>NW_008345884.1:1788695-1805697 GCF_000622305.1 Nannospalax galili
ACACACATATATTTATCTGCTTAGCTCACAGGACAGAGTCCAAGTAGTCCAACAATGGCTGCACCACACTGGAGAGACTGAGAATCCGTAGTCACTCAGTCCACAAGGCTGGATGGCTCAGTAGTCCCAATCTGGCACTGAAGGTGTGACAAATTTCATAAGATCAGCTATTCTTCAGTCTACAGCAGCAAGATGAACGCACCAGCGAGAGGGAAGGCAAGCAGCAAGAAGCCTGGTGTTCTCCTCTGCTCTGGTCTTTTACTTGCTGCCATCAGAAGGTAACACCCACATTTAGGGTGTGTCTTCTGGCTTTAGATGATCCAATCAAGAAGTTCTCTTTCATTTCAGTTAATCTCAGATCAAATCAAGTTGACACCCAGGATTAGCCATCACAACTTCTTTCTTTTCTATTTGTATTCCACTTATTTCCTTCTCTTGTCTTATTGCTCTAGCTAAGAATTCAGTATGATATTGAATAAGAGTGGAGAAAGGGGACACCCTTGTCTCATTTCTGATTTTAGTGAAAATGTGTTTGAGTTAGCTATAGTTTGTCACATGTCATAGCCTTTGTTGTGGTGTAACTATGCCAACATTATAATTACCTGAACAAATAAAGTCTGACTCTTAAATTAAAATTTTTTTTCTTTGGTCTTTTTGAGACAGGGTCTCCCTGTAGCCCCAGCTGACCTGGAACTCATTATGTAGACCAGGCTGGCCTCAAACTCAGAGAGATCCACCTGCCTCTGCCTCCCGGTGCTGGGATTAAAGGTGTGTGCCACCACGCCAGGCTTAAATTTAAATTTTAAGAGTGGGCTCAAACTCGAGGGACACTCAATCCCGTAGATATTTCTTGGAACGTTTTCTCCTGGAACTGTGCTGCTTGAACTGTGTACTGGAAGTCTGTTTTTGGAACTGTGTCCAGAGATGGCCCCACTCATAATTTTATTCAAAATGATTTCTCTAGCTTCCGTTGGAGAAGTATAAGCATAATCTCTAGTTCTAGACTATCTCAGTCACTCAGGGTCACGCATCCCTCCTGATTTCCACTGTGTCCAATGGAGCTGGGTGTGCCATCTTTCAGTGCTTTGGCATGTTAATTCTCAGTCATAACCACTCATTCATTCTGTTTGGGTGGAGTACCAAATTGAGGTTGCCCGGGAATGAGATCAGGTGTCAAGGTCACAAGACACAACAGCACATGGTTTTCCTGGGGTTAATTAAAAGTTATTAGTCCAGATAATTGTTGGCATATGTTCCTTCTAGTCCAAGTTTCTTTAGGACTTTTTTTTTTAAGTGAATAACTCTTTAAGGGATATTTCACGATTTCCTTCACTGTCCATCAAGGCTGCAGAAGCTCAAGACAACCCAGATAATCCTTTCTCAGAGAAAGGGGTATTTCTTAATCCAGTTGTGCTTTCAGCCTTCCCACAGTTTATGTGAAAGACATATTCGTGATAATGTCAAAGCTCTCCACCTGAGATCTGTGGCATCCTATTTCTTGAAGCCATTTACTGTAGAAACCTGTAGCAGGGGGCCTCCAAAGATGGCGAGGACCCAGAGCCCTGGGATTCAACGAGAATTCATTTCACTTCTTGGTCTGCAAATAGCCCGCCAAAAGGAACCCACGCCTCCGTACCCTGCTCAGGAGCCCAGTGACTGCTGATAGGCTACATGGCTCGGACCAATCAGAAAACGATACGCTGACTAAAGGGACTTGGGGGCGGAGAAAAGGGAGATATAAGGTGTGCCTCCTCCTGCATTGAACGAGTCTGCAGCACCTCGCCTAGAGCTTGCTTCTACCCGACTCCCAGGGTCTGTGTGTCGTGACCCCACGCCTCTTACCCCCTAATCGGCAGGGGACCCAATCCAGGTTAGGGTCTTCACAGCTGGTCTGAGGAGAACCTGCAACAGGAACCATTTTAGGATTCATCTGCTTCTCAATTGTTGACACTGGTACTCTGGACAAAGACCATTAGGGTGGGAAAGACTGCTCAGCAGATAAGGCATTTGCAATCAAACCTGAAGATCTGCACTTGGTTCCCATCTTAAGAATGAGTTCGACCCATACTCATTCCTAAGCCATTACACTCTGGAATACTATGGTCTGCAGGATATGCCAATACTGCACTGAAACACACATCCATTCACAGTAAGCAGAATCTTCAACTCCAGGCCTCACAAGACAATGCCTTAAAGAAAGGAACATTCACCTATCACACAAAAATCAAGAATGCTGATCCTGCACATCTTAGCAACCTATGCTTCCTAAACTATCCTCAGAACCAATCTCAACACTGTCACTCTGAGTGTCTTGTCATGTTCCTGCTTGTATGTATCAAAACTCATACTGAACAATTCTTTAGGACTTTTTAACCTGAAGGAATAGTGCATTTTGTTAAAAGCCTTTACTACATCTCTCCAGATGACCAGATGGTTTCTGTCCTTGAGTCCATTTATGTAATTTATGTTATTTATTGGTTAAAATACATAAAACCATCCCTGCATATCTAGAATAAACCGAACTTGATCATGGTGAATGATCTTTTTTGTGTTCCTTAATTCAGTTAATTATGTTGTTGAGAATTTTTGTGTCTAAGTTCATAAAGAAAATTGATCTAAAATACTACTACTTTCATAAAGAGTTTGGCAATGGTCCTTTATTTTCTATTTTATGGAATAGTTTGAGGAATATTGGTGTTCTTTTTTTTCTTAATTTTATTTTTTATTTTTATGTGTATGCATGTATTGCCTGCATGTAGGTAAATGCACCTGTGTCATGCAATGCCTGCAGAGGTCAGAAGAGGCTGTCGGATCCCCTGGGACTGGAGTTACAGACAGTTGTTAGCTGCCATGTGGGTGCTGGGATTTGAACCCAGGTCTACTGCAAGAACAACCAGTGTTCTTAATCAGTGAGCTATCTCTCCAGCCCTGAAACATTGTTTTTTTACTTGAAGGTCTGGTAAAATTCACCAGTAAATCTATTTGTGCCTGGACTTTTTTCCAGTTGGAAGATTGTTTTAATTCTTTATTTTTATTTTATGTGTTTGAGTGTTTTGCTGCATGTGCACTCCTGCATGCAATGCCTACGAGGCCAGAAGAGGGCATCAGATCCCCTGGAACTGGAGTTACAGAAAGTTGTCCGCTACCATCTGGGTGCTGAACCTGTGTCCTCTGCAAGAGTAACCAGGGCCCTTAACCACTGAAAAAGCTCTCCAACCCCATTTGGAAGATTTTAAATTATTCCTGCAATGTGACTGCTTGTTATAAGTCTGTTCAAATTATTTGCCCCATCCTGGTTTAATTTTGTTAGCTCATATGCATTCAGAAATTCATCCATTTGTTTTGGATGTTTCAATTTAGTGGAATATATGTTTTCAGGGTAAGACAACGATTTTCTGAATCTCATTGTTACATTGTAATGTCCCTTTTTTCATCTTTCCTTTTATATTTGGGTCTTCTTTCTTTTGGTTAGTTTGGCTAAGGTTTTGACAGTTTTGTTCAGAAAACCCATTCTTTGTTTCATTGAGTCTGTGTTTTTATTTTGTCTCCCCTTTCATTAATTCTGCCTTGATCATAATGATTTTTGCCTACTCATTTGGAGTATGGCTTGTTCTTTTACCAGGGCTCTAAGGTGTATCACTAAATTGTTTTGAGATCTCTCTGATTTTCTAACATAAGCCTTTCTATCTATAAACTTCTCTCTTAGGACTGCGTTCATTACGTTTCATAGGTTTTGGTATATTGTTTTCATTTTCATTTGATTTCAGAAATATTTTTTATTACCTTCTTCTGATCCATAGTAGGGCACATTATCCATTGTGTGACTGGCCCAAATTCTTTTATTTCTTCAAAGACCCATTCATCATTCAATAGTGTGTTGTTTAATCTACACGAGTTTGTGTATGTCCTAGGGTTTCTCTTGCTGGTATAGTTTTAGTCCATTGCAATCAGGGAGAATGCAAGGAATTATTTCAAAATTCCTGTATTTGTTGGAATCTTTTGTGTTCTAATATATGATCCACTTTGGAGACAGTTTCATGGGCTACTGAGAATGTGTATTCTGCAGCATGTAGATGGATGGAACATGCGATATCTACTGTCTGTTTGATCTATGTCACTTAATTCACACATTTCTGTTTATTTTTGGATGTGAAGACCTGCCAGTTGGTGAGAGGTGAGTATCGAAGTCAACCACTACTATTGTGCTAGGGTTAATCACTGGCTTTATGTCTTTATTGTATTGTGTCTGTCTTTATAACATATTTTATGAAATTGGGTGTAGCTATATATATAGTATACTCAGACTGTCGTTAACAGGATTAGGAAGGGAGTGAGGAGGGTAAGGATACAGGTTAAGTATTACATCAGTTTTGAGAAGAACAATTTCAAAGTGGGTAAGAAAAGTAGGAGGGGAAAGTTGGGATACTGTTAGGGACCACAGATTTTAGGGACTGTTAAAGTATGCAAGGTTTTAATGAAGAAGTACAAAGAGAAGGGTATAAGGATGAGAAAGAAGTACAGGTGTGGGAATAGGGCAGAGCATAGATGTGGCTGAAGAGCACAGTAAAGAATGCCCCAATGTTAACTGGGTATAACATAAACAGCAGCCCCAAAACCTAACTGAGAAATGTACAAACTAAACAAAACCTTCATGAGACATATATGCAAGAGCAGAAATTAAATAATAGAGAATACATATGGGCTGAATTGCTTGCCCGGCTGCAGAGCTGAAAGGCGCAATTCTCAGATCTGGCTCTAGCTCCCTGTGGTGCTGTGTGCTACTCTCTCTCGGGTACTTAGGGAAACTCCTTGGCTTGGTCATTAGCCATCCGGAATGTATAAACCAAGTATTTCTAGTGTGAGAACCTGCTGGGTCCAATGGCTGCAGACCTAAGTGAAGCCAATGGTAGCTCCTAACAAGCAAAGAAGGGAAGCTCCGAAAGTGAATGCAGTGCCAGAGGGCAACTGATCCTCCACTGGTCTGTACTCTGCACAGACCTGAACAGTAGGAAAGACAACGGAACCCAGCTTCAAGTTACTCATTCTAGCTGACACCCTCCAATATTAAAGGACCCAGAAAGATGTTGACTCAATAGTATGTTTTTCTTTTCTTTTGGTTCTCCCTTTGGAAAAAAAAAATTGTATGTGTGTATACACGTGTTGTGTATGAGTGCAGGTGCAGCACATGTGGAGGTCAGAGGGCAACTTTCACAGGTGGATTCTCTCTTTCCACAGTGCTTTCCAGGACTAGAACTCAGGTTGTCAGGCTTGTGTGGCAAGCACTTTTACAAGCTGAGCCGTCTCACCAGCCGTTTGCCCTTTCTACTATATTTTTGGTATTACTTTTTGGGTTTTTTTGGTCTTTTTGAGACAGGGTCTCCCTGTAGCCCCAGCTAGGCTGTGTGGTAGACAGTCTTGAGCCTAGAGTGGAAGTCCTAATGACAGTCATACAGCAGGCCTGAGGCAATGGCCCAACCATTGGAGCCATGAGGAATGCCTTGTGATTACCACTCCATTTGGCAAGTTGTAGGGATGACACTTAAGGCTCACCACTCCCTAATTGCTACCCCTTGAAATTCCAGGTTGAGGTTTATCTACAGCTTGCAGGATGTGGGCAAAACAACAGCCATGGTCACATGATTTACTGGAACCTGGGCTGCCCATATATGGCATAGCCGTTGTATCCCTGTCTGATTGGTCCCGGAACCTGGGCTGCCCATATATGGCATAGTCATTGTATCCCTGTCTGATTGGTTCTGGGACCTGGGCTGCCCGTATATGGCATAGTAGTATCCTTGTCTGATTGGTCCAGGGACCCTATATAAGCTTGTAAATTCCTCAATAAAATATATTTGTGTCACTGAAACTGGTCTCCTGTGTCTGAATGCGGCTCCGCTGACACAGTCTCTTCACTAGGCCTGGGGTCCAGGATCGGGTGGTGGTGGCGACAACCGTGAAGGTGGACTGGATGGACTGCCGCAAGGCTGGAACTAGCTATGTAGACCGGGCTGGCCTTGAACTCACAAAGCTCTGCCTGCCTCTGCCTCCCGAGTGCTGGGATTAAAGGTGTGCACCACCACACCTGGCTTCCCTGTCTTCTTTATTTCATTCATTCACTAACTTTTAAGTTTTTAAAAAAATATTTATTATTTTTATTTTATGTGTATGAGTATATTGCCTGTATGTGTGTAAGTGCACCCGTGTCATACAATGCCTGCAGAGGTCAGAAGAAGGCGTTGGCTCCCCTAGAAGTGGACTTATGGATAGTTGTTAGCCACTGTATGGGTGCTGGGAATCGAACCTTAGTCCTCTGAAAAAGCAGTTAGTGCTCTTAACCACGGTGTCATCTCTCCTACACATTCTGTCATCTTTTTCTAGGGTTTTTGGTGGTGGAGTAAGTTAGCTTTAACCCCTCAAGAGAAAATTACTCACTAAGAACTATCAAATAAAAAGCAAAAAGGTATCATCCTAACAGATGTGCAAATTACATGGAACTACAACATGAAAAGCAAGGTAGCACAACGCTGCCAAAGGGTTCTAACTGCTCAACAGCTGAAGAGTCACCAAAATGGTTGAAATGCAGGACAAAGAATGCATCACTAGGTGAAGCTGAAGAAAGACTATCAAGTATTAAAGACCAGGCTAAGGAAATACTACATTCAGACACTGACAGGCAAAAATAGCAACAACCACGACCACGATATCCAAGAACAATGTCTGGAACAAGATCAAGAGCCCATACCGGAGTCCATAACATACAAGTTTCCAAGATACAATGTAAAGAAACAGAAATCCTGCTCAGTGAAACTGGCAGATTTCAGATGCTGACATAAAACAGACTGCCCACTAAGGACTCACACTGCTGCCCTGAAATGGCAGTTCTCAAACTTCATTTTCCTCATACTCAAAAATCACTTGGAACCCCAAAGAGCTTTTATGTGCCTACACCTATCTACAATTAGCTTGCCAAAAATCAAAACAGAAGCTGAGGCTGTAGTTCAGCAGTACGGCATCTGCCCAGGATAAAAGACACCTGGGTTCAATACCCTAACCTAAAAAAAAAGTGTTGAGAGAGGGCTGAGGAGAGGGCTGAGGACTTAGCTTGTAGCTTGGTGTAGATTACTTGCCTGGTATACATAAGGCCTTGGGTTGAATCCTTCCCCCCAGCAAAAAAAAAAAAAAGAAGAAAAGGAAGTAGGAGGGAGGGAAGAAGGGAGGGAAGAAGGGAGGGAAGGAAGGGGGAGGGAGGGAAAAGAAAATTTTTAAAAATTAACAAAACTTTTTGTTCTGTGGTGCTGGGATCTAAGCCACAGCCTTGTGTGCTCTAGGAAAACACTACCTCTGCACCACACTCCCAGCCCTACATCACAGACTTACAAACACTAGCCCTCCAAAAGAATGTGAGAAGAATGAATGATTCTATGATTCTGCATCTCTCTCCAGTGTTTGAGAACATATGGCTTCACAAAGTTAGAGAGTTGGAATAATTCACAGCTTTTTCGGATAACAGAATTCTTTGATTGTACAACCAAAACTGTAGGATCTTAAAGTTTTAGTCATTCCTCTGAAAAGAATCTCCAAAACTATGTTGAGTGTATGCCCCAAACTTAACAGGCCTCTGTTACAAGGTCAAGATGGCTCAGTAGGTAAAAGGTGCTTGCTGCCAAAGCTGAAAATTGGAGTTGATCTCTAGGACCCCTAAGGTGAAGAGAACCAACTACTGCAGGCTGTTCTCTGACTTTCCTACATCCATGGTGGGACACACGTACACTCACAGAATAAGTACATGTTATGAGATTTCTCTAAAGATTAGCTTTGTATAATCAGGATTTACATTCTCCTCCTTTCCTACCCAAAGCAGCTTCCATCTTGTCTCCCCTAAATCCATCAGGCCACAGAGGACAAGGCAGAAGATCTAGCCTAGACGAAACTCTGTATCTACAAGTTCAGGATCAATGTGAAATGGCCAGTTCCTTTATACTCCTAGGGCAAACCCTGCTCAACTGAATTTTAGAATGTTTTAAAAAATAGTTTCTCAGGTGAGACTGTGATTTTCTTCTTAATGAGAGCTTCCTTCTCCCACCAGGTTCACCTTACAAGGGAGTTTCTTGAAACACAGGTAGTAAAAGAGGAGTCAAAATAAAGAATATTTTTTATTGAATGAAGTTTTAATATTAATAAAAACAAGTACTTGACTTGGAAAGTCAAGCCTAAATATGAGCTACATGCAAACACATAAAACATTTCTATAATTAAACAAAAACTCTTTCCCCATGAAGGAAGATTACTGACAGGCGCTTATTTTCTCTCTTGGAACCTTGTGGCTGCAGGCTGTAAATACCCATTGCTTCCTTCACTGTTTCTCTGCCTTAAACCCACAAATCTTTCAGAAGCACATCAATGAGATGCTAGCTGGTGCTTGGAAAGAGAACCTATCCAGATCTTACATGTCCAGGGCCCAGTGGACAGGCATGTTTTTCTCCTCCACGCTGGCCACCATGTCTTCAATGGCTCTCCAGTCGAGCTTGCTGAGGATGCTGCCAGTGCTCTCAGACCTGCTGTCCAACGCGTCCCCAACAAAGGGGGTCTTGGGCTCGTCCTCTTCAGGTGGTGACAGATCCTGTGGAATTGGAAGGATAGTCATGTGGTCCATCAAAGAGCTCAAGGGAATGTGAGAAGCAGGGTGCTAGTCACCAAGCACATCTGAACTGACAAGAAGCTGGCCATCACCTAACACAGGTATTGGCATCAGATCTGATGGGTGGTCAAGATGGGTTCTGATACCCACAGGACAGTGATCAACTCTCAAAGTGTCTTTAAAAAACTTTTTAGATGGAGCCTCACTACGTAGCCCCAGCTGGCCTGGAACTGGATATGCAGGCCAGGCTGGTCTTGAACTCACAGAGATCGGCCTACCTCCCCCTCCCAAGTGCTGGGATTAAAGGCGTGTACCACCACATCCAGCCCGTTTTCATAGTTCTGAAAGTATAAATATACTGCTTAACAGAGATTTTTATAAAGGCACTAAAAATGTAGGGAATTTAAGACAAAAAAACAAATATTTCAAAATGACCTAGGAACCATTTCCAAGTGTTTTATACATATATATGTGTACACATGTACACACGTACACACACACGTGCACATAAGGCAGACAACAAAACAATGAAGAACAAAGCCCCTGGATTCTGGAAGAATGCTTACTCGTAGAAGGGAGCTGGGACTGTCATGGAGAATCTTGTGGACTTCTGAAGGTAGCGTCCAGGGACTCACCACTGTCTCCTCTCTCTCATACTCTATGCCCACCTGCTTCATCTGAGAAGCCAGCCCAGCACTGCTACGGTTTTTCATATGCTGCAGTCTGCGACATGGAATATTAGAACCTTTTGAGGGAAAACACGACATACATTGTAACTGACAGACCTATTCACTTGTGTATTTGATTGTGACCTTATTGTTAAAGCCAAGGCAGACATGCTTTACTTAATACTCAAGTCACAGGTCCGGATATGGTTCAGTGTAGAGTTCCAACAGTGTGTGACATGGACAGTGAACTCTTATCACCTCTTTTGATTTGAAAAGGTGATTCATCTCTGAGATAGGCATGGCTAGTGAGGAGAGGCCATGGCTTTAACAGAACTGTGGATAAGTCTTGAATTCAAAGTGGAGTGAACGCAGGCTGTGCTCTCCTTATTCTTAGGGAAGTCCCCTGGGCACTCTCTGGCACAATGCTTTAGTTATGTTCCCTCAGGCTTCATGCTTACAACCTTGCACTGGGCAAAACCTTGAGTGAGCTCAGCGCTAACACACAAGAGCCCTCTACCTCATCACTACTCATTTCACTTTCTGTAAAAAGAAACTTTCATTCCAGCTTCTGCTTGATGAACCCATCTATCAAGAGGGCTTCTCTGCACACGGCCCAAGAGAAGCTGGTCTGACCTAACACACTGTTCTCACACTCTGCCCTCACATTGGGACATCAAGATGGGCAATCTGGGAGGTAAACACAATTCTCCAAGAAGCAGTCAACTGGTACCTGAGAGAATTAAAGAGGTACAAGAGGGGCCTATTGTCTCTACAAACCATCTGTGCTTGAAGCTGAAGATATCTGGCAAGAAATAAACTAAAAAAAAAAAAAAAAAGTAACAGCTCACATTTGCAATTTGCCATGGCAGAGCACATAAGCTATATTTAGTTCCCTGATCTCACCAGCAGGCCCATGCTTGGTCTTTGGGTCCTCTCCCATAACTACACTAAGCCCAGCTGACGTCTAGTCACACGGCTTTATGTCACCAATGCTAAAAACTCCCTCAACCCTGCACCTGCAGTCAACAGAGCTTAAACTGGTTTCTAGATACTGTCACCTGGATATGTAATAAACCTTAGCATGTCCAAAGCCAAACTGTGCATTTTTATTTCTGAACTTCCATCATACTTGGAAATGCTCTAAGTAAAATCCTTTTGTTCTTTGCCCTTTTTAAAAAAATATTTTATTATTTTCTATTTTATGTGTATGAGTGTATTGTTTGCATGTA
Source organism: Nannospalax galili (assembly GCF_000622305.1). Lineage (NCBI taxonomy): Eukaryota > Metazoa > Chordata > Mammalia > Rodentia > Spalacidae > Nannospalax > Nannospalax galili. The sequence continues at coordinate 1,799,231 of NW_008345884.1, forward strand.
GGTAGGTGCACCCATGTCAAGCAATGCCCATGGAGGTCAGAGAGGATTTTGAATCCCCTACAACTGGAGTTACCAACAGTTATTAGCCACCACGTGGGTGCTGGTAACTGAACCCTGGTCCTCTGCAAGAGCAGTCAGTGCTCTTAACTGCTGAGCTATCTCTCCAGTCCCCTCATTATGATCATTTTATACATATACTTTGATCTAACTCGTCCTCTCCCCCTGCCTTCCTTGTGTCTTCTGCCCTCTCTGATTGGTCCTCTTCCCATTTCAGGTTACATGTATTCATTCCATTGCCCTCTTCATCCTTATAATTAGACATTTTAAGACTGATTTATAGTAACTTTTTTTTTTTTTTTTTTTTTGGTCTTTTTGAGACAGGGTCTTCCTGTAGTCCCAGCTGGCCTGGAACTCACTCTGTAGACAAGGCTGTCTTCAAACTCACAGAGATCTGCCTGCCTCTGTCCCCCAAGTGCTGGGACTAAAGGTGTGTACCACCATGCCCAGCTAAGACTGATTTATAATTATTTAAAATTTAGCATCAAACTGAAGGGCTTTTATTCTTTATTTATCCCTTACCGTTTGGGAAGTTAACTGGAGAATGCACAGCTGTCCTTACCACTGCCTTGGCTCTGCCAGCTCTTTTCTGTATGGTGAAAGTGGCAGTTCCTAAAAGGCAGACACTTTGGTGACCTTCCAGATGCATCCATGATTTCTTTTTATCATATCACTGTTATAGTTTATAAATGTGAAACGTTCCCACAGGCTCATGTCTTGAATGCTTGGTCACCAGCTGGTGGCACTATTTTGAGAGACTGTGGAAACTAAGAGGTAGGACCTAACTGGAAGAAATAGGTCACTGAGAATTCTCTGTCTCTGTCTCTCTGCTTCCTGCCTGAAGTGAGGTGCAGAAGCCCCACTACCACATGTTCCTGCAGTCATGTTCTGCCCAAGTACACTAGGCCAAGCAACCATGGACTGAACCCTCTGAAATTATGACCCAAAATGAACAATTCTCCTTAGGCTGTGTAAGTAGGCCCTGGTCACGGTGATGCAAAAGTAAATAGTCTTCATACAGTAAGTTCTCAGGGCAGAAACATCTTGACCAGGTCTGAACCTGCTCACCAAGCCCACCTTATTGTAAGGGTCCAATAAATGGTAGCTGATTTGCACTAGGAAAGCAAAACAAAAATGCAGACCTTTAAAGGAAGAGGGAAAACTTTTAAACTTGGTGCCCTTAAAGACAACTGTAAACGTTTTTCAAATGGCAAATGTATTCTGACAACAGCTCTGGCAACTGGCAAAGGCAGGGAATAAGCCCGTTAGAAGTAAAGACAGAGATGAAATGGCAAGTCAAATTTTATCAAGACAGGATTAAGGTTTCTTTTATTTTTATTATATGTGTGTTGTCTAATATATGTAAGTACACCCCTGTGTACAATGCCTGTGGAGGTCAGAAGAGGGTCCTTGGGAACTGGAGTTACAGACGGTTGGTAGCTGCCATGTGGGTGCTAGGAATCAAAATCTGGGTCTTCTGCAAAATCAGCCAGTGCTCCTAACCACTGAGCCATTTCTCTAGTCTCAGATTGTTTTCTTAAACTCAAAGATTAATAACAACTGTTTCCTATAGGTTGCACACACAACCTTTAGCAATTGTATAATGAATGGTTTAAAGAAAAAAAATTTTTTTTTTTTGTGGGCATGGGTGGATGAGCATCCTCCATGGCATGTGTGTGGTTAGAGGACAACTTATGGGAATTGGTTTTCCCTTTCTACCTTTGTGTGGGTTCCAAGGATGCAACATCTGGCTTGACAGCAAGTGCCTTTACATATTGAGTCATCTCACCAACTGACTTTTTAAAAAATCATTTATTTATTAGCCTGCCTACCTGTCTATTTGTTTATTGAGAGATGGCCACATTGCCAAGGCCAGCCTTGAACTCCTGGGCTCAAGTGATCTCTTGCCTTAGCCTACCAAGGAGCTTAGACTACAGTGTGTACCACTATATCAGAAAAGCTAGGTTTTATTTGTTTGTTTATGTTTCTGAGACAGGGTCTCAAACTTTGCTGTATTTAAGTAACAGAAGAAAATCCTGATATAGATAAATATCATTTTGAAATCAGAATTTCTTTACTAAGACTTTTACAGTTTTTAACTAAGAAATCACAACTTGGGAGACAAGAAGGAACACAAAGCACATAAGATAACACAGCTTCAAGTCTTACCGCACAGCCCAGCTGAGCCTTGAGGCTGCCCCATAGGTTTCCCCTTATGGGTATGACTTGATTTGAAAATAGGTCTGCCTCTTCCAGGTTGATTTATTGGAAGATTGTGCCCATGTGGAGTCTCTCTAAAGTAGAAATCACACAATTATTGAAAACGTTAATATTTCAAAGTCCCCCAAAGAGCCCAGGCTAAATGCTGTCTCAGGACTGCTTGTTCTGGACCTGAGCACTACCTTAACGTACTGTAGCCCGAAAATTACTCATTTCTCTTAAAAGTGAAAGCCAGCCAGGGGCAAGACAGGAGCACCCTGGGAAGAGGGGCGGAGCTGCCCAGGAGACGGAGAGTTAGTTGCAGAGAGTTAGGATTGGAACAGAGAAAAGCAGAAAAGCAAGTAGGGGGCTGCTGAGGCGAACTGCGGCAACCCCCAGGGGTATGGACACGTGATGGGACACTTAACGTGGGCGCAATGCATGAACGCTAATGGACACTGCCGGCGGGTTTGAATTTTATGTGGGTTCTGAGAAGCTGTTTCTTTGTAAGTCACTCCCTCTCAAAGTCATAAAACGGTACAAAATCCAAACTAAAAATGTCTTATGTTAGTCTGTGAGCCCTGGGGCCTCAGGGGGCGTGTGAGAGCCTCCCGAGAAGGGAAAAGGGGAAAATTTAGTGAACATATACCCCAAACAAATCGCTCTTCAAACCTTCTTCGTTGTTTTTCAAAGAAATTTTTAGCTACCTCTACCCATTTCAAGTTCTCCGTATACTTGGCAGCTTATTATGTACTTAATCCCATTTTATTCTAGGAAAGACTGTGGGAACCTCTGATATTCTGAGTAAAACCCGTAAGGATCTGCGTGTTTGGTTGTCATATGTAGGACCTTGGCAGTATTCTCTATTTAATAAATTCCTGCTGACTGGACTCATACCCAAAGCTCTGCGGGTGGTTGACATGAACTCTACAGTAATATGTGCCTTACTGGACAGGGAAGGAGGGAGCAGCAAGAGAAGTGTAAGAAGGTGGGACCACTGTTCCTGCCTGCCAGAGTGGACAATGGAAGGATGGGGCACAACTGGGAGGCAAATTACACAGAAGCAAATCTTCACAGAAACTAAAGAAAAAAGGGATTGAGCAGATACCAAATTTCCCATTTCAGGTATGCTAAAATGCTCTGTTGTAGCTCATTTAGAAATTTAATGCCATTTTTGCCCCTTTCCTTGTTGATTCTATACATTTATAGAGTTCATAATTAATGGGGCAATTTTTTGTCATGTTACCATCATAACTCTAGCTAGGGTAGATGCAGACACACTGAACTTGGGACACAAAAGTGCTACATTTGGGGCTGGGGATGTAGCTCAGTGGTAGAGTATGCGCTTAGCCTCCAAAAGGTCCTGGATTTGCCCGCACTGCATCAACACGGTGTGGTAGTGCACACCTGTAATCCCAGCACTCAGGATGCAGGATCATTTGTTTAAAGTCATCAATGACTACACAGCAAGTCTAAGTGCCAACCCTGTCTCAAAACAGACACACAAACAAACCGAATGTTGCATTTCTTCTTAGGCACACACACAGTGACAGACCAGACCTAGCTTACCTCGTTGGTGAAAGGCAATGCTCCTGTCCACAGGACTGAGCAGTATTGGGTCTGCCAGGCAATGCTTTCTGTGCAGTTGCTGTTAGTTGTACGGACTCAGACAGCAGTTCATTCATCAGACTGTATGCTTGTGAGATTCGCTGACTATAGTGGTCAGACAGCAGCAATCTTTGGACAGAGAATTAAATGTCATTTTCTCAGACTCACTTCCAGTTCATATTTCTAGAAGGAGCACATGCTTTTCAAATCCTTCTGGTTCATCAGGTTTTTCAAAATCATTGGACAGCATAGTGTATTATTAAAGGTAACTAGAGATAGGTGCACTGGCACAAACTATAATCCCTGCACTTGGGAGTCTAAGGCAGGAAGACTGTTAGTTTGAAGCTAGCCTGGACACATAGTGAGACCCTGACTCAAAAAACTAAGATGATGATGATGTTAACAACAACATAAGGTACTTGTAGTTATGGCTTGAGGCATTTCAGAAATACACTTGGGACTGGAGAGATGATTCAGTGGTTAAAAGCACTGACTACTCTTGCAGAGGACCCAGGTTCAGTCCCCAGCACTTACATGGCAGCTAACAATCATCCTAACTACTTACTATTCCAGGGATGCCCTCTTCTCACCTCCAAGGGCACTGAATGACATGGGTACAGTTACATACATGCAGATAATACATTCATACACATAAAATAAAAATAATAAAATACTGAAAAATAAAATAAACATACATATCAAGGTTAGGAAAGGGCGGAGAACAAAAGAAATAAAGCCATAAAAAAATCGAATAGCACAAGCAATATTTGAAAGCGAGCCTGATTACTTTCCTTAAAATGATACCTCCCATAACATTCTGTTTATTGCCAGGGTTATTGTGAAAAATGCAGTTCTTAGCCAGGTGTGGTGGCGCATACCTGTAGTCCCAGCACTTGGGAGGCAGAGGCAGGCGGATCTCTGTTACTTCAAGGCCAGCCTGGTCTACATAGTGAATTCCAGGCCAGCCGGGGCTACAGAGAGACCCTGTTTCAAAACGACCAAAAAAAAAAAAAAGAGAGAAAAGAAAAATGCAGTTCTTAAGGCACTGTCTGGACTGGGGGTAAGCAAGCTGGAGGGTATGCTGCAGGCACAGCTATTGCACCTACCTGTCCTTCTCACGCTTCATCTTCTGTCTCAGCCTAATCTGCCTTGAAGTCATATAAAACTGCCAAAGAAATATCCAGTTAGTTCACTGTGGTTAAGTCCAAATAATTAAGCTATTAGACATCATTCTGATATTTGTGGAAGTGCAAACAATGTTGTATTTGATAACGTTTTCTATCCTAGTGCAAAGTGTAAAAATCTTACATTAAAACACCATGTAGCATGGTGGCACACTCCTTTAGTCCCAGCACTTCTGAGGAAGAGACAGGCAGATCTTTGTGAGTTCAAGGCCAGCCTGGTCTACATAGTGAGTTCCAGGCCAGGTGGGGCTACAGGGAGACCCTGTCTCAAAAACAAACAGACAAAAAAACACCATATAATTTGTATTTGGGTGGCTGAAGCAGAAGAAGAAGGAATTCCAGGCTAGCCTGGGCTAAACGGTGAGACCTTTTTTCCCGCAAATCTTGTAAATTAGCTTACTGTGATTTACTTGTAAAAATGGGTGCGTTGGGACTGGTGAGATGGCTCAGTGGGTAAAAGCACGTGTCACCATGCTTGTGTTTTGATTCCTGGTACCCACATGGTGGAAGGAGAGTACCAACTCCCCAAAATTGTCTTCTGACTTCCACACATCATGGTAGATGGGCACATGGACACAAGCATAAAAAATATAAAAAATATAGTTTTAAAAATTTATGCAATAGAAGTAAATGAACAAAAGTCCATAGTTTCTCATTCTGGGACATTAAAACTTGCTGTAGGGTATTGGGGGGGTATGTGGCTCTGCAGCACACAGAATACTTGTTCACAAGTATAAGACTTGGGTTCATCCCTAGTACTGAGAGGGAGAGAGAGAGAGAGAGAGAGAGAGAGAGAGAGAGAGAGAGAGAGAGTGCATTATGGTTTTAAGTTACATGGCAGGTTATCTTTTCACATGTAAATATATTATTATGCATATAAGAAGTAAATTCACTTTCTTAAAGAAGCAGTCAAATTAAAAGTCTTACTGATGGCTGATAAAAATTTAAGTAGTGGACTGGAGATGTAGCTCAGTGACAAAGCGTTTTCCTAGCATGCACAGGGGCATGGGCTCAATCTCCAGTATTACACACAAAACTGAAATTTATTACGTTAATCCCTCACTAATCACATACCCTTACCCAAACATAAGCCAAAAATAAATCAGTGGGCTGGGAGATGATTCAGGGGCAAATGCACCAGCCTCGCACACCTGAGGACCCGAGTGCAAATGCAGGAACCGCATTATGAAAAACCAGAATACTAGATACAGTGGTGCACATCTGTAATCCCAGCACTCCTACAGTGAGATGGGGGTGGAGACAGGACTGGAGGGCCAGGTAGCCTAGACTAAATAGTTCAGTAGCAGCAACAACTGAAGACACCCTGCCTCAGCAAGGTGGGAGGTGAGAAACGACTCCTGAAAGCCGTCCTCTAACCTCTACAAACATACTAAGGCACACCATGCTCTCTCTCTCCCT
>NW_008345884.1:1805754-1807280 GCF_000622305.1 Nannospalax galili
CACACACACACACACACACACACACACACACACACACACACATAATACTGTTTCCTTAAAATGCACTCACAGTCGGGCGTAGTGGCGCACGCCTGTAGTCCCAGCACTCGGGAGGCAGAGGCAGGCGGATCTCTGTGAGTTCAAGGCCAGCCTGGTCTACATAGTGATTTTTTTTTTTTTTTTTTTTTTTTTTTTAAAAAAAAAAAAAAAAAAAAAAAAAAAAAAAAAAAGCACTCACATATACATACCTAAACTAGTGTTTGTAATCTTGTACAAGGTCTATGAACCAAACTCCCTTACATCTTTACAGTTATTTGCTTTAAATTTGGACATGTTTGAGTATGTATATTTGACTGATAGGGAAGGTCGTGTTAGAAACCATTTTTAAAAATTTTTATTATTTGGCGGTCACCTCCCTCTGCTTCCCTGGGCCTGCATGACAGGCAGGCCTCTCTCCGAACCTGCAGGCCTCTCTCTCCAGGGTAAGTCGATCCCACCATCAGTGCCTTGACTCCCCTATCCTCATTCACCCTCCCAGATCCCCTGCCGGTATCTCCTCCTCAGCTGGGACCTGTCCCATTCCTTGCCTTGGCGCCCCAGACACTGGGGGAACCACCACTGCTTCCTGATCCTTTGCATCCAGACCAACTCAGTTCCTTCTTGAGTCCCCAGGAGCACTCTGGGCCTGGCCCCGCCCTCACCTCTCTCTACTTCCCTGGGTCTGCATGACCGACCAGCCTCTTTCCTGGACGCCAGGGCTGACCTTTACTCTTCCTGATCCTCTGCATCCAGACCAACCCAGCTCCTCAGTGCAGTCCTCAGGAGCCCTTGGGGCCGCTTCCAGCCCCCATCTTCCTTTGCATCTCTGGGTGGCACAGCCATCAGCTGCCCTAGACAAGCATCTTTCCTGGGCCTGGTTCCCAGGCCAGTCCAACCCCCAAATTCCTGAGGCCAAAATCTTTCCTGGAGGGACCAGACCTTAGGAGAAAGCCTGAGAGCATCTGATCCTCATCTGACTTGGGCCCCCGTGGGAACTCCTGAAGACAAAAGCAATCTGGGCACTCCAATATAAAATCAAGAGAACCAGAAGCTTAGAGGAACCAGCTTTTCATGCCCAAAAAGTAAACCACAAAGACACATAAAGTTCCAAAAAGAAGCAGACCTAAACTTGAAGGCTTGAGTCTCACACAAGAATCAGAAACTACAAAAGAAATTCACATGTCAAAATCACAGAGAAAAAAATAATAACATGAAAAACCAAAATGATATATCCCCACCAAATATCAATAGTCCTCTAGAGGAATACAATGAGAACCTCCTAGAGATAACGCAGGACATGGAACTCAAAAGAACAATTATAAACATGATAAAAAGAATTCGGTGAATTTAAAGAACACACAAAAAAAAAAAAATCGAAGGACTGAGGGAAGATAGGGATAAACTTCTGAATGAACTCAGAAAAGAGTTAGAAATATTGAAGAATACTCAGGCTGAAATGAAGAAGGAAGTGAAACACTCTCTAAGCC
>NW_008345884.1:1807633-1809284 GCF_000622305.1 Nannospalax galili
GGAATATGCAGGAAGTATGGGATGCCATTAAATGACCAATTCATGTGTTATAGTCAAAGAGGAAGGAGAGGACTCACAGGATAATGGTATTGACCAGAATTTCAACAGGATTGTAGGAAAGAAAAACAAGTCACATATAAAGGAAAACCCATAAGAATTACAGATAATTTTCAGTCCAAATTATGAAAGCCAGAAGAGGCTGGGCCAAAGTATTCCCAGTTCTAAATGACCACAGATGTCAACCCAGATTACTTTACCCAGCCAAAATGTCTATTACAGTCGAAGAGGAAAGAAAAATTTTCCATGACATAAACAGACTGAAAGAATTCATGTCTACAAAACCAGCCTTTCAGAGAGTTCTTGAAGCAATACAAAGAACTGAAGAAAGGAACTACTATACCCAAGGGGTTGTGGAAAGAAATTCAATGAAGGCATAACTGTGGAAAAGTACAGCTATATCAAGAATGTAAACAGAAATAAAAATGACAGGATTCAATACTCATCTTTCATTGATAACTTTAAATATTAACAGACTGAATTCCCCAGTCAAAAGACAGACTAGGTGAATGGATTAAAAACCAAAACCCATCTTTTTGCTGTTTGCAAGAAACTCATCTCATTTTCAAAGACAGACACTATCTTAAAGTGAAAGGATGAAAAAAATATACCAAGCAAATGGCACTAAGAAAAAAGCAGGCATAGCAATTCTAATATCTGACAAAATAGACTTTAAAACTAATCAGAAGAGATAAAGAGGGCCACTTCATTCTGATCAAAGGAAAAATAAATCAAGAAGATATTACAAACATGAACATATATTCACCAAACTCTGGTGCACCCAACTTCATAAAAATAATACTACAGGACTTCAAGAACCAGATTAATCCTAACTCATTAATAGTAGGGGATTTCAATACCCACTGCATCCATTATATAGGTCAACAGGGCTGAGAGTAAACAGAGAGACATCTGAATTAAACAATACCATATATCAAATGGACTTAACAGACATCTACCGAGTATTTCACCCAGGCACCAAAGGACATACTTTCTACTCAGCACCCCATGGAACCTTCTCCAAAACTGACCATGTACTGGGGCACAAAACAAACCTCAACAAATACAAAATGATTGAAACAATTCCGTGCATTCTATCACACCACAATGCAATAAAGCGTACAATCAACACTGGAAGGAACCCTAATCACCACATGAGCACATGGAGATTACAACACACTCCTGAATGATGAATGGGTCAAAAGAGAAATTAAGAAAGAAATAAAAGTATTCCTGGAATTAAATGAAAAGGATGATACAACACAACAAAACCTCTGGGATATGCTAAAGCTGTCCTTAGAGGGAGTTTATAGCTCTAGGTGCCTACATCAAAAAATCAGAAAGAACACAAATAACTGACTTAACATCGCAACTCAAGACACTTGAAAGCAACAACAAATGAAACCCAAACACAGCAGACAAGAAGCATACAGTACACCAATACAACACAACAAAACTTCTGGGACATGCTGAAAGCGGTTCTTAGAGGGAAGTTTATAGCTCTAAATGCCTACATCAAAAAATCGGAAAGAACACAAATAAATGACTTAACACTGCAACTCAACACACTTGAAAAGCAACAGCAAACAAAACC
>NW_008345884.1:1809597-1809877 GCF_000622305.1 Nannospalax galili
AGTTACTCCCAAATTATGTCTATGAAACCAACATCACACTAATGCTAAAACCATGTAAAGATGCAACTATAAAAAGAAAACTATAGCTCCATATCCTTAATGAATATAGATACAAAAATTCTCAACAAGATACTTGCAAACTGCATACAGATACACATCAAAAAGATCATCCACCACAATCAAGTTGGCTTTATCCCAGCGATGCAGGAATGGTTCAATATATGTAAGCCAATAAACATCATAAACCATATAAATGGGCTCAAAGACAAGAATCACATGG
>NW_008345884.1:1809973-1811848 GCF_000622305.1 Nannospalax galili
TTGCCAGACTAATAAGACAGGAGAAGTAAATTAAAGGAGTAATAATTGGAAAAGAAGAGGTCAAACTATCACTTTTTTGCAGTTGATATGATACTATACCTAAAAGATCCCAATAATTCCACCAGAAAACTCCTAGACCTGAGCAACAGTTTCAGTATAGTTGCAGGTTATAAAATCAATCTACAAAAACCAATAGCCTTTATATATACCAATAACAAGCAATTGGAGAAAGAGTACAGTGAAACTCTCCCATTCACAATAGCCACACACACACACAAATATCTCAGAATAAACCCGACAAAAGACATCAAAGATCTCTACAATGAAAATTTAAAATCTTTAAGGAAAGAGACTGAGGAAGACACCAGAAGCTAGAAGTTCCTCCCATGCTCATGGATTGGAAAAATTAATATTATGAAAATGACCATCCTACCAAAAGTCATTTATAGATTCAATGCAATTCCAATCAAAATCCCCATGACATTTTTCACAAAATTGGAAAAAGCCATCCTAAGATTCATATGGAAACAGAAAAGACTTTGGATAGCCAAAACAACCCTGAGCACTAAGAGCAATGCCGGGTGGATTACTATACCAGATTTAAGCTGTATTACAGAGCTATATGGTATGGGCAGAAAAATTGACCCATATATCAATGTAACAAAACTGAAAGCCCAAACATGATTAAATGCAATTTCAGCCACCTGATATTTGACAAAGGGGCCAAGAATATTCACTGGAGGAAAGACAGCATGTTCAGGAAATGGTGCTGGCAAAACTGGATCTCTACCTGTAGAAGAATGAAACTAAACCCCTATCTTTCACCCTGCACAAAAGTCAATTCCAAATGGATCAAAGACCTTAATGTAAAGTCTGAAACTCTGAAACTGTTAGAAGAAAACATTGGTAGCACTTTGTGTGTGTTTTTGTTCAACTGGTGGACAAAGGCAGGAAAGACAAAGTGCAAAAATAAATCCTCTTTTGCAACCCAGAACTCATTGTTCAGTATGAGTCTTGATACATACAAGCAGGAACATGACAAGACACTCAGAGTGACAGTGTTGAGATTGGTTCTGAGGATAGTTTATGAAGCATAGGTTGCTAAGATGTGCAGGACCAGCATTCCTAATTTTTGTGTGATAGGTGAATGTTCCTTTCTTTAAAGCATGTCTTGTGAGGCCTGGAGTTGAAGATTCTGCTTACCGTGAATGGATGTGTGTTTCAGTGCAGTATTGGCATATCCTGCAGACCACAGTATTCTGCGTGTAATGGCTTAGGAATGAGTATGGGTCGAACTCATTCTTAAAATGGGAACCAAGCGCAGATCTTCAGGCTTGACTGCAAATGCCTTATCTGCTGAATAGTCTTTCCCACCCTAATGGTCTTTGTCCAGAGTACCAATGTCAATAATTGAGAAGCAGATGAATCCTAAAATGGTTCCTACAGTAAATGACTTCAAGAAATTGGATGCCACAGATCTCAAGTGGAGAACTTTGACATTATCATGAATATGTCTTTCACATAAGTTGTGGGAAGGCTGAAAGCACAACTGGATTAAGAAATACCCCTTTCTCTGAGAAAGGATTATCTGGATTGTCTTGAGGTTCTGCAGCCTTGACGGACAGTGAAGGAAATCGTGAAATATCCCTTAAATAAAGATTTATTTACTTAAGAAGAAGAAGAAGAAGAAGAAGAAGAAGGAGGAGGAGGAGGAGGAGGAGAATACCCCTTTCTCTGAGAAAGGATTATCTGGATTGTCTTGAGGTTCTGCAGCCTTGACGGACAGTGAAGGAAATCGTGAAATATCCCTTAAATAAAGATTTATTTACTTAAGAAGAAGAAGAAGAAGAAGAAGAAGAAGGAGGAGGAGGAGGA
>NW_008345884.1:1815247-1817271 GCF_000622305.1 Nannospalax galili
TCTATTGTATAATTGTATTAATTCAACTGTAAACCTAAAAATTTACAGCCAATTTTGAAGGAGATGCATCTTGGCTCTGAAAATTGTTATTGAATACATCAGTGCTGTTGTAATGAAATGCTTCTTCTAAGTATGTGGTTATTAAATAAATAATTAAAAAATAATAATAAATAAAATATTAAAAGGAAAAAATTTATTATTTTTATGTGTATGCGTATATTGCCTGCCTGTAGGTAAGTGCACCCATGTCGTGCAGTGCCCTCGGAGGTCAGAAGAGGCTGTGGGATCCCTTGGGACTGGAGTTACAGACAGTTGTTAGCTGCCATGTGGATGCTGGGATTTGAACCTGGGTCTTCTGCAAGAACAACCAGTGTTTTTAACTGATGAGCCATTTCTCCAGCCCCATTTAGAACCCATTTAAAAAAATATATTTTAGTTATTATTTTTATTTTATTAGTGTATTGCCTGCATGCAGGTAAGTGCACCCGTGTTGTGCGGTGCCTGCAGAGGTTAGAAGAGGGCATCAGATACCCTGGAACTGGAGTTATGGACAGTTAGCCACTATGTGGGTGCTGGGAAATAAACCCAGGTCCTCTGCAAGAGTAGTCAGTGCTCTTAACCACTGAGCCATCTCGGGACCCTAGAACCCATTTCTTAGGTGGAGGGATAACACACATGTGCATACACATGTGCACACCCACACCTACATAAATGGATTTTGGTTATGTACTTTAGTAGACCTTCAAGTCCCTATGAGTTCTACAAAGCTTATCAAGAAAATGTGATGTTAACAGCACCATGCTTTGCCCAGAGACAGATAAGTAAATTACATAATTTAACATTTGTTTAGTTATGTGTCTATGGTCTGTGTGTGCACATAACTGTGGAGGTCAAATGACAACTTGCAAGTGTCAGTTCTCTCCTTCTACCATACGGGTTTTGGGGATTGAACTCAAGTTGTCAGCAGGTCTGGCAGCAAGCACCTTTACCCACTGAACCATCTTGTTGGCCAAAATCATAAGTTTTAGACAGGAGTTACCCTACTTTAAACAACTTTTTTTTTTTTTTTCGGTCTTTCTGAGACAGGGTCTCCCTGTAATCCCAGCTGACCTGAACTCACTATGTAGACCAGGCTGGCCTTGAACTCATAGCGATCCGCCTGCCTCTGCCTCCCGAGTACTGGGACTAAAGGCATGTGCCACCACGCCCGGCTAAACAACATAATCTTTTAAAAAATATGTATTAATTTTATTTTATGCATATGACTGTATTGCCTACATGTATGTAAGTCCACCCATGTCATGAAGTGCCCACAGAGGTCAAAAGAGGGTGTCGGATACCCTGGAACTGGAGTTAGGACAGATGTTAGTTGCCATGTGGGTGCTGGGAACTGAACCTGGATCCTCTGCAAGAACAGCCAATGCTCTTACATGCTGAGCCATCTCTCTAGCCCCCTAAACAAGATAATCTTATCGGAAAAATTCACTTGATATGGTAATCACTTGATATGGCACCAGGCCAGCTTGGTGCCTTCCTTGGGCCCCAGGAGCACTGCTTCCACCGGACCTGGCCCCGCCCTCACCTCTCCCTGCTTCCCCGACCTGCACCAACTCTCCTGGCCCAGTCTCCCGCCCTCAGGCCTCTCTGGGGGTAAGTCTACCTTGCAGCCCTCCGCGCTCACCCTTCCATCTCCCCTGCTGTTCTCTATTCCTAGCTTGGGCCCTGTGCCATTCCTAGTCTTGGGGCCCCAGACACCTGGGGAGCCACTGCTGATTCCTGACCCTGTTCACCCCCACCGGCTTGGTGCCTTCCTTGGGTCCCAGGAGCACTACCTCTAGACCCGGCCCCGCCCCCACCTCTCTCTGTTTCCTGATCCTGCAACAAGGCTTACCTCCCTGATCCTTTGCATCCAGTACAACCCAACTACTCAATCCACTCCCTGGGAAATCTTGGGGCTTATTCCCACCCCATCAGCCTTTGCATCCCTGCGTGGCAGGGCCACAGCCAGGGTCTAGGGTCTCAGG
>NW_008345884.1:1824733-1826754 GCF_000622305.1 Nannospalax galili
TAAATAAAAACCAAAAAAAACAAAAGTTCTTTGAAGGTAACTTAGAGGTAGATAGCCAAGTTTTTAAAATGACCCTAGCACACATATAATTATTCAACCAACAATGACTACATTGAAAACTAAACAATTCTATTTGACCATACATTCAGCCACCTCATTTGGTTAAAATGCTAGAGGTGATAATTAAGTCTGATGGAGAAAAAGATATTCAGCTGAGCATGGTGGAGCAAATCTTTAATCCCTGCACTCAGGAGGCAGAGGCAGGTAGATCTCTGTGAGATCAAGGCCAGCCTGATTTATGAGGCAAATTCCAGGCCAGCTAGAAATACAGGGAGACCTAGTCTCAAAACAAAAACAAAAAAAAGATAGTTCAATGGAACATGATTTGCACAATATCCTAATATACTTTGTTCAGGCAACCATTTTTTCTTGACCTAAGTAAAATGTCGACTATCTATCTGCTCGATAAAAAAGGCATCCAAATTATATTAATCTTTTCCTTGAATATTTGCAGGAAAAAAGTGTACACATCCTCCAAGAACTCCACTCCCCTGGGCAATAGACTTACTGGACTTCTTCTGGGGCAAAAGGGCTCTCGCTCCTGCCCCCTCTTTTCTGCCAGCTGATTTAAGTATTCTGCCATTCTCTCTTTTTGTTTTCTTTTCATCCAGACTTTAATCTCTCGTTTCTCCTTCTCAGTTCTTTTTGGGCATCTGCCAGAAGGAGGCTGAATCCTGAGAAATTTAACAAGCAAGGATCATTGGTTTTTCAACTTGTTTTACAGATGAAAAGTCTCATTAATGAGAATGAGAATGCTGAACCATTTCTTAAAAGGTGTTCTTTCAAGAACTCATGTTCTTTATTCAACTTTCTCTGATCTGTTCCTTGAATCCCAATGCAAATGGTTTCAGAAAGGCTATCAACCTTTAATCCCAGCACTTGGGAGGCAGAGGTAGGTGGATCTCTGTGAGACAGAGGCCAGGGTGGTCTACATAGCAAGTTCCAGGCCAGTCAGGACCATAAAATAAGACCCTGTTTTAAAAAAAAAAAAACAAAAAAAAAACACACACACAGGTCATCATCGTCGTATTTGTAACATTTACTTTAAGCCATTTTTCCCTCTTTAGACTTTTACCTTCTTGGGTCTTAAGATTAATATTTTTAACTGTGTAAGAATTTCAAGTCCACATTTTCTCCAGTCCAATTCCTCCCCATCCCCACCACCATTCCCTCTCAACTTCCTGTGGCGTGAGTGTGTGTCTGTGTGTGCACTCAGTACTGCCAGTATGTGTATGGGTGTGGGATCATCTACTGGAGCATAGGTAGCCTCTCAGGGGCCTCTCAGGGCCGATGAATCCTTTAAGAAAACTGACTCCTCTTCTCTCAGCAGCCATCAATTGCCTATAGTTCCTCAGCTAGGGGAGGAATGTCCTGAATACCTCCCTCTCTATTTCAAACTTTTGCCTTCCAAGGTTGAGGGATCACTGAGGAAGAGGGGGCAGAAAGACTGTAAAAGTCAGAGGTGGTAGATGACCACAAGGAAAGAGAGTTTTCCAGACAGCTGGTCAGTTACTCATATAAACTCTCAGCAACGGTGACATGACAGCATGCATAAGACCCATGCAAATCCAAACCAATTGATGGCTCCTGAGAGGAAGAGAGACAGTCTCTTATAGGGATGGGACTCTTGGGTAGGTTACCCAGGCTTCATGGATGGACCCACAATGAAGGACATTTGGGGACACAGATCAGAATCTATAGGTTGTATTTTACACACACACACACACACACACACACACACACTCCAAACCAATTGATGGCTCCTGAGAGGAAGAGAGACAGTCTCTTATAGGGATGGGACTCTTGGGTAGGTTACCCAGGCTTCATGGATGGACCCACAATGAAGGACATTTGGGGACACAGATCAGAATCTATAGGTTGTATTTTACACACACACACACACACACACACACACACACACACACACAGCCCTGGAACTCAGGACAGAAATTTGCTTTGTC
>NW_008345884.1:1829525-1853788 GCF_000622305.1 Nannospalax galili
AATAAGTAAATTTAAAAAATAAATAAATACGTAATTTTAAAACAAAGACAGATTCTAAGTAAATCACCTAATCTTATACCTCAAGGAAACAGAAAGTGAAGAAACTAAGTACAAAGTCAGCAGAAGAAAGCAAATAAGGATCAGAGCAGACAGAAAAATGAACAAGACTGATTTTTTTTTTGGAGGGGGGAGTCTTTTTGAGACAGGGGCTCCCTGTAGCCACAGCTGGTCTGGAACTCAGTATGTAGTCCAGGCTAGCCTTGATCTCACAGAGATTCATCTACCTCTGCCTCCCAAGTGCTGGGATTAAAGGTGTGCACCACCACAACTGGCCAATTTTAGACATTCCTGAACCAGATATATTTTAAATGGATTAAAAATTCCTTAGGGGCTAGTATATAATTCAGTGGTGCAATGCAGCCTTAGTATGAATAAGATCCAGAGATCCTGTCTCAAAACCAAACAAACAAACAAGAAAGACATAGGGTCCGAACACCAGCATACACACACATACACACACACACACACACACACACACACGTGCACACATGCATACTTTCAATGATTACCTCCTGGATATATTCCTAGCTTGCTGTTCTGTTAAGCCAAGCTCTTCACTGGAAACTCCACTTTGAGTTATAAGGTCATCAATAATGTCAGCAACATCAGTCAATCCAGTAACTTGGAGGTGATCTCCTGAAACACTTCAAATACAAATGGAATTTGAGAAATGGAAGTTAGTATCTGACTTAATCACATTATGCAAAAAAGAATTATGGAACACTGTCAAGAGCATAAATGAGAAACACACACCTAGTCTTCCTTCTATTTTACGCTTCTGGTATCTCTAGTAGAAAAGCCTAATTATCAATAACTGATGACTTCATAGATGCAAAAGAAAAAACAAAAAACAACTCAAGCCTAAGCCCAGGTGGAAAAAAATTTAATTGTTCATTTGAAATAATTTCAGATTTTTATTTTTTAAATTTTATTTTTATTTTTATGTGTATGCGTGTATTGCCTGCATGTAGGTAAGTGCACCTGTGTTGTGCAATGCCTGCAGAGGACAGAAGAAGCTGTCAGATCCCCTGGAACTGGAGTTATGGACTGCTGTTAGCTGCCATGTGGGTGCTGAGATTCGAACCCGGATCTTCTGCAAAAACAGTGTTCTTAACTGCTGAGCCATCTCTCCAGCCCCCTAAATATTTTATTATTTTTTTATTTTATGTGTATGCATGTATTGCCTGCATGTAAGTAGGTGCACTCGTGTTGTGCAACGCCTGTGGAGGACAGAAGAAGCTGTTGGATCCCCTGGAACTGGAGTTACAGACATTTGTTAGCTGCTATGTGGGTGCTGAGATTTGAACCTGGGTCTTCTACAAGAATAGCCAGTGTTCTTAACTGCTGAGACACCTCTCCAGCCCCACTTTTAGATTTTTAAAAAGTAGCAAAATTCCAACACATCCTTCACCCAGCTTCCTAAAATGTTATTATCTAACATAATCTTCATCTTACGTCAAAACCGGGAAATTAATACATATCATTAACTAATCTATAAACTTTGTTCCTCTAGTGCCCCTTTTCCATTCAGAGCCCACTGGGACCATACATGACAATTAGCTGTCCTAACAGCTTAGTCTCTCTCAAGTCTAAGACAATTTCTTTTTGTATTTTTCATGTCTTCGATACTTTTGAGAAATCCTATGGTTATTTTATAAAATGTTCCTCATTATATTTTCATTTTGCCCATGGTCAAAATCAAACCATGTGTTCTGGCAAGACAATCACAATAGTGATGCTATCTATGCTCTGTCTAGAGCGTCATACAGGGGCACACAGTATTGGTATGCCTTATTACAAGGTACTATAGGTCTTGACTGCTGAAGTTTAATGCATATTTAGTAAAAGAATGCAGGAAATGCAGTCTACTATATTCTAATTGCCTGTGTCAAAACAGCAAGAGATCTAACATAACACTTCCCAGTTTCCTAAAACACCCATTCTCAATGGAAATTGATTGTATTCCTTTATAAAAGTTCACATTCACAGGAGAAGCAGTTTCCCAAACACATATTAACATACAAATTTAAAATTATTTACCTTTCAAATAATTCATTGCTGTTATTCATACCTTAAAAAGAAACAGCATCGTTAATAAAAATTTTGGATATTTTCGTGTGTGCTTATGTGTGTGTACCTGTTAGTGGGGTGTGGGTTTGTGAGTATGTGAGAGGCGCTTGCCAGAGGTTGGTGGCAAGTGTCGTCCTCTAGCACTCTCCACCTTATTTTTTTAATTTTTAAAATTTATTTTATGTGTATGAATCTTCTGTGTGCATGTATATAAGCTCACCCGTGTCGTATGATACCCATGGAGGTGAGAAGAGGGTGTTGGATCCCCTGGAACTGAAGTTAATGGACAGTTGTTAGCTGCCATGTGGGTGCTGGGATTCAAACCTGGTCTTCTGCAAGAGCAGCCAGTACCGTTAACTACTGAGTTATTTCTCCACCCCCTTCCACCTTATTTTTTGAGACAAAGTCTCTCATTGAAGCTGTAGTGCACCAATTTGATTAGACTAGCTGGCCAGCAAGACCCAGAGATCTTCACATCTCTGTCTCCCAGGAGTACAACTTTCTTTGTGGGTGCCAGGTATCTGAACTCAGGTCCCCATGCTTATACAGTAAGCACTGTACCAACAGAGTCTTCTTCCTAGTCCCACAGTTTTCTCCTTGTATCCCCAGCTTGCCTGGAACTCACTATGTAGACCAGGTTGGCCTTGAACTCACAGAGATCTGCCTTCTTCTGCCTCCTGAATGCTGGGATTAAAGCTGTGCACCACCATGCCTGGCTAGCAGTTTGAATTTTTATGAAAATCAGATACTATACTGAGTCCAGTTACTTAGATTTAACTAAAATGTCATAGAGATATGTAATGCATAGCTGAAGTATATTATATGAAGCTCTTTCTGTGAGTGGCCCAAGTTTTAATTTTCCTTCCTTCAAGTAAATATAAAATTACTTCACAAATCCTTCATGAGTGTACCCCAACAGGTACAGTTCAGAAGCATTCTAATGCCAAACAAAGGG
This sequence comes from Nannospalax galili, assembly GCF_000622305.1. Lineage (NCBI taxonomy): Eukaryota > Metazoa > Chordata > Mammalia > Rodentia > Spalacidae > Nannospalax > Nannospalax galili. The sequence continues at coordinate 1,832,611 of NW_008345884.1, forward strand.
TATGTACGTTAAAAAGAGAAGAACAATACCAAGGGAAGCAGTATTCCCGTCACTGGAAACGCAAGCGATGGACTCTGCAGCAGGGTATACATAGGTTTTCTGGCTGGAATGGTTTTCAGTTACTGAAAATTCTGTTTCTGAAGTTTCTTTTTTATCATTTTGATCTTCCATATCCACACGAGTCTGGAAACACACTGCAGAGCATATATTACAATTAAAAGAAAAAGTGTAACGATTGTTAACACTTCCACATGAAACACAGACAGGTTAGAAGTTGCAGCATGTTATCCTGATAGCTTTCCACAGGTCAATGAACTAATTTAATGTAAAATTAAAAAAGGAATTAAATTTGAGAAAAGACAGAAACCATAACAAAAGAACACAACAGAAACAGGGAGACTTGAAAAAATGTTCTAGTTTTTAAAAATATAGTACCAAAATTAAAATAATAGTGAATAGGTGAGACAACAAAGATAGAAAATAGGCTTAGTAAACTAGAAGAAAAATGTGAGGAGATCACAATGAGAGAAAAAGGAACAAATTATTAAATGTTTTCTTTTTAAAAGGAGATGGCTCAGGGGTTAAGAGCATGGCTGCTCTTAAGGAAGACATGGGCACCCCATGGTGGCTAACAACTGTTTATAACTCCAGTTCCCAGGGATCTAATACCCTTTCCTGGGCACAAGGTGCTCATGTGGTACACTCACATGCAGGCAAACTCATATACATACAATAAAAGTAAACAACTACAGGTACTGAAGAATGTAAAACATAGCTCTATAATTTCATTCTTTCAAAAAAGAAATGAAGTCAATACCCTCAAATTCTAGCTAGCTCAACTGATGACCACAAACGGTCCCTTTGCAAAGCACCACCATCCTCTCTCGGTGTGCAGCCTGAGGCTTGGGACCCACAGAACTACAAGCCAAAAGAGATTATTGGCCTCTGGCAGGGATGGTGGTGGCCAATTAATGTCCTCTGGTGGGAACAAGCACATTACTACAGAAATAATCCTGGAAGGAGGGATAGTCCTCAGTGATAAAGCATGCACTTTTCATGTATAAAGCCCCAGGGTTCAATCCCCAACATCCTTGTCCTAGGGAAAAAATTATAATTCTTATTGTGGTGGTTTGAATGAATGTCCCCCAGAGGCTCCAAATATTTGGACATTTGGTCCCCAGTTCACCATGGTTTGGGGAGGGTCATGGAACCTTTAGGAGGTATGGTCTTGTTATAGGAAGTATGTCACTGGAGGTGGGCTTTGAGAGTATACAGTTATGCCCACTTCCAGGCTGGCTGGCTGCTTCCTGTGTCTGCAGAAAGATGTAGTTGTTGCCATGCCTCCCCGGCCATTATGAACTCTCTCTCTGGAACTATAAGCCAAAAAGTATTCTTTCTGTAAGTGGCCTTGGTTATGGTGTTTTATCACAGCAGCAGAAAAGTAACTAATACAATCATTTAATAATTGGGGACTGAGTTGGGGGAGGGGACAATGGCTTCAGCTCACATATAAGAAGTATTTCTAATTCTTTTCTGAAGCCACACTTTAATACCATGCCCTGGCACTGAACACAAACCTTCTTCAGAGATGGGAACAGCTTCTGAAGCCAGTGTTTTCTCAGTTTCACGGCCAGAAGACAGTTCAGCATGATCCAGCTGTCTAGTCTGTAGAAGAAAACGAATACAACAAAACAACTATTGCAAAGTTTAGACTATGGCAATGTCAAAATATCAACGAGTTTATGTAAGTTTTAAGCATTTTAAGTTAAAACAAGAAAATTGAAAGAAGTGGGATAAAATCTAGTAGGAGCAGAACAGCAGGAATTGTGAAAAGGAAGTTTTTACTTATTTGTAGCTAAATTGACTTAAACTTTCCTGAGGCTTAGAAAAATAGTCTCATATAATTCTGTAATGGGGGAAGAAACTTCACCATCACCTGACAAAGACTTCTACTTCCAGATGAGGAAATGAGGCCCAGAGAGACTGAGTGACTGTCACAGTAACACAACATGGGTTTCAACTCAAGTCCTCGTCAGACTTGTCTGTGGTGTCCTGGTAGCCCCCTACCTCAACTAAGTCTTCAGGCTGCTTTGTTAAAATTGGCAAATCAAAGTGTTGGTATTTATGTGTACACTATAAAACAGTGAAAGTGCGTTAAACGAATATATCAAGCCTATTGCTTGAATTGATACTATTGTTCAAAGCGGTAATCTTGCAAGATTAAATACTCATGGACCTTAAGCAAATGTTTTTAGAATTCCTTCTTTATACTAAAGTACCAGTAACTGTTCTATCAGCACACCTTTACGATATAAATGTGATTTTATTACTGCTAGAATACAAATACAGGAGAATAATGGCAACTGTTAAACACACACATACCACATGCCTCCCATGTGTAGCAAGATACAGTCCTCACAGGCCAGTCTTTAAAAGCTTGGGTGGAAGAAAGCTCTATCAGAGTGTTTGTAAACTTTCCCCACATGCCAGTCCACTTCTGCCTCCCTTGGAAATTCAGGAAAGCCAGTATGTGTATCTGAAAAGATGTCCTGCGTAGTCTTGACTTGCACACTTGCCTGAGAGTCTGAATGAGTCCACCTAGACTTGTGGAAACACCCTGTAGTGGTTTGAATGAGAATGTTCCCCATAGGCTCCAAGTATTCAGACATTTTGTCCCCAGTTGGTGGTACTGTTCTGGGAGGTCTTAGAAGGTATGGCCATGCCGGAGGAAGCACATCACTGGGGGGCAGGGTTAGAGAGTGCTTAAGCCTTGCTGGATCTCTAGTTGCCCTTTGTTTCCTGTACCTGCTTGAAGATGTGAGTGCTTAGCTTCTGCTCCTCCTCCAGCCACCTCTGCCACCATGCCACCCCAATATGATGGACTCTTGCCTGTTTTGAACTATAAGCTAAATAAACTCTTTTATAAATTCCCTTGGTCACAGTGTTTCTAACACAGCAACAGAAAAGTAACTAATACCCACTCCCTTGGGCCTGCTTCCTCTGGAATCTCCCTACCTCAATCTGCATGCTCCTGTACAGTCATCATCTTTGTTCTGTGATGTGCCCTTGGACTCTCTCCTTTGCTCTTCTTTTCTCAATCTATGTGTTCTTTCTACCATGAACTGAGCTTCTCCTTGACAATTCCACCATCTGTCCCTCCAGACTGGGCCTCATTCCTCAGCTCTAGAAGACTCCATTAGGCTGCATACTAATCTCAGTACCTCAAGTTTAACATGTCCTTAACAGAAAAATCAGTGTCTCTTGTACTTGGTGCAGGAACACATACTTCCTCCCTAGCCTTCTTCACCTAGGCTGGACTCTGAGCACCACTGGGAGTCTCAGCATCTTCTTCCCATGGCCTGTCAGTCTCTATGTCCTGCTATAACCCTTTATTCCTACTCTAATGTTCATATACATTCTTTTTTTGTCTTTGGTCTTCCGTGAATTCTGAACACTTGTCAGTGGACCACAACAGAGCTAGTAGCTTAAGAATCAGTTATGCAGTTTGTTAATAATACCTATCCCTGGACTCAACTTCAGACCTATTAAAATCAGAATATCATGGGAAAGAAGCCCAGGTGTTTATACTCCTAAATAGTTTCCAAGATGACTGTAATGAGCAACCAGGTTTGAAATCACTGGGACCCAAAGGACCTTTTCTGTAACTCATCTTTCTACAATCTGCCCTCCATACTCCTGCCAGCATGTCTGATCATATAATTTCAGCACTTAAAATTCTCTGAGATTCCCTATTTCCAGCTTAAATGGTAAAAAATCTCAATTGCTTGACACAGCCAACAATGCTTTCCTTCCTTATCTGCTCCCTTCAATGGGTGCTGCCCATCAATTTCTACCTCCAAGTGACATTAATACAGTTCCCTATCTCATGCCACCCAACATCATATGCTCTTGCTCATGATGTCTGTTAGTCCTCCTTTATCTAATTTATGTCCATCCATCCATTACCAGATCAAGAGTCTTTTCTGATGCCACGGCTTCATCTATCCTGTCCAGTCACAAGAGTAGGCATACTCATATACCTCACGATACCCAAGCACACATGTATCCACTGCTGTGTGCATCTATCATTTAGTAAAGTCTAGGTCCTTTGAGAGTAGGCATATACACAAAGGATAATAAATGTTCACTGAAGGAATGAATCTTTCATAGACAGGATCAACACAAGATTCACGAATAAGTAAAGTATGTGGCTTTAAATGTGCTTTTACTACTAATGCAGGAGGCAATTTCAAGAGATTTTTTTAAGAGCTCCAAGGACTACTTGATAGGCAAGATTCATTCGGACAAGCTACTTCCATAATGACACCACCAGCTGACACACCAATTCCGCTAAGTTTCACAAGGCCCCACCACCCCTAGTTGAAGAGCTACAGGTAATTAATGGCTGCTGAGAGAAGGAGAATCAGTCTTTTCCAGGGTCAAAGGACAAGCCCCCTCATAGGTTATGAAATCCCAAGCAGTCATCCAGAAACACATGTACATAAGGGTAACGTTACATGTTTTCGTTTTGTTTTTTTGAGACAGGGTTTCCCTGTAGCCCCAGCTGGCCTAGAACTCACTATTTAGACCACACTGGCCTTGATCTCACAGAAACCTGCCTGTCTCTACCTCTAGAGAGCAGGGATTAAAGGTATACTCGAACCTGGGTCCTCTACAAGAGCAGTCAGTGCTCTTAACTGCTGAGCCATCTCTCCAGCCCTCTAGCCCCACCCCCGCATTAAATTTTATGTGGGTGTGTGTATGTGTATTGTGTGTGTGTAACAATACTATTTATAGAAGAGGGGACATGGGAAGAGCTGTGTGTGTGTGTGTGTGTGTGTGTGTGTGTGTGTGTGTGTAAAACAATAATATAAAAGAAGAGGTCATCAACTTGAGAGGTGGGGAGAGGACATGAGAGGAGTTGGAGAAGGGGAGGAGTTGGAAATAATATAAATACAGTACTCATGTATGAAATTCTCAAAAAAATAAAGTTTAAATTAAAATAAAAGACTATTACAAGTGCTGATGAAGATGTGGCGAACAGGCGATCCTTGTATACTACTGGTGGGTTGTAATAAGATCAACTATTATAGAAAACAGTACGGAGATCTCCCAAAAAATTAAGAATAGAACTATCATAAAATACAGCTATCCCATATCCAAAGGAATAAAATCACTATGTCCAAGAAACATCTGTATTCCTATGTTCACTGCAGCACGAGTCACAATAGTCTAGAAATGAAAATACCTTTTAGCAAAGAGGTGGCCCAGAAGATCTGCCCTGCTGAGGACATCAGATCCTGTGAACCTCTTCAGCCCCATCCCACCCTCAAGTCTCTGAATACAACGGGTTGACTCCAACATAAAACAGACAGGGGTTAGAGAGATGGCTTAGCAGTTTAAAGCACCTGGGTTTGGTTCCCAGCACCCACATGGTGGCTAACAACTAAAGCATTTGACACCCTCTTCAGGCATTGTGCAACATGGGTGCAATTACATACATGGAGGTAAAATACTAAGACACATTAAAAAACAAACAAAGCAAATAGAAAAAAAGAAATGAAAACAGCCATAGTATCCAGGAGTGGATAACGGATAAAGAAAATATGGTACTTATTCATAATAGAGTATTATTCAGACATAAAAAAAGAATAAGCTTCTGTTACTTGCAACAACATAAATAAAACTAGAAATCAGTATGCTGTTTTAAAAAACTGATTCCAGAATTTCATACAATGCATGTTGATAATATTCAGACCCCTCCTTCTCCATCCATTCCCCACTTGGAGATCAGTATGTTAAGTGAAATAAGTGATCACAGAGAAGAACCTCATAAACTGGAGAGAACTGTGAACTGGGGGGTGGGGAGAGGATGACTGATGCAGTCATGAGAGGGAAGACAGTTTTATGCTACTGCACAGCAGGTACAGGGTACAATAATGTCCTTACATTTAGAAAAGCTGGAAGAAAGGATTTTCTAAGTTTTCACCATAAGGAATTATAAATGTTTGAGGAGATAAATATGTTTAACCAGAGTTCAAAATTACGTATGTATATTACGTATGCACTAAAATATTACAAGGTACCCCACTAATATGTACAATGTTTTTATGTACCAGATAGAAATAAATTTAAAAACAAATACTATAAACCCAATAATTTTTTTTAATGCTATGGTGGTTTGAATGAGAATGTACCCTAGGCTCCTAGTATTTGGCTACTTGGTTCCCAGTTTGTGGTGCTGTTTAAGGAAGGTCATGGAACCTTTAGGAGGTGTGCCATGCTGGAGAAGCAGGTCACTGGTGGTGGGCTTTGAGAGTTTTAAAGCCTTGCTGGATTTCTAGTTTCTCTCTGCAACATATGCCTGCCTGAAGATGTGATCATTTAGCTTTGTGCTCTGGCCACCTTCTGCTGCCATGCCTCCCCTGTCATTATGGACTTCTACACCTTTGTAACCATAGCCAAATAAACTCTTCCTTTTATCAGTTCCCTTGGTCATGGTAATTTTATCACAACAGAAAGGTAACTAATACAGAAGTTGGCACCAGGAGTGGGCTGTTGGCTGAGAAGAACCTGACCACATGGGTTTTTGGAGGAATGTGGAAGACTCTGGAAGTCTAGACTAGAAAACTGGTTGAATGTTGTAAGCAGAGCTGAATAGGAAGAGCACTAGATGATCTTGCAGAAGACATGGACTCATTTCCCAGTACTCATATGGTAGCTAACAACCATCCATAACTTCAGTTCCAGAGGATCCAATGCCTTCTTCTGACCTCTGTGGGCACTGCATGACACAGGTGCACTTATATACATGCAGGCAATACACTCATACACATAAAATAAAAATAAATACAATGGTTTTTCAAACTACACTCTGGTCTTGCAACTCACACATTTCTTTCCCTGGCAGGAAGAATGAACTCACTGCTTAAAAGCTTAGGGCTGTAGTTCTCAGCGGAAGGGGATCTGAGTGTCCCAGGGACATTTGGCAATGTCAGGAGACCCATCTCATTGTTATTACTGGCAGAAAGTGAGTAAAAATGAGGGATGCTGCCAAATCTTCTTAATGCAAGGGACGGCAGAGGTCACCTGCAGCTGAGGGTGGAGCTCACTGGGGAGCACCTGCCTACTGTTCAAAGGTTTTTGTTTGTTGTTTGTTTTTTTCCTGTTATTTGTTTTTTTGGAGATAGAGTCTCACTGTGTATCACTATATAGCCCAGAACTCACTAAGTAGATCAGGCAAATCTTGAACTCAAGAGATTCAACTGCCTCTGCCTCCTGAGTTCTTGGATAAAAGCATGCGCAACCATGCTCAGCAAAGACCTGGTTTTGATCCCAGAACACAGAAAAACAAAAACTTACTAAAATTTCTAGCCTGTCAATAATGCTGAGACTCAAATACTCTAGCTGAAAACAAACAAATTTCCCATTATTTTAAGAACTCAGATGTCCAAAATTATATCACTCTACTTACTTAAGGACTCAATTTCAGCTACCACCACAGGCTTCCCTTTCCCCCCCAAAACCCATGAGAATAACGACAGACACCTTTTTCCAATGCAGATTTAGCATTTCAGGTGCAGGGAAGTCCTGCTCTATGTTTTCCGCAATTTTCTGCACCGCTAAAAGCTGCTCATCGAGCTTCTGAAGCTTGGCAGTAAGACGCTCTAGATGGCGAGCCCCAGGGCTTGGTGTAGGGTGAGCAGTTGGGTGTGGTGAGGGGCAGGCATCAGGGACATCCTGCAGCAGGGTCCACAACAGAGATTCTTCCACAGAGTTGGATTTTGTGCTCTGTTCTTTGAACTGGAACTTTGTTTCCGGCAAATCTAAACATTAGTAAAAGAAAAATCAACATTAACTATACACTTAAGAAAGAGGTAACGGGGCTGGAGAGATGGCTCAATGGTTAAGAACACTGGCTGTTCTTGCAGAACACCTGGGTTCGAATCCCAGCACCCACATGGCAGCTAACAACTGTCTGTAACTCCAGTTTCAGGGGATCTGACAGCTTTTTCTGTCCTCCACGTGCATTGCACGACATGGGTGCACTTACCTATATGCAGGCAATACATGCATACACATAAAATTAAAATAAATATTTTTAAAAAGAGGTAAATACTGACAATCTCATTTTATTTTTTTAAATTGTTTTATTTTATGTGTATAAGTGTTATGTCTGCATGTAAGTGCACCTGTGTCATGCAGTGCCCCAGAGGACAGAAGAAAGTGTTGGATTCTCTGGAACTGGGGTTATGGATGGTTCTTAGCCACCATGTGGGTACTGGGATTCAAACCTGGGTCCTCTGCATGAGCAGTCAGTGCTCTTAACTGCTGAGTCATCGCTCTAGCCCGATAACCTCATTTTAAGCCAATATAATATTACTTTCCAATCAGTTTTATCCGTTAATATACTTACAAATTCCAAAAAGCAACTTTAATACTTATATGACTTTTTGAAAACCAACAGCATTACAGTAAAACCTAAATTCAGTGTTGGCTGCTGCTGTCTCCACATGGAATGTGAGGCAAGCAGTCAACCTCCCAAGACCACCTCGCTGCTTCTTCTCCTGTCAGCTGGCTCTTCCCTGGTCCTCAGCTCAGGGAACAGCTACTGTTCATGTGTCCCAAGCCAGAGGCCTGCCAGTAACCTAGGGTGCTCCCCTTCAGACTCCAAAGTAACACCAAGCACTGGTGACTTTCCCTCCTCCACATCTCCATTCTTAGACTGGGCGGGGTATGGTGGTGCGTGCCTGTAATCCTAGCAACTTGGGAGGCTGAGGCAGGAAGAAGCCTGTAACTTGAAGACTAGCCTGAAACTATACTACCTAATGGGAGTTTTAAGGATATAGACTCGAATAATGTCCCATTTCTTTCCTGTGTAGTCCACCTTCCACACAGTCCTAGAAGGATCTATCAGAAACACAAATTTAGGGGCTCAGCGGTTAAGAACAATGGCTGTTCTTCCAGAAGACCTGGGTTCAAACCCCAGCACCCAAATGGCAGCTAACAACTATCCATAACTCCAGTTCCAGGGGATCCAACAGCCTCTTCTGTCCTCCATGGGTGGGTATTGTACAACACAGGTGCACTTACACGCAGACTTAACACTCATATACATAAAAATAATAAAAAAAAGAAACACAAATTTGGCATTTTCTTTTTTCTCTAAAACCCTTCCACGTGTCTCCAATGCCTTCACCTTAGCAGTCTAAATGCCTCAACCTGGTGGACAATGGCAGATTCCCCTCCACCTCCAAAGCTTCAGTTCTTGCTACTGCTTTGAACAAATACCATGTTTGCCTCCAAGAATACTGAACTTCCCAAACTCAGCGGGCTCCACAGAACCATCATTGCACAAGCAACCCTTTCAGTCGGAGTGTACTTTTTTCCTCCCATCCAACTTTCCTTTAAACAATCCACATTGGTGTTGCTCCTGAAAATGGCCACGGTCGTCTTTTGAGTAGAGTAGATGCTACACTGTGCATGAATCTCATCATACAGCCCTCAGCATACTGATCTGTATCCTAAAATGACTTACTTATCTGTTTTCCTTTCCTCCACAGGTACTGCCCAGAGGCTGACACCCTGGGATTACTCTATTTTAGCCTTACCATCTGGGACCCTAAATGTTTACGGAATAAATCAGTAAAAAACAGATTATTTGGGGGCTGGAGAGATGGCTCAGCAGTTAAGAGCACTGAATGATCTTCCAGAGGACCCGGGCTCAGCTTCCAGCACCCAGCTACCCTTAACTCCATTACCAGAGGATACAATGCCCTCTTCTGGCCTCTGTGGGCACCAGGCACGCACATGGTCCACTTACACACATGCAGGCAAACACTCATACACATAAAATAAATAAAATCTTTTTAAAAAGTTTATTTTGTCTGTTGTACCTAGCTCATAGAAGTTTTATGAGATCAGATTATTCAATAAAATGCTCTGAAAAATGATAATTACTAAACAAATACAAATAGAACTTGTTTATATTCTGTGGTTGCTGTCTAAAGTGAACCTTCCCAGGAGAAGACAATGGTAACTGAATGTTGATCCTGCCCTACCTGTTTTAGCTTGACTTTCACAGTTCTTTATTATCCATCTTTCCAGTAGCCTGAACTATCTCCTCTACTCTTGGGAAAGATTGGTGCACAAAGACTTCAAGTAGAAAATACAGCAAAAAGATGGACATGGGGACTAGAGAGATGGCTCAGCAGTTAAGAGGGCTGGTGGCTCTTCCAGACGACCCAGGTTCAGTTCCCAGCACCTACACAGTAGCTAACAACCATCCCTAACTCTAGTTCCAGGGGGTCCAATGCCCTCTCTGGCCTCTGAGGGCATTGTACACACACATGCACTTACATACATGCAAAACACTCATATACATAACCAGCAAAACTCAACTTGCTATTGCTGATGCAGTCTCTTTGGGAGACATTTTCTAAAATAAGAAGTTACTGTCATTCAAAATAGTGTCAGGTCTCACCAACACAGGAATTTATTGTTCTAATTTCCTTGGCACCCTGCACCCCCCTCTCATTTTTTTCCTCATGCAAATACCACTCAAATGTGAGTCTTTACATTATACAAATATCATGTTGGAGTTAAATTCTAAACTAGAAAAATTTTCCTTTCAAATTTGCATTTTTAGGGTTGGGGGGATGTAGGGTCAGATGGTAGAGTGTACATCTAGCAGACATGAAGCCCTGGATTTAATCCCTAGCACCACATAAACTGGGCATAGTTGTGTATGCCTGTAATCCCAGCACTTATATGGTAGAAGCAGAGGGATTAGAAGTTCAAGGTGAGCTTTGGTTACACAGTGAGTTTGAGGCCAATTTGGGCTACATCATATCCTGGTTGTTGTTTAATTAAGAAAGTTCTTTTTAATAAGAGTAGAAGGGCCCATATATCTCTATCTATACTGTATCTATGTATCTTTGTAAATGGGCAGTCCCCTGAAGGAAAGAGTCTTTAAATGGTTGATTGTGGACTGGACCCAATTAATAAAAGAAATTTACCTATAGCTTAGTCATTTCAAGTGCTAGCCTAAGATACTCAGATATCCCAGGGAGAAGGATCTGCTTCTGTTTGTCAGGAGATTGGTATGAAAATGAAGGGAGATTAACAGGGTACTCAAGCAGCCACAAACATTTGGCCATATGTTAGGAGAAACATATGAGAATGTGACTGTATCTCAAGAGACAGTTGGGATTGAAACCTAGGTCTACTGTATTGAATCTAAAAGCCAAGTTCTTTTCCCAGTCTGAAAGACAGCTAGCTTCATACAACCTCCCAACACTGTCCATGTGCCCTAGCCACTCCATGATAGCAGAGAGAGGGCAAAGGCTCTCAAATCTATAAAGTTGCTGATACAGCTCTAGTTAACAAGTTCAACATGTCCTAATGTAAAGGTCTCTCCACCCATCCTTTCCTTGCTCCTTGTCTTTCCTGAGTCAAAACCTACTGTCAATACCCATACACAGGTACAGCCGAACTCTGTAACTACCATAAGGTGGGCCTATGACTTCCAGCAGCTCTGGAACCCAGCAGAGACATTGGATGTGTTTCAGGAAGTCTCCCTGTGTACTGGATTAATCTAATTATTCATAAATGTAATAACTTTAGACAGTAAGAGAAACATTCTTCTAAATTTTACAATTGTGTTTACCATAATATAACCCAATTTATCACTATAAAACCGAGTATTTTACTAGTTAAGTACCACAGGCTACCATGCCTGTGTATTTTCTATGTGCTATTACACAATTTCCATGTGTGTGTGTGTGTGTGTGTGTGTGTGTGTGTGTGTGTGTGTGTGCACATATTTTATTAGTGTATGATGTATGTATATGGGCGGAGGTGCCACCAAACATGTGGCAATCAGAGAACAACTTCTGAGAGCTAATTCTCTCCTTCCACTTCGGAATTCCAGGACTGAACTCAAGTTGTCGGGCTTGTACAAGCAAGAACTTTACCAGCTAACTATATGGTCAACCCCAAATCCCATTCTTTTAAAGATGAGAATTCTTTTTTAACATCAAAATATTAATGTACTCCAACAAGATGCTTACTTTGGGCCTCATACCTGAGAAAAGACAAGCGCACAAGTAGATCTGAAGCCTCTTTGCAAAGGACTGTGGGCCCAGCCTTGGAACCATGGCTGCACCTCCTTTATTCCTTTTCACTTATTAAAGGACAAGTCTCTTTCAAGTGTCTTGCAATTCCCAAGTATCAATGTTTGTTTCTAACAACAGGAATCCAGGGAGGGAGGGTCCCCATCCCGGCTATTCACCTCTGCCCTGCTGTCTGTCTGGCGGTATCACAGCGTGGATCCCAGGCTCCTTCACTTCTGTAACTCCTGCTCTCCAGCTTTTCCCATCCAGACAGGACTGAGTTACTTTTGCAGGTTCAGAAACTAAACTCAGAGAAGGACTGGAAGATTCTACCAAGAATATAAAAGACACACAAATACTGATTGTAAACATCTAAGCAAGGCAATTCAAAAGTCAACAGAACATTTTATTTATTTATTTATTTTTATTTTATGTGTACGAGTGTATTGTTTACATGTAATCAAGTAGCCTGTGTCATTCAGATCCCCTGGAACTGGAGTTACAGATGGTTGTTAGCTGCCATGTGGGTGCTGTACAGCCAGTACGCTTAACCCTAACCACTGAGCAATCTTTCCAGTCCCAAACAGAACATTTCTAAATGTGAACACAAGTATCCCAAAGGGCAGCATTTGCAGGGGGCCCAAGGAGATTTTGGGTAGGAATAACAATATTAAATAACTTTAAAAAATATTTTATTTATTATTTTTATTTTATGTGTATGAGTATATTGTCTGCAAGTATGAAAGTGCATCCATGTCGTGTAATGCCTGTGGAGGTCAGAAAAGAGCATCAGATCCCCTGAAACCGGAGATACAGACAGCTGTCAGCCTCCATGTGGGTGCTGGGAATCGAATCCAGGTCCTCTACAAGAGCACTCTGTAAGAGCAGCCAGTGCTCTTAACCACTGAGCCATCTCTCCAGACCCAACAATATTAAGTAACTTTTAATGTACCTGATTTATTTTTAAAAGTCAGAAAAATGTATTACCTCGACTCTCAAAATTGTGTGGGGGAGCAGCATTAACAACTGAAGCTGCCATATAATGCAACTCTGCAGACGAAGGGACTTCAGGATGACCGCTCTGCTGCTTGGTAACACTGGCATGTGACGGCTCTTCACCGACAGGTAATTCCAGAAGATCACCAGCTTCAATGTCAACCACATCTATGTAAGTGTGTCCAGTCTGAGTTAAACACATAACAATCACTCATTTTTACTTTAGAGGACCACAAAAAGAATTATTAGTAACAAGCAAGACTGTGTACATGCCTAGCTTGGAGAAAGCAGAAGGACATATTATTGCTTTTTGTTCATAGTACTACATAGCACAATACTTAATTATTGGTTGTTACTACAAAGCTATGAAGATTTTTATTCTCATCTCATTCATACAAGAGCTTAATGTCTGCATGACCATAATAAGGTTTGGCACAAAACTGATTACTAAAACACAGTATACAAACTAAGGTTATTACCGTATGAGGTAGGGATCGTGATGAAAGCTCCTTTATTTCAGTGGGAAGTTTGACATTTAGATACACATCTGGAATCAAGAGCTGAGGAACATTCAAAGGTTCATGTTCTGGAAATTAAAATAAAAATCAGAAATGTAAAATAAATCTATTTCTTAAAAATATACATAGAAGCTTTGGGCTGGAGAGATGGCTCAGTGGTTAAGAACACTGACTATTCTTGCAGAAGACCCAGGTTCAAATCCCAACACCTACGTGGCAGCTAACTAGTGTCCATAACTCTTCTGTCCTCTGCAGGCATTGCACAACATGGGTACACTTACCTACATGCAGGCAATACACCATACACATAAAATAAAAATAATAAAAATACTTTTTTTTTGTTTTTGTTTTGTCTTTTTGAAGCAGGGTCTCCCTGTAGCCCCAGCTGTCCTGGAACTCACTATGTAGACCAGGCTGGCCTTGAACTCACAGAGATCTGCCTGCCTCTGCCTCCCAAGTGCTGGAACTACAGGTGTGTGCCACCACGCCCAGCTATAAAAATACTTAAAAAAAAAAGTCTAAATAGTGCCCTGGGCATGATGGTGCATGCCTTTAATCCCAGCACTTGGGAGGCAGAGGCTGGTGGATCTCTGTGAGTTCGAGGCCAGCCTCATCTACATAGTGAGCTCGAGGCCAGCCTGGTCTACATAGTGAGTTCGAGGCCACCTAGAGTTACAGGGAGACCCTGTCTCAAAAAGACCAAAAACAAAACAAAATAAAACAAAAAACCTAAATAGAAGCCTTATGGGTATAAATAAAGGAAACTTAATTAAATTCTCTTCTAATGGTAATGTGCTCTTGGGAAATTCATACTCAAAGACAAAATACTTTTTTTAAATTTATTTTTATGATTTTTAAAATCTATTTATTTTTATGTTATGTGTATGAGTGTTTTGCCTGCATGTATGCAATGCATCTGTGCATGCAATGCACATGGCAGTCAGAAGAGGGTACTGGATCCTCTGAAGCTGGAGTTATGGATGTTGTTAGTTGCTATGTGGGTGCTGAAAATCATACCTGGGTCCTTCCTCTGCAAGAGCACCCAGTGCTCTTAACCACTGAGCCATCTCTCCAGCCCCATAATACTACTTTTCTTATATGAATGACTCATATGAACAATAGTGTCTAAATTACATAATAAAATGTTATAATTTTCTATTTCTATTTCAGATCTATTAAATCACATTTATATATATCTATATATATAGATATATATATAGTCCATATATATCTATATATGTGGTCTATATATGTGGTCTATATATATAGATATATATGGTCCATATATATATATATGTGTGTATATATATTGGTGTATTTGAGGTAGTGTCTCACTGTAGTCCCAGCTGGCCTGGAACTCACTATGTAGACTGGGCTGGCCTTGAACTCAGAGAGATCCAATTGCCTCTGCCTCCCAAGTCCTGGGATTACAGGTGTGCACCACCATGCTCAGCCTAAATCATGATCATTTAATAGAATTTCAAAAATGCCAGAACTTAGGAAATAAACATATGAGTTACATTTTTTAAAGCTTTCAACAGTTCGTTGTTATTTACTTTTATTAGTAGCTTCACTGAGCTATAGTTCATAATCTTTAAAAATGGATTCTAAGGGGCTGTAGATATGGCTCAGTAGTTAAGAATACTTGCTGCTCTTGCAGAGGCCCAGGGTTCAATGCTTAGCACCTATTTACAGGTCTAGGAGATCTGAAGCCCTCTTCTGGCCTCTATGAGTACTGCATGCACATAGTGCACTTGCATACATACTGTAGGTAAAAAACTCATACACATAAATAAATGTTTAAAAAATGAATTTTAGGGGGTTGGAGAGATGGCTCAGCAGTTAAGAGCAGTGGTTACTCTTACAGAGGACCTGGTTTCAATTCCCAGAACCCACATGGAGGCTAAAAACTGTAATTCCAGTTTCAGAGGATCTAACACCCTCTTCTGATCTTCCCAGTCACTGCATTACATGGGTGCACCTACCTACATGCAGGCACTCATACACATAAAATAAAAATAAATTACTTTCAATGGATTTTAGTATATTCATGGAGCTTACTGCTAACTTTTACCACTTAAATTTTTTGGTCTTTTTGAGTCAGGGTCTCCCTGAAGCCCCAGCTGGCCTGGAACTTACTATGTAGACCAGGATGACCTTGAACTCACAGAGATCCTCCTGCCTCTGTCTCCCAAGTGCTGAGATTAAAGGCATGTGCCACCATGCCCAGCTAACTTAAAATATTTTAAAGTCTAAACTTCACAAAAGTTATGTGTTCCTTATTCAAAAGTAAAATAAAAAACCTGCTGCTACAGAGGTCAGCAGTTAAAATTTTTTTTTTAGATTTATTTTTATTTTATGTGTTTGAGTACTATGCCTGCATGTGTTTAAGTGCACCTGTGTCATGCAGTGCCTACAGAGGACAGAAGAAAATGTCAGATCCCCTGAAACTGGAGTTACAGTTGCTAGCCACCAGGTGGGTGCTGGGATTCAAACCCAGGTCTTCTGCAAGAACAGCCAGTGCTCTTAACTGCTGAGACATCTTTCTAGTCCCTCAGCAGACAGTTTGACTCTGTGCTTTTAACCTAGATTTCAAGTCTTAATTTCTTCCATTTATTTTGAATTAAAGTATTACTTTATTATGTAAAATTCAATTCATATCATATTGACTACTGAAACCATACTAACAAGGCCTGAATTTAAATAATAAGTTAGCAAGAAACTAGAAAAACTAAACTAAAAACACTGAAGCTGTCGTCCTATTTCAATTAAGTCACTTGCCTGGATGAACTGTTTTTTTAAATTGGGATGGTGACTTTAGCTTTGGCATTACATATATATAACTTTAATAAGTAAAACTTATCTCAGAAGAAAAAGAAATCATACCTGCAATGGAAGAAATGACTTGCTCATTTTTACCACTTTCAGAAACTTCTTGTGAAGGACCTTCCTTATCTTGTAATAAATACAGAGCTATGAGGCAAAAGTAAAAGAAAAAAAAAAGAAAAAGAATTTCATCAATATGGGGACAATTATCTTCAAAAATGAAGATAATTAGATACTATCTATAAAAGGTGATGGGAAAGTACATTGACAGCTTACTTTTACTTTTAAACAATTAATATAACAAGATTTTTATTATGTATTTCTTGGGATTTCACCCCTAAGTCTTAGTGGCCACTCTGTCAACATTAAAAGACCATCCAGTAGCACAGCAAAGTACCTCCAAAGCTTTCTCAAAGACATGCCCAGATAAGAACATTTAAAGCCTGTTTCTCAAATGCATACTCATGATTTATATCAAAACATCATAGACAGCGCCATTCTCATTCAGAAAGAAACAAAAATTAAAATAATGTCCCTCTGACCAGATTAGTTCTAATCACAGAACTGAGGGGAACTGACCCTGGGTCAACTGCAAGAGCAGTCAGTGCTCTTACCACTGAACCATCTCTCTAGACCCCATATGTGAACTTTTTAAAACAAGATTTTATTTTTTTTTAAAGTATATGTATATGTGTGTGGGTGGAGGGTAGGTATGTGCACATGTGTGCTGGTGCTCTGAGGCCAGAGTAGGGCACTGGATCCTCTGGTGCTGGACTTATAGGCAGTTGGTAGCCACCCAACATGGGTGCTGGGAAACAAACTAGGTCCTCTGTAAGAGCAGTATGTGCTCTCCAGCCCCAACCTAGAAACTTTTTTTTTTTGTCTTTTTGAGACAGGGTCTCCCTGTAGCCCCAGCTGTCCTGGAACTCACTATGTAGACCAGGCTGGCCTCGAACTCACAAAGATCTGCCTGCCTCTGCCTCCCAAGTGCTGGGATTACAGGGCTGGAGAGATGGCTCAATGATTAAGAGGACTGACTTCTCTTGCAGAGGACCCGGGTTCAATTCCCAACACCGACATGATGGCTAACAACTGTCCATAACTCCAGTTTCAGGGAAATCAACATTCTCTTCTGACCTCCATGGGCATTGTACAACATGGGTGCACTTATATACATGCAGGCAATACACTCATAGACATAAAATAAAAATAATAAAAAAAAATTTTTTTTTGGTCTTTTTGAGACAGGGTCTCCCTGTAGCCCCAGATGTCCTGGAACTCACTGTGTAGACCAGGCTGGCCTTGAACTCACAAAGATCAACCTGCGTCTGCCTCCCAAGTGCTGGTATTAAAGGTGTGCGCCACCATGCCTGGCAATAATAAAATATTTTTTTAAAAAGACAGATTTACCTGGGTCTGTGTTTGTACTTGCATCCTGACTTTCTGTGGCTTTCTTTTGTACAGAGGCCATGAAATGCAGTCCAGCTGAAGTATTAACATCATCTTCTAACATTTCTTAAATATAACAAAACATTTAAAGTAAACATTGAGAAGGCATGTTTCTGGAAACCAGTACATGATCTCCAAGTGGATGTTGGGATGCAATCAGAGTGCATTTTATGCATGAGGTGCTGTGTAAACTTCATCTTCAAGACACAGTGAAATCAAACCCAAAATTGTAGAGGACTCCGTGTTTGGCCTAGAAACCTAGATCCCAATCAGACAAGGCTTCTGCAGCAGTTTAAGTAAGCAAGAAGATAAGCAAAAGTATTACAAAGGAAATTACTGACTGGGTAAGAGGGGAAGGAAAAGGCAGAATTCAAAATAACCTGCTTTGGGTGAAGTTGATATTAACACTAATGGAGAGAGAACAGGTAGGAGAGATAGCAAGTTCAAAGTTCACAAGCTACAGGTAATTTTTCTCTAAGCAGAGAAGCTCAGCAGGAGGCAAAATCAAAGTCTGAGGTGTAATATGGCAGTTTGGATTTAGATTCAGATTGTCCTGGGAGGCGACCCAGGTAGACGAGGTAAGATAAAAATAACAATTACAGTACAGGATGGCAGAATTTGGACTTTGTTCTTAGTTCCTGGCAGAGTTTTTTAATAGCATCAAAAGTTCATAAATGGGAGTGAGTTTTGTTAGAGACCCTGTTGATCATATCTGAGTTTATGCTAATAAGGTGACTGCTGGCAGATTCCTAAACAGCTTTCAGCCTGGGTGCTGGTCACCAAAGGAACCAGTTAGGTGACTGGAGGGTTAGTACCTACCCTACCTCCACCTGCCGGGAAAGGAGGGAGCTAGAGATTGAGTGCAATGATGGTGGCAGTGATTTGGTAAAGTATGCCTAAGTACCAAAACCTTAATAAAAATTCTGAAACAAACAGCTCAGGGGTTGGTGGATATGCTAGGAAAGTAAGCTACCTAGAGAGGGTAAAAGACTCTGCTGACCACCTCCCCTCTGTCATAAACATCTCTTCCATTTGACTGGTTCCCGACTTGTAGCCTTCATGAAAACAGTGTAATCTGAAGTGCTGGCCCACGTTCTGTGAGCTGCTTTACTGAATTACTGAACCTGGGGAGCAGGAGAGGGACAGTCAAAGGAACCATTTAATTTGCAGGCAGTCAGGCAGCAATGAAGATAGTCTGGGGACCTGTGTGTAACTTTTCCTAAAGTGAAGTGCTCTTAAGGGGCCAAGGCTCTTCTCACTTGTGGGATCTGTGCTAAATCCAATTATTATAGTTAAGTGTCATAAGTATAGTGAATTACAGACACAGACATTCAGCTGATGTCAGAGAATTGTAGAATTGCTGTGCTACACACTCACTTAAAATGACATTGTACAAATGGCACTGCTCTAAAATCGACTCCTATATTTTTATGTATGTATACTTTCTGTGAGGAATTCAATGGTGAGCATATTCCCCCATAATTTCCCTATTTGGACCTCTTTTATCTTACTTGAGATTCTAATTAACTGATAACAGGTGTGAGAAAACTCTGTCCAGAGCCAGGCAGTGAATATTTAGGTACTGAGAGGTCTACGGGTCTCTGCTGCAACTCCTCTACCTTGCAATAGTTTGGAAGCAGTGAAAGGTTATGTTTCAATACAGCTTCATTTATAAAAGGCAGCACACTCTAATCTGGTCTTCAAGTCAAACACTGCTTTATTGGATAAAGCATCAAAATGCATGTATCCTTCATTTGTCACATGGAGTATGAATATAATTTAGTCTCGCCTTTCAATTACATCTATTTCTGAAAAGGTGACTTTACTTAGTACGTTAATCATGCATATACATACCAAAAGGAATATCAAATTTATCCAAAGGCTGAGAATCATGATGCTCTTGTTCCTAAATGGGTTACAGAATGATCAATCTATGTTTAACTCAAAGACATTTACATTTGGACAAAAAATATATCCAGTAGTTCTTAAGATTGAATGCTTAGGTATAGGTTCAATTTCTATTATTTTAGGTATATTCACTTATTCTATAATTATTCTGTCAAAATAACTGTAGAGAGTTCATGAAATTCATAAGTTACATAATAAAGAAGAATATTACCAAATTAACACACTCCATTACTATGTCCAAGTCTCCACTGCAGAGCAGACTTCATTTTCAAACAGGATCCCATCCTACTAAAGCCTTTCATGGACCCAGAAGCCATTTTCACTAAGTGCATGGCTCTAGACATGCTCTTGGGAACTTACTGAAAAGGCATGGCTTTAAAACAATCCACATAAGCCAGGTGTGGTGGCACACACTTTTAATCCCAGAACTTGGGAGGTAGAAAACTCTGTGAGTTCGAGGCCAGCCAGGGCTACAGGGAGATCCTGTCTCAAAAAGACCAAAAAAGAAAAAAAAACCCAAAAACCACATAAATGAAATTATGTACCTGTTTACTTAATCTGTTTTTATCTAAATTTATAATGAATGCTTTGTTGTTGTTTGCTTTTGTTTTTCTGAGACAGGGTTTCTTTGCAGTCCCAGCTAGCCCAGAACTTACTATGTAGAAAAGGCAGGCCTCACTCTCAGAGAGATACAACTGCCTCTGCCTCCCAAGTGCTGGGATTAAAGGCATGCACCACCATGCCCAGCATTAAAATGAATATTTTTAAAGACCCGTTTATTGGACTGGAGAGATGGCTCAAGGGTTAAGAGTACTTGCTCTTCTTGGAGAAGACAGAGTTTGATTCCCAACACTCACACTGGGTGGGCCGTAAATCCAGCTCCAGGGGACCTGATGCCTCTTCTGGCCTCCTCAGGCACCCTCATATACAGACACAGATGTACACATAAATAAAGAAAACAATAAATCTTAAAAAAATAAACAAAAGACCTGCCTTATTTATAATAAAGTTTACATAACAATCTGTTTGGGTAATCCTGGAGTTATCTCAAAGATGCCCAAATCAGATACCATGCTCATTAAGATAGAAAAGGGCCAAGACTGATTCCACATACAACATCATCAGGCAGATGCTCTAAGCTGCAAGTTTCAATTACCATCCAGCTGCTTTCATATTCACAACTCTGCATGTCTGTGGATAGAGGGCTCTTGTGCACTATGATGGCCAGACTCTCCAAATCACAGCCTGAAACTTCTAGCAACCGGACCACACAAGCCACAAAGAAATTCCCAACTGTCAGTGCACGTTAGGGAAGAATCCACAGAAGCTGCTTATACCTTGGGTTCCAGGACAACTTCTGACACATTA
>NW_008345884.1:1854217-1859728 GCF_000622305.1 Nannospalax galili
TTGAACCATCCTTAACTCCAGTTCCAGGGAATCCGAAGCCCTCTTCTGATCTCCACGGCATCGCACGACAGGGGTGCACTCACATACACGCAGGCAATACACTCATACACATAAAATAAAAAATAATAAATAAAATATTTAAAAATAAATAAAAAAAGAATACCTCCCTTCATGTTCATGAAGATACAAAGTACACAGTCATGACCCTCAGCAAAATTCTACCAAAGAGAAGAGAGATCTCAAAAGGTAAGGGGAAAATTGACCTTGAAGACAGAATGACTGGAAAGGAAGAAACTATTTCTGAAAGGACAACACTGGTAACAAATTTTAGTCTAATGTGGAAATTTAAAAAATATTTTCTATATTAATAATTTACTAATCAATAGATATCTTGAATATCCATTATAGGTAAAATGTTATAAGTGTTCTTCAGTTGAGGTCTAGGACAGCCTTGCCTTTGTAAAAAATTTAAATTTCAGAATGTTTGTTTTTGTTTTGGGGTTTTTTTTTTTTTCTCATAAAGGCTATCTGTAGTAGAAATAAAATGAAACCAACTGTTGCCCTGTGATATAGCCCGATGGGCTTGAAAATTCTTAGTAAAAGAACAAGTCACGGAAGATCACAGACTGAGTGATCCCGTCTAAGAAATGTCTAAAAATCAAGGAAGGATGGTTGCCAAGGGCTGGGAGAGGGGCTGCAGGGGCAGGGGGGTGGGTGCAGGGGACTGACTTCAAGTCATACAGCTTTTTACTGAGGTGATGAAAATGCTGTACAACTCACTGCTGGGCAGCAGTTAACGCAGAGTGCTGAGGATAAGTGACTTTTGAGTGCTCAGCCATAAATGGGGCATCGATATCAACCCCTCAGACTCACAACATTGAGGGAGGGAAGTTAGAAAGGATGTAAGAGTGGAGGGTGAGTGCTACGAGGTGCTGTCTTCTGGGCATGGCATGGCTACCGTGTTCATGAACTCACTGCAGCTGTGGTTTCTCGCACCAGATCAGTCAATATTCTAGCGGACAATACTAACTGGGCAAAGTTGAGAAAGGAGCATGATAGGGGATGTCCCAGAGGACTAGAAAGGGGACTTTGGAGTAGTTATGGTCAAGATACATTGTATATATGTATGGAATTGTCAAAGAATAAACACAAGATGAAAAAGATTAAAAAGTTAAAAAAATTACTTATTTATTTTTTTAATTTTATGTGTATGGCTGGTTTGCTTGCATGTATGTAAGTGCACCACATACATGCAATGCCCAGAGGCCAGAAGAGGGCGTCAGATCCCCTGGAACTGGAGTTAGGGATGGTTATTGGCTGCGATGTGGGTGCTGGGAACCAAACCCAGGTCCTCTGCAAGAGCACCCAGTGCTCTTAACCACTAAGCTACTTCATCTCTCCAGCCCTGACAGCCTGGCCTTTACTTACATGTTTCTTAGTGCTCTGAAACAATTTATATCATCAGCTACTTTCCTGCTTCCTGTAACAGTTTGGAGGATATAGTAAGATGAGTAAAATAAATACTTCTTCAAAGTGTTGGATTACATATAGAATTTCACATGATCCCAAATATTTGTGCTACAAAACTTAATTGTTCATTCTATCACAGA
The DNA here is from genome assembly GCF_000622305.1 of Nannospalax galili. NCBI lineage: Eukaryota > Metazoa > Chordata > Mammalia > Rodentia > Spalacidae > Nannospalax > Nannospalax galili. The sequence continues at coordinate 1,855,828 of NW_008345884.1, forward strand.
ACCATGAAAAAGAACCCTCCAGCCTATGAATAGTAGGAAAGAATACCTTAATAAAAGTGGAAAAAATGATGGCATTTTTTCACAACAGGAGGTTTCCTCACCATAGGACTAATTTAACTACATGGCACTAGAGAAGGAACCTGATTACATAGCTGTGTACAGTGAGGAGGAAGAACCAGAATCTTCATGATTCTATGGCTTTGACTCGTAATGAACTTACTGGCATATCTATTATCAGATAAAACTTCATTCAGAACTTGCCTTTTTTTACTGTTCTTTCTCTGTGTTGTTTCAGATGGTTCCATATTGACCTTTAGAATCTGAAGAGGATGAGAATCATTTTGTTCAAATACATTCTGTGTTTGTTTTTGCTGGCTTCGCTTAAATGCAGCAAGGTTTTCAAGTGGAATAAGCTGTGGTTTCTTATACTACAAGAAAAATACAAAGCATAATAATAAAAATTCATCAACTCAAATACACAATAGGTTGAGACAACTGAAAAAACATTTAAATTAAACTCAGACACACTAGAGACAGAACATATCAAATATAACAAATTGACTCAGCCTAGTAAGCATTCTTATCTTAAAAAATTAGATATTTCACAGTAGTTAAAGTTTCATAGAGGTCTTTAAATTTTTTTTCTCCTTGGAATCAAACTCAGGGCCTTGAGCATGCTAAGTAAGTGAACTACCACTGAGCTGTATCACTGGCCCTCAAATGGGTAATCTTGTCTCAGAAATAGTCTTCATTTTCTAAATTTCATTTCTACAGAGATCTTCCCTCCTGTAACTGCAAATATAATGACATTAAATATTTAATTGAAAAATCATTGAGGGGGGTGGGGGCAGCCGGGCGTGGTGGTGCACACCTTTAATTCCAGCATTCAGGAGGCATAGGCAGGTGGATCTTTGTGGGATTGAGGCCAGCCTGGTCTACAAAGTGAGTTCCAAGCCATCTGAGGCTACAGGGAGACCCTGTCTCAAAACAAAAAACAACAACAAGACTATGGATAGCTATCAGCATATGTTGATAATAGTGATATGAGCAGGTTATGAGTACTTAGGGTTCAGCATATTATTCTAATAGAAAATCTTTCCTTTGTTTTGTTTTTGAGATAGGGTCTCACTATGTAGTCCTGGCTGGCCTGGAACTCACAATATAGGCCAGGCTGGCCTCAAACTCTGAGCGATGCCCAATACTGGATGATACATCTACAGTTGAACCTCTACACCAAGACTCATGGAACATAGCAGAATAAGAGGTAAAGGAAAAACTGGTACATCCCTCAACTCTCACCAGTAAAGCTTCCTTATACAACAGAGTGTGATGCACACAGAAGGCCACAATAGGCCAAATTTTATAGAATAAGAGGCTGAAGAGTGTAGGATAGAACTCCTGTGTGGAACCTCATCCATCCACAGCTCACGAGCCATTGCGGAAGAGGCAGAAAGATTGTAAGAGCCAGGGCTAGTGCCTGAACATAGGGAAGTGGAGGCTTCCGGGCCACTGGAAGTTTGCACATGTGAACTTGTGGCAATGTGGCATTGAGCATGGGATCCATGATAAGAGGGGAGGAGAGAAATTGGTGGCAGGGCTGGCACTAGACTGAGAACTATTCAAGACTGATTGCTGCTGGGTGAGGGAGAGTATGACTTACATATTATCACTAGATGGGCTGACTGGACTCCAATAGACTTCAGCATTTGCACTAACGGACACTTGGGTACAAATGCCTGAATGAATAGGACTTAGCATGTACTGTGGAATACACGAAGTTCAGTGGGGGGACGACGGGGAAGGCATAGATGGCGTAGGGGGTCTGAATTTGATTAAGAATTGTTGTATGGCTGGGCATGGTGGCCCACACCTTCAGCACTCAGGAGGCAGACGTAGGTGGCTCTCTGTGAGTTTGAGGCCAGCCTGGTCTACATAGCGAGTTCCAGGCTAGTGAGCTACAGGGAGACCCTGTCTCAAAAGACCAAAAAAAAAAAAAAAAAGTGTTGTATGAAGTTGCAAAAGCTCAAAAGGCTCAACAAAAAAATGAACTCAAGGGCTGAGTGGAGGGCAGGCTCCTGGCCACTCGATCCCATAAAAAAAAAACAAAACCGAAAACAAAAAAATCTCACTTAGATCCACCTGTCTGTGCCCCCTGAGTGTTAGGATTACAGGGATTATAGGTATGTACCACCACACCTGGCCTAATAGAAAAAGTTTAAAAATTCTTCTCAAAGCTGGGCATGGTGGCCCATGCCTTTAATCACAGCACTTGATAGGCAGAGGCAGGAGGATCTTTGTGAGTTTGAGGCCAGCTTTGTCCTCATAGCCAGTTCCAGGCCACCTGGGGCTATAGAGAGACCCTGTCTCAAAAAGACAAAAAAAAAAAAAAAAAAAAAAAAAGCCAGCTCTTCTTCTTTAATCCCATTTTCTGTTTATAATATGTTCAGAAGAAAAGGAGGCAGGCTGCAGATTGTTTTCCATAAATCACCATTTCTCTTCCCAGGAGCATCTTCATATAGTAAGTATGTAAGAGAACAAATTACTCAATTGCCCTAAGACAGTTATTACTCACCAAATTAGAAACTAAACAATGTAAATTTCATAAATCAAAGATAATATCTTTAAAGAGAATTTGGTGCATTTATAAAGCTACCATTTTATTACATGGAAAGCTTCTGATAGATGTGTATGCTTAACAACTTTTACCTGAAACAGATTAGAAAATCATTGTGACACAATTGCTAGGAACTTCAAACCACACACACACACACACACACACACACACACACACACACGCATGCGCACACAGCTCTCAAGCTTTCACTGAACATATAGTACAGTATAATCATATACATACTATTTATAGCATGGAAAATGCAGGACTCCGCTTTTCTATCACTACATAAAAATTCATTACCATATTTTCTGGGGGTAGACATGGACGAAGTAATGATAGTTGTGAGTATTTTTTTTCTTCTGTGCCAGATCTGACAGGTACCAAGGGAAATCCAGTTGATGCTCTTGAGGGTGATGAAACTATACAAGCAGGTTTAAGTTGCAGATGTAATAAAGGAAGTCCAAAAGAATTCTGAGATGTCTCAAAAGGCCCTGGTTTAACATCAGATATGTTTTCTGGCTTTGTAAATACTGAAGAATCCTGAAGTGTCAGGTTTTGTCGTCCAACATGCTGACCCAAGTTCACATGCTGAGGGATGGCTGTAGGTACAGGTTCTGTTCTGTTTATGGATTCAGTATTATTGTGTCTCCAATTTGAATGGGATGGTGAACTGCTGTGCACTATTCTCTGAGGCAGAGAAGGCTGGAAGGAATCAGATAATCCCCAAGCCTCTCTTGGTTGGACCTGAGACCTAAAAGGAACTTGTGGAATTCTGCCTGGAGGTAAGAAAAAAGGTTTGAATTCATGCTTAGGCTGAAAATGAAGCAAAGGAAAACCACCACCCGGAGTAAATGTTTTATCGGGTGGAATCAGCTGAGGCGCCTTCTGGACAGCAGAGGGTGCAAACAAAAGCTGGAGGCGGGTATTTCCAGCAGGAGTTTGAGAAAGTGAAGTAGGTGCTAAGCTTTGAGATGCTGAAGTTTGTGGTCTTGTCTTGGGATGTTCATTTAACTGACATGAAGGAATACTCCCATGTGGAACATTCTAGATGAGAAAAAAAGATAATACACAAATTTAGAAGATAGTACAAATTTCTTATTTTGTAAATGATAATTTACAATATGATTTGGATCGAGTAGAATGTTAGGGGGAAAAATCACCTTATTTCCTCAAATAACAAACATCTAATGATTAATCTACTAAGAAGACAGTAATGGTAGTGTGTGTGTGTGTGTGTGTGTGAGAGAGAGAGAGAGAGAGAGAGAGAGAGAGAGAGAGAGAACC
>NW_008345884.1:1859811-1876119 GCF_000622305.1 Nannospalax galili
GAGAGAGAGATGGCTTTAACTGTCAACTTGACACAACCCAGTATCATCTGAGAAGAGTCTCAATGAGAGACTGTTTATATTGGGTTGCCTAGGAGTATGTCTGTGGGGGACCTAGTCCAGCAAGGGCACCATTCCCTAGCAGGCACCTGATCTATATGAGTGAAGACAGCTGAGCACATGCAGGCAGGCAGAGTCAGCATTCATTCATCACTCTCTGCTCCTGACTGTGAACGTGATGTGACCAGACGCTTCAAGTTCTGCTGCCTTGACGTCCCTGCAATGAGGGACTGCAGCCTGGAACTGTAAGCTAAAACTGTTTCTCCCCTAAACTGCTCTTTGTTGCAGCACTGTATCACAGAAGCAGAAATGACACTACAATAGCAGGTGTGTGGGTGCATGTGCATGGGTAGTGCATGTGGAGGCTGTAGGAAACCTTAGGTATCACATTTCAGGCACCATCCACCATTTTTTTTTCAAGACAGGGTCTCTTAAGGATCTTGAACTCACCAAATAGGCTAAGCTAGCTGGCCAGTGAGACCCAAATATCTGCCTGTCTCTACCTCCCCAGTGCTGGGATTTCAAGAAGGCACCACCATATCTGACCTTTTTAAAAAAATTTTTATTTATTTTTATTTTACGTGTTTGAGTGTTTTGCCTACATGTATGTAGGTGCATCATATTCGTGCCTGGTGCCCACCAGGGCTGGCAGAGGGTGCTGGATCACCTGAAACTGGAGTTAAGGATGGATATTAGCCACTATGTAGGTACTGGGAACCAAACCTGGGTCCCCTGCAAGAGCAGCCAGTGCCATCTCTCCAGCCTCTATGCCCGACTTTTTGAACTCAGGTCTCCAAGTACTAAGTGAGCTATCTCTCCAGTCCTAATGGTTTCTTTGTATGCATTACCTGTAAATATACATCACTATCTTGGTCAGGCTGGCTGATTCCTTCATGGCCCTGCAGGCTGTTCTTGCCAGGCTCCCTACTGCACTGTCTCATGGATTGTGGCTCAGTGAAAATTCTCTGACTGCTGTTGACTTCAACATAATCACTCCCTCTTGTGGGGATCCTGTGCATTTGGCTTTCCCCCAAATGCACAGATTGAGCCTGCTGGAGAAGTTGATGCATATCTGGGAGATTAGCGAAGGATGAGCCTACTATTTGCATTAGGCTCAGGAAATTGATCTGCTGCAGCTAGAACAAAACAAAAAAGACGTATCTTAAAAACAGAATTAAAAGAATCTAAGGTATTAGCAAGAGACACTTGAGTACTGAGATTTTTGTCTCAGTATCTATCATACACCCAAATCTTGAGCAGAAAGCCAGGCCAGGAGGGTTTTTTTGTTTTGTTTTTTAAAAGAAAAGTAGGGGGCTAGAGAGATGGCTCAGCGGTTAAGGGCATTGACTGCTCTTGCAGAGGACCCAAGCACAACACAGGTGCACTTAAACACATGCAGGCAATACACTCAAACACATAAACAATAATAAATAAAAGTTTTTTTTAAAAAAAAAGAAAAGTAGAATTTCCTTGGGACATGAGCACTATCTCATGAATGACAGGGACTATCTAACTTACATAAAATGCCCAGGCGTCATACAGGGGTAATCTGATGGAGCAAGTTGAGGATAATAAAATAAAAATATCCAGAATGAGCATGTTTTGAACAAGTTTTCAGGAAAGAAAAGAGGAGAGTAAAACACAGGTGAAAAGTAAAGAATTCCCTTGGAGGACTGACTAAGTGAACAGGGAAGGTCCCACCAGGGGTTCCCAAACTTTGCCAACACGAGACTCATCTGATTGGCATTAAAAATTCCAATGATCAGGTAAAACCAAAACAGTAGAAGTCTGAAGATGGAAGCAGGATGAGTACGTGTTGAGATGACCAGAGCCAGGTGTATCTCTGAATTTGAGGTCAGTCTGGTCTACATACTGAGTTCTAGGACAGCCAGGGCTACATGAGACCCTGTCTCAAAAAACCAAAACCAGCTGGGCATGGTGGCACATGCCTTTAATCCCAACACTTGGGAGGCAGAGGGAGGCAGACGTCTGTGAATTCTGGGCCACTCTGGTCTACATAGTTCAGGATAGCCCCACACAAGGAGATCCTGTCTCAAAAAGAACAAAAGGAAAAAAAAAAGTAGCAAGGTGATTTCTATGTGCAGAAGAGCGTGACAACTATTAACATTTGTGTGGGCTGGGCTGGAACAAGAGACAGATTACAGGTGTACTTAGAAGTGGCTAGTGTGCATAGTTCTCAAAATGAAGCATGCATAAGAATGGCCTAAAGGCTCACTAAAGCACTCTTTGCGCAGGTCATCCCCCACAGTTTCTGACTCAGTAAGTCTACGCTGAAAGCCTGAGAATAAATGTGCATTTCTAAAATCTAAGTGGCATTCATGCTATGGCCCCAGGGATCAGCTATGAGAAACACAGGACTTGCAAGATTATGGTAGAAAGAGAGACGATAAAGGGAGTTTGTAGTGAAGTTTTCTAGACCAACAGAGGAATTTATACTTGATAAAATAAAGTAATGGGGAAACACTGCATGTTTTCTAAATGTAGATTCCCTCCAATTATAAAAATAAATACATAGACTGGGGCTGTAACTCAATGGTAGAGAGCTTGCCAGGCAGACACAAGACCCTGAGTTTGATCCTCAATATAAAAGAGGAAGAGGAGGAAGAGATGGAGAAGAGGAAGAGGAAGAGTAAGAAAAGGAAGAGGAGGAAAAAAAAGAGAGCATGTGGGCTGCCTAAATGGTTCTACAGGTAGGGGTACTTGCTGCTAAGCCTGACTGAAAATCTGAATTTGATCCCTGGGATCAACATTGTGGAAGGTGACAATCAACTCTTGCAAGTTGTCCTTTGACTTCCACATGCACACAGTGGAAAGTGCCTACCTCACAAATAAATAAATGCATACATATAGTTTTTAAAAAGAAGAAATAGGCACAAATTATAAGAAAAATAGAGACCCTAAAAAAGAACATATCTGATGAAATGGTATGCACACTTAAAAAGTTTGAAGAAAATAACATTTATCATCCTGTCTCTAAGGATAATAGCATCAATAATATGCTCTCTATATATAGCATCAATAATATTATCTAAGGATAATAGCATCAATAATATGCTCGAGAGAGAGAGAGAGAGAGAGAGAGAGAGAAAGAGAGAGAGAGAGGAGAGAGAGAATCTAAGGTTGACTAGAGCTAAAAAAAAATAACAAGAGACTACAGTGACTACAGTGTGGGCCAAAGAACCAAGAAGGCCTACCGAAGTGAAGAACCTTCTCGAAAACAACAACAGAAAAGAATGAGAAGGGAAGCAAGAGAAGAAGGCATAGTGGAACTCTGAATGTAGGTAATAAAAGAAGGCAAACAGCATTCTTAGTGACTCGTCCTGCAGGCACATGAGAACTAGGAGGAGAACTTGTTAAACATATGGAACTGACCAGGTAGACCCCCAGGTAATCCATAAAAGAGCTTGGGAAAGACTTCTAAAACTTTAAGGTGGTAGACAGGTGCATTACTAAGCAGTGAGGGGTCAGAAGGAACTGGGGAGAAAAGGGATAAAGTTAGTTTCGTGGGACAATACATGCTGAAAAAGTATTCTCATCAGGACTCCTGAGTTTAAAGAAAAAATTAGTGCCCAAAATCATTAATACAAAAACAATATAATAATCACATATAAAAATATAGAGGTGAACAGAGAAATGAGGTACGACAGAAATTAATGTTTTAAAAGTAAAAAAAAAGAAGGGCTGAGGAGATAGCTCAGCAATTAAGAGTGTGTATTGCTCTTGCAGAGGACCTAAGTTAGTTTCCCAGAACCTATACTGAGCATCTCACAACTGCCTGTAACCCCAGCTTCTCTAACACCCTCTTTTGGCCTCCACAAGCAACTGTATTCATGTGCACATACACACACACACACACACACACACACACACACACACACACAAACACATATACACAATTACAAATTAAAAATAAAAATTTTAAAAAGTGGGGCTGGAGAGATGGATCAGCAGTTAAGAACACGGGTTGTTCTTGCAGAAGATCTAGGCTCAAATCCCAACACCCACACGGCAGCTAACAATTGTCTGTAACTCCAGTTCCAGGGGATCCGATGGCCTCTGCGGGTGTTGTGCAACACGGGTGCGCTTACCTACATGCAGGCAATACACTCATACACATAAAATGAAATAAAATAAAAAATAAATATTAAAAAGTTTTTAAAAAGATAGTAAAATAATTAAAAATTATTGGTAGACCAAGAAAAAGGGTGCTGAGGTGAGAAAACAATAATGGAAGTCAAGGTGACAATCATTTGAAATGTAGCAGACACTTTCACCCTGAGACAAAATTTGGCCTGTGGGTAATAAATCTGATAATCTGTGTAGGAGAATAAATTCTGGGTGCTTTTCTCTGGTCTGATTTGATCTACCCCCATCTAATCCAAAGAGCCCAGCAAAAAGAGACCACTGTCAGATGAAGGCAAATGAGCCTAGACTACAGGTCTCAGAGGTAGGAACCTTTGAATGACCTATAACAACCCTTCAAAGCAGAGAAATACACACAATTAGATTTTGACTAGTCCATTTCTAGATGTTTTCTAATTTTAAACTATATATCATGTGTCGATTTACTTACCTAGCGATGTACTCACCTGAACTAACTTAAACATTTCATCTTGAAGCATGTGCCTAACAGAATCAGAAGAATCTGGTAACCGAACACTGTGTTCATTTCTCTGAGTCTGCTGAGGTGTTGGAACAGGGGTTTGTGACGCAACATTGACTCCATTTGACACAAGAGGTGGAACCAAGGAAGACATATCTTTAAATTCAGAAATACGTGTACTATGGAGAAGCATTTAAATAAAAAAAAAAACCACATTAATCAAAAAAAAAAAACTGAATGCCTATGATCTAAATATTTATATACTACTTTTTCTTTGGATTTCAGGGTTACTCAGGTGCTTTTCAGGAGTTCTGTAGTACCCATCATCTAGAAGTCTGTATAAGGGCATGTTCTGTCCAGTATGTGGTATTACAGCCCAGAACAGTCCAGCCCTGGTCCCTGAAGGCACCTGACTTTGAGAACTGTACAATCAATCTTATTAACTATACAGATTTAGGGAAAAAATTCTGACTAAAATTAGTGATAGAGAATAGAGTTAAGAGAAAAGAGAGAGTAAGCTGTTTAATTCTAGAATCAATGGTGTGGAAGACTGCTGATCCTTATTAAGCATCAAGCCATGGAACTGTGAGCATTTCATTCCCAAAGAAATCAGTTTCCATTTATAACAAACCATGACATAAGTGCTTATTTAAAACTAAAAATTAAAGACCAAAGCAAGTTTTTTTAAAAAAAAATTTGGGGGTAGAGGGATGATTTTAATGAGCAAGACTTAAAACAAAACAAAAAAAATGTAATCAATCAGTCCTATAATGGTTTTGAATCCCGATGTAACTAACTCTTAAAGGCTAAGCTGAATGAATGCATAGCTTTAAACTTATACCATGTTCCCTATTTGTGACTCAGTTATGTCCCTGACTCAGAACAATGTATGTGTGTGAGAGATGTGAGAGTGATGACATTGAAAACAACAACTACGTTACAGACAACATCTCGCCCACAGATGTTGCAAGCAGCATGGGGGCATAGGTTGATGACATCTGTCTGTGGTCCTGGGTGCAGCTCTGAGTCAGCAGGGTCAGAAAACAATCTCCTTTGTAAACCTGCTATCAAAGATTGTTCATGCCTTTGTCATACCATGGTTGACATGCTGTTCAATAAATAAGAGAGGAACCCTTAGTTAGGGAGAAGTAGAGCAGCGTAGACTAGACTAGAAGAATAGAGTTCAGTTCTGGAAGAAATCAGAACACCTCAGAACAAGATCGGGCACGCTCCTGGTTAAACTACTCCAAGAATAAAGTTCCTTATTAATGGGTCACCAGTCACAAGCAATTTTTGGGGAACAAATTTGTAAACATATCAAGTAGCCAATGTTTTCTAAGCAAATAAATTTCATAAACTAAATAGGAGAATAGGTAATTAAATATTCAAATAAACTAGTCATTGTTTCCAGAAAGAACACACATATCAAGTTGCACATAGATTTGAATTTACATTCATTTCCTCTTTTAGCACTAGTACTATCTCTTTATTGAGCAACCAAAATATACTTAAAAGCAAAACTATTCATCAGATAAATCCATGAAAACACAGCTATCACAACTGATGGGGCAATTTTAAGACAGCTTTATTGGGCTTTACTTTCAACAGCTAACAAGATTGACTCTAATCATGTGAATTTTATCTATAGTAAAGTTGTGCTAAATTTCCTTCCTAATTCAGAAAAATTTCAAAATACTCTTTAACCTTTATAGAGGAAATTCAAAAGACACACTGGATAAAGCTAAAGAGAATTATATCTACAGAACACCCTTATCTCATATGGGTTGAGTACTGGGCTAGGAGAACATAGTTCAGTGGGAGAGCACTGTCTAGCCTACAGAAAGAAGGCTCCAGCTTCAATCCCCAACAGTGCAATGAAGAAGAAATAATACTAAAAAGAATCAGAAATATTTGACATGCTATTAGGAGTCATTAGCTAAAAGGAGCAAAAATCTTTGAACAATATATTACTGTTTTTTTCTTTTTTTCCTGAAACGATTGTCCCAACAGTTCTACGTCATTAAAACAACTGGCATAGGAAAATCTTAATAATTAACTGAGATATCAAAACAGTTTTATGGGAGACAAAACAGTGCCCCATAGTTTTTAATACAAACGTAGCAATTACTCCAGATTTGCAGGGGAGGCATCGATTTACTCTTTTTTTCTTTTTTTTTGGTCTTTTTGAGACAGGGTTTCCCTGTAGGCCCAGTTGGCCTGGAACCCACTATATAGCCCAGGCTGGCCTTGAATTCACAGAGATCTACCTCCGAGTGCTTGGGATTAAAGGTGTGTACCACCACGCCCAGCTTATTATTTTTAAAACATGATTATTTTAATTAAATCTTTTAAAAAATATTTTATTTATTATTTTTATGTGTATGAGTGTATTGCCTGCATGTAGGTAAGCGCACCCGTGTCATGCAATGTCCTCGGAAGACAGAAGAGGCCATCAGATCCCTTGGAACTGGAGTTACAGACAGTTGTTAGCTGCCATGTGGGTGCTGGGATTCGAACCTGGGTCCTCTGCAAGAACAACCAGTGTTCTTAACCACTGAGCCATCTCTCCAGCCCAAAACATGATTATTTAAAAATGTTATAGTAGATAAGAATTCTTACCTAGAAGTTTCTGAGTTTGCATCTATACAAAGTGAATGAGGAGTGGTATTTCCAGAATTTGACAAGGCTTCAATCATACTACAAACAAAAAATTAGTAAGTGATTAGGAGCAAGATATTCTTTATATTATCTAAATACAGGTACACTACTGCTCAGCCAGTTAAGAATCCAATCCTCTAACAACTCTGTAATGCTTAGCTCATAATCACAATCTGTTTGCATTTGTTTCCGTAGCAATTAGTCATAGATTTAAACAAAACAAACATTGCCTACAATTTGAATGCCACTGAGTGCTCAGCAACAAAAACAACAGAATCTAAAATGAGAGGATTTGAAGTTAGTTATGATCCAAAGTCCTATGGAATATATGAACACTGCTCAGAACACTGAAGAATCTCACCGATTCATTGAAACTGTAAAGACTAGTTGTTTTTGGTTTTTTAAAAATTTTATTTATTATTTTTATTTTATGTGCATACGTGTATTGCCTGCATGTAGGTAAGTGCACCCATGTAGTGCAATGCCCTCAGAAGACAGAAGAGGCCGTCGGATCCCCTGGAACTGGAGTTACGGACAGTTGTTAGCTGCCATGTGGGTGCTGGGATTCATGCCAGGTCTTCTGCAAGAACAACCAGTGTTCTTAACTGGTGAACCATCTCTCCAGCCTCTAAAGACTAGTTTTTATCACTAGAAATATCTTTAATACTTACAATGGCACATGTTGTTAAATTCATTTTTTTAGTAGACAGGAGATATAAGTCAAAGTTATAAAGTGCTTGTCCAGCATGTGTAAAATCCTAGGAACAATCCATAGCACCCCAAGGGGAAAAGAAATTATCTGCAATAACTATTCAAAATAAAAATTGTATACTGAGAAAAAAAATATTCAAGGCAATCTAAACTTTCCAAAATTCTGTGTGTGTGTGTGGTTTGTGTGTGTTCATATGAGAGTAGGTGTGTGTGGAGGTCAAAAGTAACCTGGGCAGTCATTCCACAGTTTTCCATCTTGTTTTTTGAGATGAGTCTTACTAAATAGGTTAGGCTGGCTGTCCAGTGGCCCTGAGGATCTGTCTAGTTCTGCCTCCCCAGCATTAGGATTATAAGTGAACACCACCATTCCCAGCTTTTTATACATATGCTAAGGATCAAACACAGGTTCTTATGCTTGGGTAGCAAGCACTTTATGGGCTAAACTATCTCCACAGCCTCTAAAGTTTCTAAAATTCTAAAAATTAAAAAAAATCATATTCAGCTGGGCATGGTGGTACACACCTTTAAACCCAACACTTGGGAGGCAAAGGTAGGCAGATCTCTACCAGCTGAGTCTACATAGTGAGTTCCAGGCCAGCTGGGACTACAGGAGACCCTGTTTAAAAATAAACACATAAAATCATATTTGAACTGAAACTTATGAAGCCTGCTTTCACCTCTCCCTGAAACAATAATACCCTTCCAGCAGAATGTAGGTACGTCAGAGCCCTAAAGGGTAGACTGCCACAGCCAAAGCACAATAGTGAAAGGTCATATTTAATGCAATAAAAGTGGAATCAGTGTGGACCGTTCCCTCAGCAGTAGATGAATGAACTCTGGCCTATTTACAGTCACATTTCATTCTGATATGGCTGATAGTGATGATAGGACAGAGGCAACAAAGAAATTATTTCTTTCTATAAGAAGTATAACATAGAGGCTGAAGAGATAGCTCAGTGGTTAAGAACAATGACTGTTCTTACAGAAGACCTGGGTTTGAATCCCAGCACCCACATGGCAGCTAACAATTTAACTCCAGTTCCAGGGGATCCGACAGCCTCTTCTGTCCTCCGTGGGTGTTGAACAACACAGGTGCATTACCTACATGCAGGCAATACACACATACACATAAAATAAAAATAAAATAAAATGTTAAAATAAATAAATAAAAATAAAAATAAAATAAAAAGTATAACATCAAAAAAACTATAATACCAAAATTCATTTACTATCATTTCAAAGTTATAATACCAGCCTAAATATAGACTATATATTACGTGGGAGGTAAAAAGCCGCTGCAAAACACAATCCTTACCCTTTCTGCTCAGTCAGGTTTTCTTCCAGATTTGGCTGCAATGCTTCCTTCCTTGGACACTGAACCTCTTCCATGGAATGCTGTTACAGCCAATGTTGTGCACAATGAAAAGAGGTGAAACAAACAGGCATTACTGTGTCAGGTGTTTTGAATTTCGTATTAACCACTGGCCCAGAGCAACAGCAGTCTAAAAGCAAGGGACGAGCGGAACCCTAAAAGGTCCCTGTGCCGCTCTGATCAGATCCTTTGCCATGTGAATTGCTTTGGCCTTCATGAGCTACTAGCATGCTAAGGCAGAAAGACAAGGTGAAGAGATTTTACAATTTCATGTATTTATCACTCCATCAGCATTAATTAACCTGAGAAAAATACCATAAAATTAATGCTTTTTAAAAGAAATGTTAAAATAATGGGAAATATCTATGTTCCACCTAGAAATCTGGTTATGAATCTTTAAATAAATACATAGACACCACAAATTATACTGATTGTACTTCATAATAAAGGACAATTTCATCTCTCAATTAATTTGCTAAAGTACTTTAGGAAATGGAAAATTTCATTGTCTGAAATTATTGGACATGTAGTAGCAGAATTTCAGTGAAAGAAAAATGCAGCAAGTAGTCTACAATCCGTGCACCAATGGGAGCTAACAGCCTGGCTTTAATACAGTTCATTAAGGGATAAACACGTAGGCATAATTTAAGTACTAGAAAAAAATTGAAGATTCTTATCTGCTTGTTACTGACTTACTTCTTGTAACTGCTGTGAATCCAGTCTGCAACTGGCAATACTGGGACTTTTGAGACATCTAATTGGTTCTTCTAGAGTAAATCAAAATGAAGAGAAAGCTGACCATTTAAAAAAAATCAATCTCCCCCCCTGCAAGGTTTAGAAATATTACAGGAAACAAATATGACAGAAACATTTCCTAACCCCACATAAAAATTTTTTTTAAATAACTCAAGAAAATTTCCTCTTTATCTAGTAAATCCAAGAGGATTTGGCCCCGTATCAATATATATAACTCTAAGTAATGTTCTGAGGGTTCCTGCTTTAAGGATGACTGTGAGGGTGAGGCTTACCAAGTTGGTTCACAGGAAGTAAGAGGCTCATAATCACCACTTGAGCAGGGCAAGAGGTCCAACTGTGAAAGTTGCTAACATTTAAATGCCTTATACCTTCTTGGTTTTATTTGAAAACCAGGTTATAGATAAATATGCCCAGTATTTTTTAAAGTATCACATTTTCTTTTAACTTTTACTTCTAGGCTATTGTAAACATAGTTAAGACTAAATGAGCTATTCTAGATGTTATTAAGTTTAAGTTAATAAAGCCAAATAAAGAAAAACATGATGTACATGAACTGACCTTCACAGTCTGATATGTGCATATCCATTTCATCCTGTGTAAATGTTTCTACTTCTAAAAGATCCTCATCAGCATCTATAAATTCTTTGTCAGTTTTATGAGTAATGGGAATAATCTCATCACCAATTTCTTTTACTTCAGTGTTCTCTGCTTCAGCTGGCAGTCTACTGGCAAAAACGTAGCAACTAAAATTACAACCCATTCTTGAAACAAAGAGCTTACCTTCATTTAACTCAGTTTTTTAAAAAAGAAAATGAACAGCAGACCCCATTCTTATCTGAAGAAATATTGGCAACTAATTGCTGCTAGGTGAAGAAGAGCTGATCTTCCTAAAAAAGGGGACTCTCGATAGGCTGACTAGACCTCAGTGAATGGACTTGCACTGGCGAACGGCTGGGGATGCTGACGACACAGTGTGCCTTAACAGGGATGACAGAGTATATGGGCTCCACTGACGGGGAGCTATGGGAGGGTGCCAGTGGGGATGAGGGTATAAAGAAAATTAAGATTGTTTGAGATGTTCTGTATGAAATACACAAAAAATTCAGTAAGAACAAATTTTTAAAAAAGAAAATGAGCAAACTTCATTTTCATATTAGTCTTTTTATGTTTTTTACATTTCTCATACATATGATGTCTATAACAAGTTGTTCAATTAATGACTATCCTAGTTTTCATATCCTCAAAACACTAGACTAATTTCAAAATATCTAAAGCTAGCATCCTCACAAAGGAACGCCATGCTTTGACAGTCATCATGTGCATGCTGATCGTCCCTCAAAGGCCATTATTCAAGGCTTAGGTGACAGGGCAGCACTAATGCGAGGTGGAGCCTCTGCGGGGGTTCATAGTCACTGAATGTACCATTGAAGAAGACGGTGGACTTGACCCCGTCCTCTTCTTTTTTCTTTGACTTCCTGGCCAGGAAGTGAGCCATTTTGCTCCACCATGCACTTCCATCATGATGTGCTCTCACCGTAGGCCCAAAGCTGGAAGGCCACCAACTACAGAGTGGACCTCCAAAACAGCAGGACAATGAATGCTTTCTCTGTAAGGTGGCTATCTCAGGTATTTCATCCAGTTACAGAATATTGACTAAGAGCTTTCAAAGCTATTATTGCTCCTTCTCTTGCCTCATAGATAAAACCAGATGAAAAGACTAATTTGACTATCACTGATGTGAGAAGTAAATTAAAATAATAAAGGATTCTTTTTGGATGAATTAGCCCCTCCTCTACAAGCCAGGAAGAAACATAATCTGCAGTGAACTGTCAAATCGCTTCAGAAAACTCTCTTCCTGCTTCTCTAGTTCAAAGAAAGACACATTCCTTTTATTTCTAAGGGCTCAATTTCCCTTTAGGCCCAAACACCAGCAGTCGAAAAAGAGGGTACAAGTACCAACTTACTTCAAGATGCTTGGACCAAATTCATTCTGGTCATTTCCTCCCTCAGTCCCACCCTGAGCTTTGGTGACTGGACAGTCAGCCTTCGTGTTGCTCTCCATCTCGCTCTTGGTTTCCACGTGAGACTCAGTGTAGTGATTCTCTAGCACCTAAAGAAAACCATTTATAAGATTTTTGTTTTCAAAATTGAAGTACATTTTAAAATCATTCATACTTTTATAGAATTCCTGATTAATTCTCTTGTTCTTTGATCAAGCATTTATACAATCAAATATCCGTTTAGGCAATAGACAAATCTTCTTTCAACCTGGAAAAAGCAAATTTCACTTTCTAAATAAAATACAAAAAAAAAAAAAAAAAGCCCCATCCTTCCACATATTTAAGGTACAGCAACATTATCTTCATGTCACAAAACAGCAGTTAAAATGGAATGTACCTATTCCCTCTGTTTGCCATCATAAAGACACTTGGAAACTGAGGAGACAGTGCTCTCTGTAAAATACTTGCCATGCAAGCATGAACTCAAGCTTGATTCCCAGAACTCATAAAGAAAACTGGACGGGATGGCACACATTTGTAATCCCAGCACTGGGGAGGCAGAGACAGGCAGATCTCTGAGGCTCTATGGCCAGCCAACCTAATGCTGTCAGCAAGGTCCAAGGACAGTGAGAGACCCTGCCTCAAAAAATAAGGTGGACAGCACCTGAGGAATAACACTCAAAGTTGACCTCTAGCATCTACATACACACACACACACACACACACACACACACACACACACACAGAGAGAGTTTTTCATAATGAGACAGTGGAAAAAATACATGCAGCTAAAAACACAAATGATGTATCCTTTTTGTCTCATTTACACATGTGTTACCTAGAAACACAAGCTGCAAGGAATACAAATACCATCATTTCATATAAACTACATCTCTTGGAATAACAGAAGTTAACATTAAAAAGAAAATGAAAGGATAAATCCATAAAAAAACTGAAGTCACACACATATGCTCTTGTTTCCTTCAACACTCTTTCAGAAGGAAGGTCTTTGTCCTTCAGTAGTGGAAACAAACACCAATTAGCTAAGCAGCTCCACTCCTCTATGGACACACAGCTGTCTTTCTAGGTCAGATTCTCCAACCTCTTCTGTCCTGAGAGTACAAGTAAAAGTATCTTCTAATGCATTCGATGATAACATGAGTAATAAAAATGGGTAACCAATTCTTTATTTCAACCAAAACCTGAAACTTAAAGAGAGATGGCACAGCAGTTAAGACCACCGGTTGTTCTTATAGAGGACCTAGGTTTGATTCCCAGCACCCACATCCTGGCTAACAACCACTAGTAATTCCAGTACCTGAGGATCCAATGCCCTCTACAGATTTCCATGGGTACTGCACAGCACGGATGCACTTGCATACATGCAGGCAATACAATCATAGACATAAAATAAAAATAATAAAAAGAGAATATAAATGTAACATTTGTATTACCACTAAAATCTTTTTCCCTTTTTCTTTTTCACAAACATGCATAAAAATCTCAAAATGTCACAGCTTCTCTAAAAGCATCTTCACTATAATTATTTTTAAGAATTAAAGGAATCATCTCCCCAGCCGATCTCGCCTCCTAGTTCCATTCCTTGTCTTGGCACCCCAGACACCTGGAGACCACCACTGCTTCCTGATCCTTTGCATCCAGACCAACTCAGTTCCTTCTTGGGTCCCCAGAAGCACTGCTTCTGGGTCTGGATCTGCCCTCACCTCCCTCTACTGCCCTGGGCCTGCACAACCCACCAGCCTCTAACCTGGGCACCAGAGCTGACCTTTCGTCTTTCTGATCTGCTGCATCCAGACCAAATCAAATCCTCAGTGCAGTCCCCAGTAGTCCTTGGGGCTGTTCCCACCCCATCTTCATTTGCATCTCTGGGTGGCACAGCCACCAGCTGCCCTAGACCAGCATCTTTCCTGGGCCTGGCTCCCAGGCCAGTTAAACCCCCAAATTCCTGAGGCCAAAATCTTTCCTGGAGGGATCCAGACCTTAGGAGAAAGCCTGAGAGCATCTGATCCTCATCTGACTTAGGCCCCCGCGGGAACTCCTGAAGACAAAAGCAATCTGGCCACTCTAATATAAAATCAAAAGAGAACCAGAAGCTTAGAGGAACCAGCTTTTCATGCCCAAAGAGTAAACCACAAAGACACATAAAGTTCCAAAAGAAGCAGACCTAAACTTGAAGGCTTGAGTCTTACCCAAGAATCAGAAACTACAAAAGAAATTCACATGTCAAAATCACAGAGAAAAAATAACAACATGACAAACCAAAATAACATATCCCCACCAAATACCAATGGTCCTCTAGAGGAGTACAATGAGAACCCCCTAGAAATAACGCCGGATATGGAACTCAACAATTATAAACATGATAAAAGAATTCAGTGAATTTAAAGAACACACAAACAAAGAAATCAAAGAACTGAAGGAAGATAGGGATAAACTTCTGAATGAATTCAGAAAAGAGAAATATTGAAGAATACTCAGGCAGAAATGCAGGAGGAGAAAAACTCACTAAGCCAATTAGAAACGACAGGAGAAAGACTCATTAATAGGATGAATGAAATGGAAAACAGAGAATCAAGACTGGAAGATAAAGTGGATGAACTAGACCACTCAAGAAAAGATTATGAAAAATTTAAGAAATCACAAGAATGGAATATGCAGGAATTGTGTGACAGCATAAAGAGACAAAACTTACAAACTATAGGCATACAGGAAGGAGAAGAATCCCAAGATAATGGCATGGACCCGATCTTCAACAGAATCGTGGAAGAAAATTTCCCAGAATTAAAGAAAGGCATGCACATGCAAATAAAAGAAACATATAGAACGCCAAACAGACAGGACCAGAAAAGAAACTCTCCACAGCACATCATAGTAAAAACACTAAACGTACAAAACAAAGAGACAATACTGAAAGCTGCAAAAGAGAAACAACAAGTCGCATATAAAGAAAAACCCATCAGGATTACAGCTGACTTTTCAGCGTAAACTATGAAAGCCAGAAGAGCCTGGACCAAAGCGTTCCCAGTTTTAAATGACCACAGATGCCAACCCAGATTACTATACCCAGCCAAAATGTCTATTATAGTTGAGGGGAAAGAAAAATCTTCCATGACATAAATAGGCTGAAGGAATTTATATCCACAAAACCAGCCCTTCAGAGAGTTCTGGAAGCAATGCAAAGTGCTGAAGAAAGGAACAACTATACCCAAGAGGTTATGGAAAGAAATTCAATGAAGGTATAACTGTGGAAAGTACAGCTATAATCAAGAATGTAAACAGAAATAAAAATGACAGGATCCAATACTCATCTTTCATTAATGACTTTAAATATTAGAGGATTGAACTCCTCAGTCAAAAGACACAGACTAGGTGAATGGATTATGAAACAAAACCCATCTTTTTGTGTACATCTCATCTCACTATCAAGGGCAGACACTATCTTAAAGTGAAAGGATGGAAAAAAAAAAATATGCCAATCAAATTGTACTAAGAAAAAAGCAGGTATAGCAATTCTAATATCTGACAAAATAGACTTTAAACTAAAACTAATAAGAAGAGATAAAGAAGGCCACTTAATTCTGATCAAAAGGACAATAGATCAAGAAGATATTACAATCGTGAACATACATTCACCAAACTCTGGT
Organism: Nannospalax galili; assembly: GCF_000622305.1. Classification (NCBI taxonomy): domain Eukaryota; kingdom Metazoa; phylum Chordata; class Mammalia; order Rodentia; family Spalacidae; genus Nannospalax; species Nannospalax galili. The sequence goes on from NW_008345884.1 coordinate 1,875,655, forward strand.
GCACCCAACTTCATAAAAACAATATGACAGGACTTTAAGACCCAGATTAATTCCATCTCATTAATAGTAGGGGACTTCAATACCCCACTGTCTCCATTAGATAGATCAACAGGGCAGAGAGTTAACAGAGAGACATCTGAATTAAACAATACCATATATCAAATGGACTTAACAGACATCTACTGAGTATTCCACTGAAGCACCAAAGGACATACTTTCTATGCAGCACCCCATGGAACCTTCTCCAAAATCAACCATATACAGGAGCACAAAACAAACCTCAACAAATACAGAAAGACTGAAATAATTCCATGCATTATTTCAGACCGCAATGTATTAAAGCTTACAATCAACACCCGAAGAAGCCCTAATCACCACATGAACACATGGAGATTAAACAACACACTCCTGAATGATGAATGGGTCAAAAGAGAAATTAAGAAAGAAATAAAAGTATTCCTGGAA
>NW_008345884.1:1877998-1878881 GCF_000622305.1 Nannospalax galili
GCTGTAAATTCCAAATGGCTCAAAGACCTCAATGTAAAGCCTGAAACTCTGAAACTATTAGAAGAAAACGTTGGGAAAACCTACAAGATATAGGTGTAGGAAAGGATTTTCTAAACCAGACATCAATTGCTCAGGAAACAAGGGCAAGAATGAACAAATAGGACCTCATTAAACTAAAAAGCTTCTGTGCATCAACCAGGGAAGTGAACAGAAAACCCACAGAATGGGAGAAAATCTTCACCAGCAACACATCTGACAGAGGTTTAATATCCAGAATATATAACGAACTCAAAAAATAGAATCAAGAGAAGAAGCAACTCAATTAAAAGATGGGCTAAGGAGCTGAACAGAGAGTTCTCAAAAGAAGAAGTAAAGATGGCTATGAAACATCTTAAAAGATGTTCAACATCACTAATAATTAGGGAAATGCAAATTAAAACCACTTTTAAGATTTCATCTTACCCCAATCAGACTGGCTAAGAACAAGAGAACAAATGATACCAAATGTTGGAGAGGATGTGGGGAAAGGGGCACACTCATCCACTGCTGGTGGAGCTGCAAACTTGTTCAACCCCTATTGAAACCACTCCTTGGCATATACCCAAAGAATTCATCGTATTGCAGAGACACTTGTACATCCATGTTTGTTGCTGCTCTTTTCACAATAGCTAAGAGATGGAAGCAACCTAAGTGTCCCTCAGTTGATGAGTGGATAATGAAAATGTGGTTCATATATACGATGGAGTTTTACTCAGCAGTAAAGAAAGATGAAATCATGAAATTTGCAGGTAAATGGATGGAACTAGAAAGTGTCGTACTAAGTGAAGTAACGCAGACTCAGGAAAAAAATCGACATATATTCTCCCTCATATGTGGATCCTAG
>NW_008345884.1:1879020-1880510 GCF_000622305.1 Nannospalax galili
AAGAACGGTAGGAAACAGGCCTTCATAAGGGAGATATGGATAAAAATTGGGTTAGTTTAAGGGAGGGTGGAGGGAAGGGTATACAAGGAACCTAGGGCATAAAGGGAAAGGAACTCAAGAGAGGTAGGACCATACAAGAAAGGTATTATTAAGGGAGAAAGGGGGGAAATGGGGGCACCTTAAGTGGGAAAACCATGATGGAGGGGTGACACAGTGCAAGAGACAAATAATGCCTAGCTAGTTTTGAAAACCAGACGGAACCATATTACTCCTACAACCTACTGACAAATTATACATAGCAGATCAAGAAATATATGTCTAGGTAAGGTATATCTGAGAACAATTTGTCTTTGCCCAAGATTTATCTACATGACACACAGTAATTTAAAGTACCAGATGGTTGGAACTAACCTTCTTGGATGTTTAACAGACATACTTTGAGGCCTATAATAATTTGGTCAAAGGGACATAAAGGACACTATTTGCTCCTTGCCTTCCTAAGTTGACTAGTTCCAGGGGACTATGAGCATTTCTCAAAATGTCCTATAATGGTGGTGGGTCACCGTCACCTGTCATCTTGATCAAGGAGGCCGAGGAGACCCCACCAGATAGACTTGAACCAGTGTCCAGTCTACAAAGAGGAGGGTCAACACAGAGGAATTATATCCTCCATGCTTCCAAGCGAAGCCAACCATGGTCAAGCAGGACCTCTGACTTATCTCTTCACATAGGCGGAACTGGTAAAAGAAAGGAGCCAGGGGCTCCTCCCAAGCCCATGTGACCCCTGAGGAACAGAGGTCAGGAACAGATCCTCAAACGACCTTGGTTTATCTGGGCCAACTGTATGACCTTAAACATCCAAAAGGAAAATATAACCAAAGATTAAAGGGGACAATATAATTGCCAGATAGGAGATACCTTCTTTTGAGTTTTTGGCCAAGATGGCCAAAGGGACTCCCAGATAGTAGCCCAGCATAGAACTGGGAAAACGAACAGCAGACCCCAAGCTTATCTAAAGGAATATTGACAACTGATTACTGCTGGATGAGGAACAGCTGACCTTCCTAAAACAAAGACCTCTAGATAGGCTGACTAGATTCACCAGAAGGGCAAGTAGTGGGGAATGGCTGGGGGTGCCGACAAGACAGCAGACAGTAGCAGGGATATCAGAGTATAAGGGTTCTAGTGGGGGGAGGGAGGCTATAGGAGGGTGCCATCTGGGAAGTGGGTGTATAGTTGAATAAGATAGTTTGGGATGTTTTGTGTGATACACACACACACAGAAAAAAATCAACAAATTTTAAAAAATGTATTATCAAATATAATAGGAGGAAGCATGGAAATTTATGTCACGCTAATTAGTAGAGGTGATAAACATTACCACTGAAATCTACCTGATGACTTTATAGACATACGCAGGCACCAAGGATACAAGTGCAGCTGATTATGACTAGTAATAGTCAGATACATACAGATTAGAGATGCCAGCG
>NW_008345884.1:1880627-1898203 GCF_000622305.1 Nannospalax galili
CTTATAGGGTTTATACTGAGTACAATATTTTATAACTGTATAAGCCAACTGTAAACCTAAAAATTTACAGCCAGTTTTGAAAGAGATGTATACTTGCTCTGGACCGTGTTACTGAATATATTAAAGCTGTAGTAAAATGATTCTTCTAATCAAGTAGTTATTGAAAATTTTAAAAAAATAATTAAAAAAATAATTCTTCAAAGCACAAAAATTTGCTCCTTAATAATTAGTAGATGTGAAAAGCATTATCATTGAAATCTACCTGATGACTTTACATCCATGCTCAGATGCCAAGGAGCTCAGAAAGTAACCGACTGTGACTAGTAATAATCAGATATATAGAGATTAGAAACGCATGTGCAAACATCTTAATGTCAATTGCATTAAAAATGAATTTTTCTGTATGAAACTGTGTATTTTAATAATGAAATGGAGATCCTTTTCAAAGTTTAAAACCTCATTTAATTTTATGTCTTATAGGGTTTATACTGAGTACAATATTGTAGGGGCTGGAGAAATGGCTCAGCAGTTAAGAGTACTGGCTGCTCTTGCAGAGGACCCAGGTTCAAGTCCTAGCACTCACATGGTAGGTAACAACTATTTGTAATTCCAATTCCAGGGGATCTGAAGCTCTGTTCTGACCTCTACGGGCATTGTACAACACAGGTGCACTTAAATAAATGCAAGCAATATATTCATAAGAGAAAAAAATATATATATATATATTTTTTAAAAGAATTAAAGGACTCTCTTTAAGGATTACAGGGGATGCAGAGTACAATTAAAGAGTCATTAATTTTCCATTACTTTAACAGATGATGAACAATTAATACAGCTTTAATCTAAAATGGTACTTTCTCATTTGTAAAAGGGGGCTGATGTAATTACCTTAATAATGCCACTTTTTGCCTTATATGTAGAAAAATAAGGTTGTTCCAGAAGCCACAATGAGGTAAGAATGGCAGCTGTAGAGGTCTTTACACGAATTACTGGACTGTATTTCCAGTCTGAGTGGCTGAGTGATGAATCACAAAGGAGTCTTCTATCAGACCATCTTATCATCCATTCCACCAGTCTTCCCACACTGCTGAACGCGTTCTTCAGTGGCAGGGGAAGCTCTTCTTGAGGGTTACCGGCACTGCACTGAATTGCTTTGAAACTGTATCTTCCACTTTTAATGGACTTGGGAATCCAAAATGTGTGGCTTGATGATCTCTGAGTTAGGGGTTTCTCTCTTTTGTCATGTTGACTTATATAAATTGACTTTTGTTCTAAACCAAACAACCCTCCCTTTCTTTTATTTTTGGTAATTTCATCTAAAGGGTTCTCTGAAGGGCTGATCTCTTGACTAACTAGTTTTGAAGCTGAGAGAGGCTGCTTGTCTACATTTATGGCACACCCACTGTTTAAGGAGGATGTTTTTTCAGAGTCACACAATTCAGGGAGAACAACAAAACAGGAGCCAGCTCTATACACGTTCTGGCTTTTGCTTTTGCTCTGGCGTTGTTTCAATGTTGTATGTACATCAAAAAGTAAAGAATTAAGTTCATGTTCTCTAAGCTGTCCAGAGAAGCTGGTCAGAAATGGAATGCCAGGATCCTTGGAACTAAGGTCTCTTTCAAGTATGTAACTCAAGAAGAGCTCGAGGAATTTAATGTATTCGTCATCATCACGCTCAAATTCCCAAGCCCCTATTGTAGGAAGTACACTTTGTGATAACTTTTCCTGATCTTTTGTTTGGCGGTTTTCTTTCTGATTACATGTTTTCCTTTTATCAGTGGGCTTGGCAACCAATGTTGATTCCTTGTGATTTGAGGCATTTCTATGATTAAAAAAAAAATTGAAAAAGACAAATTTAACCATTATTGAAATGAAATGATCTTACAATTGATAATAAAAACATTTTATTAAGTCATGTAGCTTTTTGTGTGTGTCTCAAATGAGATATTGGTACCTAACAAAATCTCTAAGTAGTAGAATATTCTATGTCTAAGAACAAATATTCAAAAAGTTTATGTTAAAAGAAATTAAAATGTGTTCACAGAAAGTTCACTATAAAAAAAGCGCATGAGGGACAGCAAGATGGGCCAGCAGCAAAGGTACTTGCTGCCAAGCCTGACAACCCAAGTTTAATCCCTGGAATCTACATGCTAGAAAGAGAATCAACTCCCTCAAGTTGTCCTCTGACCTCCAGAAGCATCCCATGGCATGAGCATGTAACCACCGCCGCCAATACACACAAATAAATAAATGTAAAAAAAAAAACCAAAAAACAAAAAACAAAAAACAAACCAAAACCATGAATGTTCTCAGGAGGTGAAAACAGATCCTCTAATACACAGCAGAATTTAGAAATACAAAGTCAACAAAATGACAAGCTACCAGTATGCACTGTAGGGCGCCAGGTTTCTCCTTCCACTGCCCTTTTTGGCCCTTAGACAAGTGAACAGTAGTACTGTTCCTTTTAGTTTCACCACAAAAATGTTTGGAATCTTTAAAACACTACTGTGAAAACAGCTGCTATGAAACATGTTGGCAGGCATCTTAGTTGTCAGCTACAACTGTTTACAAGTATCTCCTTTCAACACAGCCTTTAGGCAAGAACACAGATTCTCAGAGCTCTCAGAAAGAGAAAAGCTGTGAGGCACTTGGGCTCAGGCCAGCAGGTCTTCTCACCTAGAATACACAAAAGCAGCCTACAAGATATTTTTGTGTATTTAAGCACAACTGTTTTGTAAAGCAACTACACTATTTAAGTTGTGTGCATGCCTTTGGTCTCAGCACTCACTTGGGAGGCAGAGGTAGGCAGATCTCTGTGAGCTCAAAGGCCAGCCCAGTCTACATAGCAAGTTCAGGCCACCTGGGGCTACAAGGAGACCCTGTCTCAAAAAGACAAGGAAAAAAAAAAAAACACCAAGTACACTATTTAAAATATTAGATATGGTTCAAGTATATGTTTGGAGTAGAGGTGATAATTTAACTTAAGCAGAATCAAAATTATTGTTGCTTATAGTTTTAAGTCATGAAATGACAAATTGCATTGCAGTTATATGCAGAATTATGACCAAAACAACCCAATGGCTTAAATCACAGTTTATACAATAAGCAAGAATGTGCCAACAATTCATGGACACATCAAAGATGAAAGTGCAAGTTCCTTCCTTGGAAATCCTCAAAAATGATATGGCTAACACAATCACATAAAACCATCAAACTATGGGTTAAGTATCCTTTATCTGAAACACTCAAGACCAGAAATGTTTTGAAGTTGGTTGTGGTTTCTTTTGGGGAGGGAGGATGGTAATATCTGCATATACTTAATGGGATGTCTTCATGATAAGGCCCAAGTCTTATAGCTTAGTGACACAACAATTATCTGTGATGTACAAGGGCTTGAATTCTAGCACCAGCACCGAAACACACACACAAACAAAGCAAAACAAGATTCATTTATGTTTCAAAAGTAACCCTATAATCCTCATACATAATGGTCTGTAGGAAATTCTGTACAGTATTTCTAGTGTGCCTGAACTTCAACTTTGGCCAGTTATAGGAAATCAGGTATGGAAGTTTCAACTTTTGGTATTATATTGGATCTTTTTTTTTTTTTTTTTTTTTTGGAGACAGGGTCTCCCTGTAGCCCTAGATGGCCTTGAACTCAAAGAGATCTGCCTGCCTCTGCCTCCCTAGTGCTGGGATGAAAAGTGTTCACCACCACACCTGACATACTTGATCTTGAAGCCGAATCTCATTTTAGGTTTTCAGAACAGTCATGTTCAACTTGTATTTAAATCTAAAGATTAAGCTAGGTGTGGTGATGTACAACTTTTGTCCCAGTTCTAGGCCTGCCAGAGCTACAAAGTAAAACCCTGTCTCAAACAAACGAAAATAATAAATCTAAAGAGTATTTTAAAACAGAACTCAGGGAGCTAGAGAGATGGCTCAGCAGTTAAGAGCATTGGCTACTCTTGCAGAGGACTCAGGTTCAATTCCCAGCACCCACATGTCAGCTAACAATGGTCCATTACCTCCAGTTCCAGGGGATCCGACACCCTCTTTTGACCTCCATGGGCACTGCACAACATGGGTATACTTACATAGAGGCAATACACTCATACACATAAAATTAAAGTAACAAAATATTTTAAGAGCACAACTCTAAGTCCTCCACTGAATTCTAAAATTTTGTCTACTCATCTGATTTTATAATTATTCCATAATTCAATAATATTTAAAAAGAATTTTCAAATGTATACACTCATAATTTGCTTGTGAGTATAGAGGTTAGCACTTATCTATTTTCATATTGTTAAATCAGCTCATCTCACTTGTACTTTCTTCCAAAGTAAATACTTATAATAAGAGATCTCAGGTATACCTTTGATAGAAATGGATCCAAGTTTTCTCTTCAAACGACAAAGCTTCAGAGAACGTATCTGTATCACTGTGCACCAGAGAACTACCCAGTTCTGTGAGGGTACTTCTGCTCAAGCTAGTTCCCAGGGAAAACCTGTCAAAACCTGGAGCCATATCTGGTTTTTCTTCTTCGTCTGGTTCCCATATATTCACTTCAAAAGCACCTATGTTCCTCTGCACACGTTTTAGGGCTTTCACTCTTACTTTATGGGCAGACTGCATGACAACAGACATTAGTTCCTCAGTCTGAGGACCTAGGAAGAAAAGAACCAAAGGCTTATGGTTCGTTAAAATGCTTCAACTCAAGATTTAAGGTCAGGTATGGTAGTGCATGCCTGCAATCCCAGCACTCAGGAGGCAGAGTCAGAAGGGTTGGCCTGGGTTCAAGGCCAGCCTTATTTACACAGTGTGTATCAAGGCCATCATGGCTACACGGTAAGACCCAGTCTCAAAACTAAAGAACGGACGGAAGGGAGGGAGGGAGGGATCCAATTCTGCCTATTTTAGTCCTTCTGGAGACATGAAATCAAACTAAAAACTAAGGCTTATTTCCATAGTCTTACAGATTATGTTTTCTTTTGTATCTATTGGAAAGCTATGGCCCATTTTTAAAAACGAAACTACAGAAGCTAAGGTCCATTTAAAGAACAATAAAAGAGAAAGAACCCAGGTTCTCTGTCACACATTTTTTAAAAGTATATCCTGGAGAAAAATAAATAAATAAAGTTACTTAGATGTTTTGGATAACTAGGTTACATAACAAGACTGTCTCAAAACAAAAACAAAAGGAAAGGCCAGGGCGGGTGGAACTCAGCAAAGGCCGAGTTCAAGGCCAGCCTGGTCTACATAGCAAGTTCCAGATTAGCTGAGGCTACAGTGAGACCCTGTCTCAAAAAAACAAAAATAAAATTAATTAATTAACTAATTTAAAAATTCCCCACCAAAAAAATCCCACCACGGCTGAGGAAGGTATTTCTGATGGAAGTACAATGGACAGCTGGGTAGACTAGGCAGCAAGCCCATCTCGGTGTGCTTGCATCCCTCAGTGATAAGCCTACTATGTCAAATTGCTGGAGGCCCTTTGTGCAGAGCACCAAATCAACCTAACTAAGGTTGGTGACAACAAATTAAGAGAAAGCCCCATGAAGTAACCGGTTGAAGTTGTGCAGTGGTTGAAGACTATGGCAAAGGTCTCAGGACAAGGATGTTACTGAAGAGAACTTCAATGCAAGAAACAAGTAAAAAAAAAAAAAAAAGTTTCATTTTCTTAAAAACAAAATCAAGACATGTAATTGTAAATAGAGAACAACTAAGATTATTTTCTAGTCCCACAAATTGGAGAAAAAGAGAATGTTAGAATACCTATAGCAAAAATTTGGGTTGCCGGGCGTGGTGGCTCATACCTTTAATCCCAGCACTTGGGAGGCAGAGGCAGGCGGATCTTTGTGAGTTCAAGGCCAGCCTGGTCTACACAGTGAGTTCCAGGACAGCTGGGGCTACAGTGAGACCCTGTCTCAAAAAAACAAAAACAACAAAAAAAATTGGGTTACAATACTGTAGCAAAAACTGCAGGTATCTTTCTTACTATGAGTAATGAGAAATAATAGGTAAAGTTTTGAAGACTGTGTTAAAAATTTTAAACATTATTAACACACAAAGGATATTTTAGAGGATAACAAAAAAATACTAAGAAAAACATACATCACAAATGCATGTAGAACTGTGCAGCGCACAACTGTGCACAGCTAGAAGCATGTACTAGCTGCATTTCTAAAAAATATAAAGAATAATGTAAATACTTCTACAGCTGATGTACTGTAGTGGCAAAGCACATGCTTAACATGCAAGAAGCCTGAGTTTGTTCTCCAGCATCACAAAAAGGAAAAAAAAAGGAGGTGCAGGAAAAGTAGAAAATGTTAAATGGCAGATTTTATGTTACATATATTTTGCCACAATAAAAGAAAATTCTACAAGGCCATGTTGAATGTACAGGATAAAATTATAAGCATAAACAATCTTAAAGAGGAAGAATACTAGTTTTTTTTGTTGTTGTTCTTGTTGTTGTTTGGCTTTTTGAGACAGGGTCTGCCTGTAGCCCCAGCTGTCCTGAACTCACTATGTAAACCAGGCTGGCCTTGAACTCACAGAGATCCACCTGCCTCTGCCTCCCGAGTGCTGGGACTAAAGGCATGTGCCACCATGACCAACTAGAAATATTAGCTTTTAAAAAATATTTTATTATCTTTATTTTATGTGTACGAGAGTATTGCCTACATGTGTGTAAGCGTACCCATGTCATACAATGCCCACGGAGGTCAGAGGAGGGTGCTGAATTCCCCTGGAACCAGAGTTCCAGACAGTTATTAGCCACCACATAGGTGCTGGGAATTAAACCTGGGTCCTCTGCAAGAGCAGCCAGTCCTCTTAACCACTGAGCCATGTCTCCAGCCCAAGGAGAATACTAACATCCATGAAATGTGCAAAGTGCCGTATGCTCTAATTCATTTCACTTCACTTCATTTTTGAAATAAAATCTTGCTGTATTGACCAGGATGGTTTAAATGTACTGGTTCAAGTGATCCTCCTACTTCAGCCTACCAAGTAACTAAGACTCCAGGCACACACTACCATTCCTAGACCACAGGCTCATTTTATGTCTCCATTTTGTTCAATCCTGTCAATACATATTGATCAAACAGGTTATGTAATGATTATTTTACTTATAAATAGGGAAATGAGGCTCAGAGAGTTTGAACAACTTGTGTAAGGCACAGTTGCTGACACAGCCATGATGTGACATAACCTCCATCTAGCTCTGAAGCAAAGCAATACTTTCCACAATGCAGGAAATGTTGTCCACCTTCTCATAGTCCATCTTAGGGAGAGGCAGAAAGTCACAGATACCAAGGTGGCAGAAAATAAGATCATCTTGGGTGGGGCCAGAGAGACGGCTCAGCAGTTAAGATCACTTACTGCTCGTCAAGAGGACTTGGTTTAAGTTCCCAGCACTCACATTGGGCGGCTCACAACTGCCTACAACTCCAGTTCCAAGGGTACTGAAGTCTTTTTCTAGCTTCTGAGGGCACTTGCACACACATGGCATACATACATACATACATACATACATACATACAGACACACACACACACACACACACACACACACACACATATAGGGAAATAAAAATAAATCTCTTTTAAAAAGAGCATCTTCAGCAATGTACCCATTAGACATCTGAGAAATAACAAATACCTTTCACAACACAGTGTCTGAGTCTCTGTTGAAGAGAGTGGTATTTTTCTCTTAAAGGTACTCTTATGACCTCAGGGTTGGGAAATGCTTTCACAAAAATTTCTGCTACCTTCAGAAAAAAAAATTTAAAGATCAGTCTCTTTTTTCTTTTAATTCTTCAAGCATTTTAATCAAAACATAAATAGTTAATTTCTGGTGTCCATCCAAGCTACCCTTTGAGCATGTGCCTGCCTTCTGAAATTCAGCATCATTTTTTTTCTTTTATATTAAATTTTAAAATATATGACAAAATTATGTATTTGATGGGTGCTAAATATCTCATCAAAATAACATTTCAATCACCAAACACAGTAACCACTGTACGCATGTGTACACATGTATATCCGCACTTATCAAATTTCAGGTAAACTGTGCCGTATCACTAACTACAGTCACCACGCTGTACATTAGCTCCCTAGAACTGATTTATCTTATCACTGAAAGTTTGGACCCCTTAGCCAACATCTCTCTATGTCTTTTTTCATTCTTTTAAACAAGGAGTAGTTTTATTTTTCTCTGCACTTAGAATCAACAACAATAAGAAAATCTCCTGTGGAAAAATATAATGAAATGCAGGAGGGAAAAATTATAATGAAATGCAGGAGGCTAATGCACTAATACATTAGTGCATTTGCCTCAAGGAACTATGAGAACTCTGATTAGTCTGTGAAATGGAGAAGATGTTGGAGGTTACGAGAGGCGTGACTTATTGAGGGACATCTCCTAATTTCTACCACACTTCTAACACCTCCCTATCTCCACCACACCCCAGGCCTGGCAACCACCATTTTCTTCTCTGCTTCTATGAGTTTTTTGTATTCTACACATAAGTGAGATCATACAGTAACTGTCTTTCTGAACCTGGAGGACATGATGCAAAATGAAATAAGCCAGACACAGAAAGGCCTTGCTTAAAGTAAAATAAAAATCTTGTAAGGTATCTGATTCAGATTTAGTTTATTTTTACCTATAATCATATTACCTTTCTGATTGGTGGTAGCTCTCCAATAAGGCTCAAAATTATGTCCTGAATAAGTTCTTCAATATTAAAATACCGCGAGAAAGGTAGCATTCTACAAGCCCATTCCAGTGCATGAAAACAGTGTTCAACCATACAAGAATCAAACTCCACGTCGAGGTCCTAAAGAGATATTGGAAAGAGTGCCTCTTCAGTTGATATGGTAAGTTCAGAACGCGTTCAAAAGGATATTTTACTACAGACAGTAAACTCTTCTACTAAGCAATAATTTCCCAAGTAACATTTATTTTCCATTCTTGTACTGGTAAGTACCTTTCCTCCCTTCACATTTTCTCTTGCCTTCTGATACTGCCTGCAACTGTACGATAATTGATCACGAATATGCAACATCCAGCACAAAGCACAGAGTTCTCTGAAGCAACCTAAAAAAAATACAAAAACGAAAGAAAATTATGTGAGTATGTACATCCCTGGTGATTATTTGTTTTCAAAATAAAAGTCATTACTCTGCTGATTATAAAAGTGCAGGGGTTGGGTAGATGGCTCAAGAGATAAAGCGCTTGCTGATGTGCAAGTGTGAGGATCAGAGTTTGGATTCCCAGCACCATGTAAATTCCAGGCAGGTGGGGTAGACTGCCTGTAATCCTAGGGCTTGATGAGATAAAGACAGGATCCCCAGAGCAAGCTGGCTAACCTGATGTGCTGGATAGCTTTAGTGTCAACTTGACACATCTGGGTAGAGGGAGCCTCAATTGGGGAACCGCCTTCATTGGACTGGCCTTTGGTCAAGTCCATGGGGCACCTTCTTGATTGTTGAGTGATGTGGGAGGGCCTAGCCCACTTCAGGTGGTGCCATCCCTGGGCAGGTGGGCCTGTGTTGCATAAGAAAGCAGGCTGAGCAGGGGCCAGGGGAGCAAGCCAGTAAGCAGTGTTCCTCCAAGGCCTGTGCTCCAGCTCCTGCCTCCAGGTTCCTGCCCCAAGTTGCTACCTTGGGCTCCCTGATGAACTGTGACCCAGGAGATGTAAGCTAAATAAACCCTTTCCTCCCCAAGTTGGTAGTGGTCAGAGTGTTTTGTCACAGCAATGGAGACACAAACTAGGACACCTGACTAATCACATCAGTGAGCTTTGAGCTCAAGTGTGAGACCTCGCCTCAACCTATTAGGTGGAGAGCGATCCAGGAAGACACCTAATGTCAATCTCTGGCTTCCACATACATACACATGCATACACACACACACAAACACACAAACTAATGCAAATATACATACACACATCAAAAAAATTAAAATGTGCTCACTGTAAACATCTTATATAAAAGCCATGGAAATCCTTCCAAATTTTTTATGCATATTATTTCATACATATCGGTTATATGACTATATAAAAACATATTTACTAAGTAACTTAATTTACTACCCACTAACTTGTTTAATTAATTAATAACATAGATACTATTCAAGTCTGACATATAGCTCTGTATCATATAGTCATTCAGAATATTACTTATTTTTTACAATGCTGGGAATTGAACCCAGGCTTCACACATGGTAGGCAAGTGCTTTACCACTGAGCTGCAACCAACTGATAGGCATTTTGCTCAAACTTTTTTTTTTATTTATTATTTTTATTTTATGTGTACGCATGTATTGCCTACATGTAGGTGAGTGCACCTGTGTTGTGCAATGCCCACAGAGGACAGAAGAGGCTGTTGGATCCCCTGGAACTGGAGTTACAGGCAGTTGTTAGCTGCCATGTGGGGGCTGGGATTCGAACCCAGGTCTTCTACAAGAACCGTCAGTGTTCTTAATCACTGAGCCATCTCTCCAGCTCTTCTTCTGACCTCTGTGAGCATTGCATGACATAAGCACACTTACATACATGAAGGCAAAACACTCAAATACATTAAAAAAAAAACCCAACTAACTAGATAATAGAATTAGTCACAAGAAGGACATACTAATATACTTAGCATGACAGTGCACACCTGTAACCTCAGTTCTTGAAAGGCTGAGGCAGGAGGATCATGACCTCAGGCCAGTCTATGTTACAGAACACATGAGCCTATCTCAAAAACACAAAAACAAATAAGCAAATCATATGAAAACCAAACTATAATGAGGGAAAAGCTACCTCCAAAACAAATAAGGGCATATTAACATAAAGCTCGTGATTTTTTGGCCATCAAATTAATCTGAAGGAATTACATATTTTAGCATACTACTTCAAGAGATATAAAAGAATTATGTTAATTAACTAAAAAATTCTACTTCTAGCCAGACCTGGTGGCACAAACCTTTGATCCCAGCACGTGGGAGAGAGAAGCAGGCAGAGGCAAGAGGATCTCTGTGAGTTCAAGGCCAGCCTGGTCTACACAGTGAGTCCAGGCCAGCTGGAGCTACAGGGAGACCCTGTCTCAAAAAGACCAAAAAAAGAAAAAAGAAAAAAATTCCACTTCTGTGAGTCTACCTAAGGAAATAATTCAAAATACAAAGCAGAATTGATGTGCCAAGGGCTGAAAAAATGACTCAGTAGTTAAGAGCACTGGCTGCTCTTGCAGAGGACCTGGGTTCAACTCTCAGTACACAACTGGTGGCTAACAACTGTCCATAACACCAGTTCCAGGGGAATCCAATACCCTCTTCTGACCTCTACAGGGATTGCACGACACGGGTGCACTTAGAAACATGCAGACAATACATTCATACACATAAAATAAAAGTAATAAATAAATTATTTTTTTAAAAAAAGAATTGAGCTGAAGAGATGGCTCAGTAGTTAAGAGCACTGACTGCTCTTGCAGAAGACCCAGTTCAATTCCCAATACCCACATGTCAGCTAACAACTGTCCATATCTCCAGTTCCAGAGGAATCTGATATTCTCTTCTGACGTCCATGGGCACTGCATAACACAGGGGCACTTACATACATGCAGGCAATACACTCATAGACATAAAATAAAAATAATAAAATATTAATAAAAAATAATTGATGTGCCAGAGGCAGCTTAAAGATGTAACAAATAAAGTATATTTTAATGTTTGCTAATAAAAGCCATTAAAGTTAATACTTATGTCTATAAAATGGAAAAAAGCTTAGGTGGAATAGGTTAAGGTAGAAAAGCAGGAAACAAAATTGGTTCATCACTTCTGAAAGGTTCAAAGCCTACCCACTGAACAGTGCTTACAGCATATCCTTATTGAAAGAGAATGATCAAAAAAAGGTATTCTTGAATGCTGAAATTCCAAATTTAAACAATGAAGTAATGACAATGTCATAATTATCACAATTTGATTTATATAATAAAATTCTAAATTTGGAGCTGGAGAGATGGCTCAGCAGTTAAGAACACTAGCTGTTCTTGTAGAGGACCCAAGTTCAATTCCCAGCACCCACATGGTGGCTAAAAACAGTATATAACTCCAGTTCCAGGGGATTCAATGTCGTCTTCTGACCTCTGCAGGCATTGTATGACACGGTGCACTTACATAGATGCAAGAATACATTCATACATGTAAAATTAATTAATTATTTAATACCACACATATAATGCATGTTATTGTTAAAATACACCATCTGGAGCCAGGCGTGATGGTGCACACCTTTAATCCCAGCAGAGACAGGTGGATCTAGGTGAGTTCAAGGCCAGCCTGATCTACATAGTGAGTTCAAAGCCACCTGGGGCTATAGGGAGACCCTGTCTCAAAAAGACCAAAAAAAAATTTTTTTAAAGGGGGCTGGAAAGGTGGCTCAGAGGTTAAGAACACTGGTTGTTCTTGCAAAAGACCCGGGTTTGAATCCCAGCACTCCATGGCAGCTAACAACTGTCCATAACTCTAGTCCCAGGGGATATGACAGCCTCTTCTGACCTCTGCGGGCATTGCAGACATGGGTGCACTTACCTACACGCAGGCAATAGACAAGCATAAAATAAAAATAATAAATAAAATTAAAAAAAAGAAATACACCATCTGTGTGTGAACCTCAAAGTAAAATGTCATAGAGCAGGGCTGGAGAGATGGCTCAGCTGGTTAAGAGCACTGACTGCTCTTGCAGAGGACCCGGGTTCGATTCCCAGTACCCACATGGCAGCTACTAACCATCCTTAACTTCAGTTCCAAGGGACTCCGATGCCCTCTTCTGACCTCGGCAGCATTGCACGACACGGGTGCACTCACAAACATGCAGGAAATACACACATACACATAAAATAAAAATAAATAGAATATTTAAAAAAATCAGAGAGCAAACTATACTTGAGTCAATAGTTTATAAAGTTTGCCAAATCAAAGGAAAAACATATCACAGTTCATATCTGGCCTTCCAAACCATTAGCTCATTTTGACACACCTAGTGCTCTAATGGAAACTTCATCAAGTTTGTGGTCTGCTGCTGCTCCAGGTCTGAAGAATGCTATGCCTCCTCTACAGTAATCAAGTAGAGATTCAGGGAAGGAACTCAGTGAGGAAAGGGAGCCTTTCATGCGAATCTGGAAAGAATGACAGAATATGTTAATTATCAGTAGAATACGTAATCTAGAAAAGGAAACTATCAAGTGAGGTCATCAAGAGAAACCACACAGAACAGGGAGTAGTAGGTGCTCCTCTGCTACAAGGGAAACAGCTCTGCAATCAGCTGCACTTTCAGAAACTCAGTTCCCAAATTTGATTCAAGACATTCATTCACTAGATCATACCTGAAGAGGAAAGGTATGCTAGCTAAACCACGTACATTCTCTTGTCACTCAGCTTTGCCCATATTCATCTCTGTCTCTACATTCAAGAGAAAGAAAATTAAAGTATTTAAATCTCATCTGACAGTAACTGTGCTAGCCATGGTGGTGCACATCTTTAATCCCAGCACTTGAGAGGTAGAGGCAGGCAGATCGCTGAGAGAACGAGTCCAGCTTGGCCTACCTAGCAAGTTCCAGGTCAGCTACAGGGAGATCCCGTCTCAAAAGACAAAGAGAGAGAGAGAGAGAGAGAGAGAGAGAAAGTAACTGTGCAATACCTAAAACAAAAAACGAATACAAAAAAACCTTATACCCATAACTTTAAAAAACGAATCTATGAATGACAGAAATAGAAAGCCATCATTTGGTAACACCTGAAAAATAATGACTCTAGACAAGGATCATCAATAAATGTCAAACTAGAAGGAAGTTGATAGGTTGATGGGGAACCTGATACAGTCTTTAATCCCAGGTAGAGGCAGAAGGATCTCTGTGAGCTTGAGGCCAGGACTACACAGTGAAACTCTGTTATACACACACACACACACACACACACACACACACACACACATAGAGGGGCTGAGGAAATAGCTCAATGGACAAAGTGCTTGCTATGAAAACATGAGGAGCTGAGTTCAGATCCTCAGAATCCATATAAACCAGGACACAGGAATATGAGTCTGTAATCAGGGCTTCTATGGCAAAATGAGAGGTGGAGACAGAATGCCCGGAAGTGTGAAGGCCACCATCCCCGCATATCCAACAGCAGCTAGCAAGAAGAAGCCCCGTTTAAAACAAGGCAGAAGGTGAGGACTGACACCCACTGGACCTCCACACACATGCTACAGCATGCACAAACTTGCACATACACACATACATTCTACACATACACAAAACACTAAAAATAAAAGCTAATTTTTGTCAGGCACGGTGGCACACATCTACAAAGGTAGATCCCAACACTCAGGAAGCTGAGTTCAGGGCTAGCCTGAACTAACTCTGTCCATATTAAAAAGTGAAAAATGAAAACCAGTCAGGCATGGTGGCACATGCCTTTAATCCCAGCACTTGGAAGGCAGAAACAGGCGGATCTTTGTGAATTCAAGGCCAGTGTGGTCTACAGAATGTGTTCCAGGCCAGCTGGGGCTACAGGGAGACCCTGTCTCAAAAAAACAAAAAAAAAAAAAAGTATTTAGAATTAGATAAAGAGACATATTCAGTGTCCTACTCAGCTACAGAACAAGTGAGTTAGTGGAAGACAGGACAGAAAGCCCAGAACCAAACTGAGCTGCACCACCACACCCGGCTATATTTCAGTTTTCCTAACGGCATGTGAATGCCTAAGATGCTTCATACCTTCTGCATGACTTTTCTTGCCCACCTCAGCTTCAAGATGTACCACTGTGCTAGAGGAAAAGAACATCGTGCTGCCCGGAAAAGCAAGAGAACTCGCTGAAGGATTCCAGACACTTTTTGTCGATTATCTTTTTCAGCTTTTAAAAGAAGATTGTCACCATGTTCCTGAGGACAACAGAACAGTTATCTATTACTAAAACTACTATCACCTGCATTTTACAGATGAGGAAACTTAAAAATTTGTTTGGTATGTTACTAAGACCACACACTTAGCACACAGCTATGCTGGGAAACCAGAAATCTGTCCTCAGATCCTTTTTGTTGTTGTTGAGACAGGTCTCCTTAGTAGTCCCAGCTGACCTGGAACTCACTATGTAGACCATGTTGGCCTGGATCTCACAGAGATCAGCCTGCTTCTGCTTTCTGGGTGATTAAAGGCATGTGCTACCACACCCGACTACTAGATCTTATATTTAGTATTGACATGATAATTATTATCAGGGTATTTTAAAAATTGGACAAAATCAACTTTAAATTAACCAAAAGAATACTGCACTGAGCTTACTTCACTAAGAACAGCTGGCTGGGGACAATACAGTGGAGGAGCTGGAAGATACAAGTCGACAGGCACTAAGCCCCACAGCCTCTTACTAAAGTCTTTGGCAGAGTCCATCAATAGCTGCAGTGTCTCTGAAACAATATCTGCACCAGCCATGACTGATGCTTTCAGCACTTCTTGCACAGACCCAAACAGCAGATTAGCATCTTCTTCTTCAATGGGATCTACCAAACATAAAATGAGATGAAATGAAGCCAGGCAGTGTAGATCATGATTGTAATTCCAGGACTCAGGAGAAGCCTGAGGCAAGAAGACTGACTGCATGGCCAAGGTCAGACAGGTAACTAATGAAACCTTGTCCCAAAGCTAGTAAGTATAAACCTATGTATGAAAAAACCAAAGTATCATTCCAATATGGGTTTTTTTTCCTAGTGCTAGAGATTTGAACTAGGGCCTCTCTGGCGCCAAGCAAGTCTTCTACTCAGTTACATCCCCAGCCCACAAGTATTTTTTCACCTGACAACAGTTTTCTTTTCTTTTTTTTTTTTCCTTTTTATGGTGCTTGGGATTGAACCTAGGGCTTTGCATAGTCCAGGCAAGTGCTCTACCAGTGAGCTCTAATCCCAGCTCATCTGTCCTCATAGGCACTCCCATGATCAAGTATAAATATCCTTAAATTTTTGATAAGTTTTTTCAAAATGTTATTCAATTTCTAGGATGTTCTCTCATTAACTGTTCAACTAAGTAGTCATAAGCTTTTGTAGTATCATAAAGTTTATATCAACCTGATACCCTTAGGTAACACACCTGTAAATTGCTTATATTTTGAGCCCTTTGCACTTTTTGTTTCCAAAGTGGCTGGCTGACCTAAAAAACACTGCAGTTTTTCCTGGAAAATCTGTGCTGGTGTCATATTTAATGGCAGCTTCACACCTTTTTTCTTGGACCTGAAATGACATCAAATTAAGGGAAAGAAATTCAAATTTTGAAAAAAAGGAAAGATTTCATACTTCAAGAACTGAATGTGAGCATATTTAAGAAACTAAAGAGTCCCTTCCTTTATTCATCTTACTCACAAAAAGGAAACACTATATAAGGCTCTTCCCATGAACCCAATAATCTCCCCATTCCAAGTGCCGACTATACCCTTCATATGTACTCTATCCAAAATAAAGCAAAGCTTCTTTGTCAAATGCATTTGCTCATGCTTAGGATGTTCTCTCATTAGCTGCTCAACTCACCAGATCCTCCCTACCCTTCAGCGCCCACTTCAAAGGACAGCTACACGAGTGTTTCTGGCTCACCCTCACTTGCTATTGCCTTCTCTCCATTAGGCTATTGGTACTTGTCTTATCCCACTATGGAAATTATAATACTGTTTGGTCTTATTCATTATAAAGTGTAAGTGCCTTAAGTTTATACCTAATAAAATGCCTGACATAGAGCTTTGTAATGATCTGTTACTTAATAAATCTATGGTAGACTATTGACTGAAAAATACATAAAAGACTCCACAATGTTATAATATTCCAAAAAGTTTAAAATTAGAGCTTAATTGACCTAAAACACAAATCCTCACACAGTATACTGATGCATGCCTATCCCAGCACTAGGGAGACTGAGGCAGAAGGATATTGAGTTTGAGGCCAGCCTGGGCTACACAGTGAGATCTCATCTAGAAAGAAGAAAGAGAAGACAGAGGAAGAGGAAGAGGAAAGGAAAAGGGAAAGCAACCCCCAAATCCTATTTGGGATAAACTCCCCTACTGACTAATTGACCTTCTAGAATATTACTAACACAGCCGGGTGTGGTGGCGTATGCCTTTGATCCCAGGACTGGGGGGGGGGGGGGGGGGGGCGTGCCTAGAGAAAGTCAGATCTCTGTGAGTTCAAGGCCAGCCTGGTCTACATAGGGAGTTCTAGGCCAGGTGGGGGTAGGGGGAGACCCTTTCTCAAAAAAAAACCAAAAAAAAAAAAAAAAGAATATTACTAACACATAAATATGTTGCATAAATGTTTCAGCACAAACAAGTAAACCACTGAGCCACAGTCCCACACAGTAATCACTAGAGCAAGTGGTAACTTAATTTAAAATTAAAATGAAGGCCAGTTGAGGTAGCGCACGCCTTTGATCCCAGCACTTGGGAGGCAGAGGCAGGCGGATCTTTGTGAGTTCAAGGCCAGCCTGGTCTATGTAGTGAGTTCAGGTCAGCTGGGACTACAAGGAGACCCTGTCTCAAAAAG
>NW_008345884.1:1898254-1900654 GCF_000622305.1 Nannospalax galili
TTCCTTGGTCTCACTAACCACATTTCAAAAGCTTAACAGTTACTGTGGCTAGTGACTACCACACTGCAGCAACTAGAAGAAGAACACTAAAAAAGGCTGGACCAGATAATGCAGAACAAAGACTTCCATAAAGTACCAAGAAGAAAATAAAGTACTTAAGATGGTCATATCTTAAGCTTATATAAAAATCCATACCTTGGGCTGGTAAAAGTACTTGCTGTCAAGGCTGACAACCTGCGTTCACTGCCTAGGACACATGTGATGGAAGGAGAGAGCCGACTCTCACAACTTGTCCATTGACCTCCACATGAGTGCTGTGGCATGCACACACTCAAACAAATACACACACAAAATAGATAAATACATATAATGAAAAAATTCATACCTCACAGAATTGCAATCATGTTTATGGAATAACTGGAAGGCCACACCAATTGAAACAGATGTCTTCCAGTCTCCAAGCTTATGGGCCAACCACACAGCCTCTGGAACTAGGCCACCAATAAATAATAATTCAAGGGCATATTCGACTGTCCATACATTTGAGAGATTTTGATCTCTAACAAAACTGGCCACCTTAGAGTGTTGTAGAGGAATAAGCCGTAGGCAATGCTCTGTGAGTAAATTAAAAATAATGATACCACAAATGCAAACGTAATCAGCTGCTTATTTCTTTATTCAATCTCTTCAGTTAGTGTTTTCAGAGTACAATAGTGAAGATACATATAAAATGGAAAAAATAATACCCTCTACAACAGTTTTGTTAATAATGAAAAACTTGTCTAGCCTTAAGTGGGCTATGAATCAAATACCAGAATTCGTTTCTTTTCTTTTTAATATTTTATTTATTATTTGAGTGTATAAGTGTATTGCCTGCATGTGTATATTACACCTGTGTCATGAAATGCTGGCAGAGGTCAGAAGAAGGTATTGAATTCTTTCTCCTGGAACTGGAGTTACAGATAGTTGTTAGCTTCCGTGAGGGTGCTGGGAATCAAACCCGGGTCCTCTGCAAGAACAGCCAGTGCTCTTAACTGGTGAGACATCACTCCAGCCCTCAAAACTTTCCTTTCTTGTCTATGAATGTTTTGGTGATTGGTGGACAGGACTGTAGTTATGAAACATCCCACTCTACCTCTGGTAGTAGACTTCTTTGAACAGGAATCTTCTCTGGTATGATTCTATCTATTGCCACTTCTGCAAGAGCAGTCAGTGCTCTTAACTGCTGAGCCATCTCTCCATCCCCAAATAAATACCAGAATTCTTGAAAAAAAAAAAAAAAAGGAGCACTAACTGCTCTTGCAGAGGACCTGGGTTCAATTCCCAGCATCCATATGGCAGCTAACAACATCCATAACTCCAGCTCCAGAGGATCTGTAGGCAGGCACTGTGTGCACTTGCACACATGCAGGCAATACACTCATAAACATAATTTTTTTTTGGTCCTTTTTTTGAAGCAGGGTCTCCCTGTGGTCCCAGATGTCCTGGAACTCACTATGTAGACCAGGCTGGCCTTGAATTCACAGAGATCCACCTGCCTCTGCCTCCCAAGTGCTGGGACTACAGGCATGCACCACCACACCGGGCTGACACATATTTTTAAAAAAAACAAAATGAACATACAAAGAGTCTGCTATACAAAATAAAGGTCAATTGCTTAATGGGACATTTGTATTAGATAACAATGTACATATGTACATTAATATGTACTGGGTCATATTTTACAGCTACTGTGCCTATTCAGAAATAGCCTTTTTTTTTTCAAAATAGATTATGAAATTTAGAGGACAGAGACTGAATTTTGGTTTGTTGGTTTTGGGTTTTTTTGAGATAAGCTCTCACTATGTAGGCCTGGTTGGCCTTGAATTCACAAAGATCTGCCTATCTCAGCCTGAGTGCTACATTTAAAAAAATTTTATTTATTTATTTATTTATTTAATCTTATTGTTTTGGTCTTTCTGAGGCAGGGTCTCCCTTTAGCCCCAACTGGCCTGGAACTCACTATGTAGACTAGACCTGCCTGGAACTCAGAGATCTGCTTGCCTCTACCTCCTGAGTGCTGGGATTAAAGATGTGTAACACCATGCCTGGCTTGATTTATTTATTTTTATTTTATGTGTATAAGTGTTTTGCCTTCATGTATGCAAGTGCACTTATGTCATGCAAAGCCTGACTGAAGTTACTGACAGTTGTTAGCCATCATGTCAGTGCAGGAATCAAACTTGGGTACTCTGAAAGAGCAGTCAGTGCTCCTAACCACTGAGCCATCTCTCCAGTACCCCCAAAACTGCATTTTATTTAATTTTCATTAACCATAATGTCAGACAATAAGAAAATGATATATTCAAAATATTCAATATATAATTATATATATATATAATATATTAGTGTTCATGAAAA
>NW_008345884.1:1900687-1904136 GCF_000622305.1 Nannospalax galili
AAATAGAGGGCAGAGGTAGGAAGACAGTTCAGTCAGTAAAGTGCTTGCCTTACAAGCATGAGAACCTGAGTTCAATCCCCAGAACCCATATTAAAAAGAGCCAAGGACTCGTGGTGAAGAACACTGGGGGTTATGCCAGGTGTTGTGGTACACACCTTTAATCCCAGCACATGGGAGGCAGAGGCAGGCAATCTCTGAGAGTTTAAGGCCAGCCTGGTCTCCACAGTGAATCCAGGCCAGCTGCAGCTATAGGGAGACTCTGTCTCAAAAAAAAAAAAATAGAACACTGGTAACTCTTGCAGAGGACCCAGGTTAGGATCCCAGCACCTACATGTCCATAACTCCAGTTCCAAGGGATACAATGCCCTCTTCTGGCCTCCATGGGCACTGCATGCATGGATGCACTTTACACGCAGCCAAACACTCATACACATAAAATGAAAATAAATATAAATATTACGGTTTTTAAAAGAAGCCAAGCAGGGGCTGGAGAGATGGCTCAGCAATTAAGAGCACTGGCTGCTCTTGCAGAGGACCGGAGTTTGATTCCCAGCACCCACATGGCAGCTAACAACCGTCCATAACTCCAGCTCCAGGAGAATCTGATGCCCTCTTCTGACCTCTGCAGGCATTGCATGACACAGGTGCACTTACACACATGCAGGCAATACATTCATATACATAAAACAAAAGTAATAAAATTAAATAAAGAAAAAAAGATTCCAGCCTGGCCTGGATTTAATACAGAAGAGTAATATTCCACCTATGTGCACCTCCTATGCGCCAGAACAGTGCAATTTCCATAGAATAATGATCTCTGAATAATACAGCTTTAGATACTATGTGCAAATAGCAAGGTTGAAAATCATTTGTTTGCCATATTACCTGTTTTAATGTGAAGTGGAGGAAGAACATTCACACTGTGAGGTGGCAGAATGCAGAGCGGCTGATTGGTAAAATAGGCTGCCATGAAACGTGCCATGCACTGGACAACTCTTATTGCTGCCTCGGGATGCACATTTCCAGTTACTGTAAACTCACAATGAGACTTCTTGGAATCTAAGGAATAATAGCAAAATGACCAAGAGATTCTCATCAAACTATCAAAACAGCCCAGACCTAGCTGGAGTCCCACAGGAGTGTATGTCAGCCAGGTGAATCCTCCAAGAACCACATCAGTACAACCCATACATGCCTAGACCCACTCAGAGTCACACCTGATTTCACACTGGCAGAGTCACTCAGACACAGATGCACACAATCTCCCATTCACCCAGGGCATCTGGAGTCAGAGCTGAGTTCAAGCAAGCTGGGTGTGCCCCCAGACTCCTCCCTACAGCACCCCCCCACACCACCCAGAAGTAGCTCTAGTCATACCCACATGCACACAAGCCATATGAATCAGCCCTGCCTAGGCCCTTGAAGAGCCTCCAAGGAGTGGTCCAGTCAGGAATCTCACTCACACACTCTCAGTGAGTCTGCCAGAGGTCCTTAACCTGGCACCACTCAGACCCAGTCAGGAGCCATATCTGCATGCTTTTCAGATACCACTGAATTGGAATCAAGTCAGTCTCTCCAATCAAAAAATCAATACCAGCCGGGCGTGGTGGCGCATGCCTTTAAACTCAGCACTCGGGAGGCAGAGGCAGGCGGGTCTCTGTGAGTTCAAGGCCAGCCTGGTCTACATAGTGAGTTCCAGGACAGCTGGGGCTACAGGGAGACCTTGTCTCAAAAAGACCAAAAAAAAAAAAAAAATCAATATATGAGAGATTGACCTATAAACTCTTCATACCTGATCAAAAACTTCCACTCAACATAGGCAGCAATGGGGCCAGAAACAAGCTGGGGTTGCTGTCCTAGTAGCTGGAGAATTAGACTTCAAACTAAATTAATCAGAAGGGATAAAGAAGGAAATTTTATTCTGCTCAAGGGACTACTAACCAAGAAGCCATTACAATCCTAAACATATATGTACCAAACTCTGGTGTATCCAGATTAACACCAACTCACTAATAGTAGGGGACTTCAATACCCCACTTTCTTCAACAGATCATCTAGACAAAAGTAGAGAAACGTCACAAGTAAATGATGTCATACATCAAATGGACCTAACAAATATCTACAGAATATTTCACCCAAATGCCAAAGATCCTCTAAAACAGACCACATACTGGGACACAAAACAAATCTCAACAACCAGAAAAACTAAAATAACTCCATATATCATATCTGACCACAATGCAATAAAACATGAAATCAACAGCAAAGGAATTTGTAGAAATTACGTAAATTCATGGAGATTAACAACACACTACTGAATAATGACTGGGTCAAAGAAGAAAGCAAAAAAGAGATTAAAAAAAAGAAACACAATATACTAAAACCTCTGGGACACATTAAAAGCAGTCCTGCTGGGTATGGTGGCACACGCCTTTGATCCCAGCACTTGGGAGGCAGAGGCAGGGGGGATCTTTGTGAGTTTGAGGCCAGCCTGGTTTACGTAATGAGTTCCAGGACAGCTGGGGCTACAGGGAGACCCTGTCTCAAAAAGACTGAAAAAAAACAAAAAAAACAAAAAAAGGAGTCCTAAGAAGAAAGTTTATAGTTCTAAGTGCCTATATTTAATAAATCAGAAAGAGGAACTGGAGAGATTGCTCAGTGGTTAAGAGCACTTCTGCTCTTCCAAAGGACTGAATTTGGTTCCTAGCACCCATATCAGGTGGCTCACAACTACCTGTAACTCTCCTTCCAACACTTCTGGACTCTATAGACACCTGTACTCACTACAACAGATATACACATGTGTATACAAATGATTTTGGTAAATAATAAAAATAATAAAGTCATTATTGTTATTAAGAAAAACCTTAAGTGACTAGAGAGATGTCCCAGCAGTTAAGAGCAAGCACTTGATACCCTACAGAAGACCCAGGATCAGTTCCCAGCACCCACGTTGCAGCTAACATCCATCAATAACTCCAGGTCCAGGGATCTCTTCTGGCCTCTGAAGGCACTGCACACACATAAACTAAAAATAAATCAATAGAAATTTAATCAAAATGACACAAATAAACAACTTAATGATACAATTTGAGAGTTTGGAAAAACAGTAACAAACCAAACCCAAATCAAGTAGACAGGAAGAAATAATAAAACCAGGGTAGAAATTAATGAAACAAAAACAATAATGAAAATACAAAGAATCAGGGCTGGAGAGATGGCCCAGCGGTTAAGAGCACTGACTGCTCTTGTAGAGGACCCGGGTTCGATTCCCAGCACTCACATGGCGGCTATGAACTGTCCTTAACTCCAGTTCCAGGGGATCCAAAACCCTCTTCTGACCTCCTGGCATTGCATGACACGGGTGCACTCACATACTTGCAGGCAATACACTCATACACATAAAATAAAAATAATAAATATTTTTAAAAACCTCAAAGGCAAAAACC
>NW_008345884.1:1904230-1910742 GCF_000622305.1 Nannospalax galili
AAAGAATCGATGAATCTAAGAGCTGGATTTTTTTTTTTTTTGGACTTTTTGAGACAGGGTCTCCCTGTAGCCCCAGCTTTCCTGGAACTCACTATGTAGACCAGTCTGGACTCAAACTCACAAAGATCCACCTGCCTCTGCTTTAAGAGCTGGATTTTTGAAAATAAAAACAAGGTCCTGGAGAGATCATTCACTGGTTAAGAGCACTGGCTGCTCTTGCAGAGGACCCAGGTTTGGTTCCCAAAATCCACACAACAGCTAACAACTGCCTGCAACTCCAGTTCCAGGGGATCTGATGCCCTCTTCTGGCCTCTGCCAGCACTGCACAAAACAGGTGCACCTACATACATGTAGGCAAAACACTCATACACATTATAATAAATAAATAAAATGCAAAAACAAGAAAAGATGCTAGGCGTGGTGGCACATGCCTTTAATCCCAGAACTTGGGAGGCAGAGGCAGGTGGATCTCTGTGAGTTCAGGGCCAGTCTGGTCTCTCATAGCAAATCCAGGCCAACTGTGACTACAGGGAGACCTGTCTCAAAAGACCCACCCAAAAAAAGAAAAAAAATTATCAACATTTTCAGCAAAGTGGCAAGACACAAAATCAATGTACAAAAATCAGTAGCCTTTCGATAGAGTAATAACAAACATGCTAAGAAAGAGATCATGGGGGGCTGGAGAGATGGCTCAGCGGCTAAGAACACTGGTTGTTCTTGCAGAAGACCTGGGTTCAAATCCCAGCACCCACATGGCAGCTAACAACTGTCCATAACTCCAGTTCCAGGGGCTCCGATGGCCTCTTCTGTCCTTGTGGGCATTGCACGACATGGGTGCACTTAGCTACATGCAGGCAATACATTCATACACATAAAAAATAAAAATAATAAATAAAATATTTTTTTAAAAAACAAAGGGATTATGGAAGCATTCCCATTCACAACAGCCTCAAGGGGGAACAAAATCTAGGAATAAACCTAACCAAGGAGGTGAAAGTTTTCTACAATGAAAACTTTAAATCTCTGAAGAAGGAGATTGAGAAAGACACTAGCGGATGAAAAGACCTCCCATTTTGATTAATACTATGAAGATGACCATTCTACCAAAGCAATTTATTATAGAGTCAATGTACTCTCAATATTTCCATGGCATTCTTCACAGGAATAGACAAAACATCTTCAAGTTCATAAAGAAGCACAAACAACTCGATAGTCAAAGCAATCCTGAGCAAAAAGAGTAACATTGGTGGGATTAGTATATCAGATTTCAAGCTATATTACAGAGCTATAGTAATAAAAGCAGCATGGCTCTGGCACAAAAACAGATAAAAGTTGGGCATGCAGGGGTGTACATCCTTAATCCCAGCACTCAGGAGTCAGAGGTTAGTGGATCTCTGCGAGTTCCAGAATAGTCAGGGCTATGTAGTGAGACATTGCCCCGCAAAAGAAACAAATAATCAAAACAAAACAAAAATCAAACAAGTAGATCAATGGAACAAGATAGAAGATCCAAACCTAAGCACACATAATTACAACCATATGATATTTGACAGAGATGCCAAAAATACACACTGCAGGAAAAGACAGCATCTTCAATAAACGGTGCTAGGAAAATAAAATGTCTACATGTCGAAGAATAAAATTAGATCACTATCTATCACCCTGCACAAAAAATCAACTCCAAATAGATCAGAGATCTCAATATGAAACATGAACCACTGAAACTGCTAGAAGAAAACATGAGTAGTATCCTACAAGATATAGGTGCAGAAAAGAACTTTCTGAATTCATAGGAATTCATTCACCCAGGAATTAAGGCCAAAAATTGACAATCAGAACTCATAAAACTAAAATGCAAGGGGGGAGGGAGAATTATACAAGGAACTTTGGGGATAAAGGGAAAGGAGCTCAAGAGGGGTGGGAACATAGGAGACTGGTATTATCAAGGGAGAAATGGGGAAAATGGGAACACTTTAAATGGGGAAGCCATGGTAGAAGAGTTAGACAGGGAGGGAGAGAAAGAGGAGAGATAAATAATGCCTAGCTAGTATAAAAAACCAGAGGGAATCATAGTAGTTCAACAATTTAGTAACAAATTACACAGAAAATATCTGTACATGAGTTCATGTGTATAGCTAAAGGCTACATAACAAGAAACAGTGCCAGATAGGAGAAACCTTCCTTTGAGTTGTTGGTCAGGGTGGTCCAAGAGATTCCTAAAATTACTCAGGCTATTGCCACTGGAAGGTTAAGACCCTACTGCTATAGAGAACATACTCTGGACACAGGATGTGGAGCAATGGAGCTGAAACTGACCTGGAAGCCACCTCCCCTGAAGGCTAGCTCCCATAGCTTTGGAGAGCGCTATTCAAGGTGCTAAGGGAGACCATCAATTGATGGCCCAACACCAGCTTTTTTTTTTTTTAATGTGTATGCATATATTGCCTGCATGTAGGTAAGTGTACCCATGTCATGCAATGCCCGCGGAGGTCAGAAGAGGCTGTCGGGTCCCTTGGGACTGGAGTTACGGACAGCTGTTAGCTGCCATGTGGGTGCTGCGTGTCTTCTGCAAGAACGACCAGTGTTCTTAACTGCTGAGCCATCTTTCCAGTCCCCCAACACCAGCTTTAAGACCAAATAACCACATCAATGACTGGCACAGCATGACATTGGTGTAGAGTGGCACTTTTATCTTGAGGGCAAGCAGCTACCTAATTGGACTAAAAGCTCAGTCAATGGGAGGAAACTAATGTGTGGTACTGTAAACAAAGCCACATACACATGACTGGAGAGGTTATAGATCTTAGAGAAAACCCTAAGACAGTCACATCCCTAGACTATTATAATTTCTTACTATGTGCAAAATATGTATCTTTATATTTACAGAAAAATATGCCAGTCACCACTCATCAAAGAAGCTTCTCTTGCACCAGACAGAGTACCATAACTGGTCACACATAGACATCTGTGAATTGCCCAAGTGGCACATCTACAATGCAACCTCTACACCTAAGGCTCAGGGAGCACAGAACAAGGGGTAAAGAGGACACTAATGATTTCTCAATTCTCATTAATGAAACTCCCTCATGCAACAGAGGACCAGAACACAAAAGGTCACAAATGGCCAAAGCATAGAGATTAAAAGTCTACAAAATGCTGGTCCTTAGACAGGGTTCCTTTTTTTTGGGGGGGGGTCTTTTTGAGGCAGGGTCTCCCTGTAGCTCCAGCTGTCCTAGAACTCACTATGTAGACCAGGCTGGCCTTGAACTCACAGAGATCCACCTGCCTCTGCCTCCCGAGTGCTGGGATTAAAGGCATGCACCAAACTTCACTCACTGAGGGCTCAGAGACCATTGTGAAAGTGGAGGCGGAAAGATTTTAAGAGCCAGGGAGGAAGCACATGATCATATGGAAATAGGGTTCTACAAGTTCCTGGGATCCTGCTCATATGAACCTATAGTAATGGTTCAGCATGTACAAGACCCATGCAAACTCAAGCAGACAAAAACCCAGCATAGAACTGGGAAATGGACAGCAGACCCTAATCTTAGCTGAAGAAATATTGGCAACTGATTACTGCTAGGTGAGGAAGAGCTGATCTTCCTAAAGTGAAGGACTCTAGATGGACACTAACTTGACACAATAGGTCTTAACACAAATAAAAGAATGTATGAATTCCGGGGGGGAGGGGGCTATGGGATGGTGTGAGCGGGGAAGGGGGTATAAAGATGATTAAGACTGATTGAGATGTTCTGTATGAAATACACAAAAATTCAATAAAAAAAAATTTTTTTAAAACCTAAAAAAGCCGGGCATGGTGGCACACGCCTGTGTCCCAGCACTTGGGAGGCAGAGGTAGGCGGATCTCTATAAGTTCAAGGCCAGCCTGATCTACATAGCAAGTTCCAGGACAGCTAGGGCTACAGGGAGACCCTGTCTCAAAGACAAAAAAAACAAACAAACAACAACAACAAAAAATCCTAAAAAAGTAAAGGTAACACGCAATCAAGTGAAGAGGAAGCCCAGAGTAGGAAAGAACCTTTGCTACCTAGTCATCTGACAGAGGGTTAACATCCCAAATACACAAAAAACTCAAAAAACAAAGAATAAAGACAATGAAAATAAGAAACGTGACATACTTCCTTCTTTGACTCCTTGAGAAAAGTAACTCTAATAAGTTTCTTGGAAGTATCTCAAAAAATTGTTATGTTATAAGCATTGAGAAGCTGACAGTCCAAAATCCAACACTGCATAACTTAGTCGCTATAGAGGCAGGACAACTACATATGAAAGCAATTTGTCTAAACCCATAAATACAAATTAAAAATATTAAGCTAGGGTGATGGCACATAGCCACAATCCCAGCACTCAGGAGGCTGAGGCAGGAGGACTGCCATGTGTCTGAGGTCAGCCTGGGGCTGCCTACATAATGAATACCAAGAAAGCAAGAACTACACAGTAAGACTCTGTCTCAAATAAAATAAAATAAAATAAATGAATAAACAAATAAAATATACTGAATTATAAACCATACCTGAATGATCTTTACTTTCTTTTATCGGTAACTGGGAACATGTCAGTATTTCCCTTACTAGGTAATCACATAATCCTTGCGCATCATTTAAATTATAGCTATAGAGGTGGCAGTATAAGAGAGAAAGGTAATAGCGCATCTGAAGAAAGCATGTCCTTCTTCCTCCTGAAACAGAAAAGAATAGAGCTTAAAAGCATGTTAGCAAGGCAATGTTTTTTGGCTACTGCTGGGTAGACCGAAGTGTGATTACTTGTGAAATTGATCAAGGTATACAATTATCTATAATTGCATGCTTTGTACTTCAATAAAAGATTTATTTAAGAACAGGTTAGGAATACTTGGCTCTTTTTCACTATAACTTCTGAACAGTTTTATCTTCTTTCATTAAGTCCTGGGATGACTAGATTTTATCCAAAGAGCTACAAATTCTCACCATCTTTGCACTAAGGTCTTCTGATTTCTATCTCGCTTGTGGGTAAAAGAATTCCAATTTTATTTGGGGTTACAATAAGCCCAGATCGTTTTGTACTGGAAGTGCTCATGTGAATCAAGACCTACTGTCATGCACGCTTCAGAAAAGCTGCGTGAAGGAGTAATGCTTTCCTGCCTTTCTCACCTTTCTCCTGTCTGCTGCCAGTCACAGAGATGTGATGGCTACAACATAGGCTCATGAAATAGCCTTTATTTTGATAGGGCAGAAAAATTAAAAGAGCCTGAGTCCTTGATGGCATGCACAGAAACACCAGATCAGCCCAAGTCTGTCAACCTCTCGCTCCTTTCATGAAAAAGAGAGAATTTCTTCTTCGGCCATTGCTTCTCTGCATCCATTTCAGAAGCCATTCTTATGGGTACAGTTGTAAATAAAATGCCCATGATGGAACTCACTAACATAACTATTTTCATCCAAAACTTCCCACCTCACTAAATCTCTCGTTAATCCAATTAAGCCATTTCCAAATCTAAGAACCACACTAAACTTTTCCAAATCTACTCAATCAAGTTCCATTGATCAAACTTAAGTATCTGTTAAACATGGCCTCTATTACATTATCATTGATGTTGCTTTGCTTCAGAGTTTCCTCATCTGAGTAACTTTCTTGCATCTGGGTAAAACCCATACCGCTAGAACAACTGATTCCTCACTGTCACCAAGTGATCTTTCTAAATGACCTATTGGGTTATTTCCCAATAGACCCACCATAAGTTAAAAATATCATAAGTCAAAAATGCATTTATATGCTTAAGCTACTAAACATCACAGTATACCCTAGAGTATTATCAGTTGGTACCCTTGTGATCAATGTGGCTGAGTAGGCACTGGAACTCACTGCCACTCTTGAGCATTGCAATACAGGATCATATATTACTATACGATATACAGTATATTACTGTAGTTTGTTTGAAAACAAATTTGAAAGTTTCTACCGAATGTATATGGCCTTCATGCCCTCATAAAGTTGAAAACTAACAAGTCAAGCTATTAATAATCCAGGAGCCTTCTATAATTATTTGAACGAGATCCTTTCCTACCAAAAATATCTTGGGCCAGTGAGATGGCTCAGCTGGTAAAGGCACTTGCCACCAAGGCTGATGACCTGAGTTCAATCCCCAGGCCTCACATGGTGGAAGGAGAAAATAGACTCCAGATAGTCCTCTGACTTCCACATGTTTACTGTAGCACATGTGCCCCTCCACCACAAATAGAAATTGTACAATAAAAATTGACTGGGCATGCTTGGTGGCACATGCCTTTAATCCCAGTACTCAGAAGGCAGAGACAGGTGGAGCTCTTTAAATTTGAGGCCAGCCTGGTCTACACAGTGAGATCCAAGCCAGCCAGGACTACATAGTGAGACCCTGTTTTTAAAAATTTTTTTTAAAAAGTACCTTACCTGATCTCACTGTGTTCAGGATAAAAATCTTAATTCCTAGCTGGGCGTGGTGGTGCACGCCTTTAATCCCAGCACTTGGGAGGCAG
>NW_008345884.1:1911171-1914388 GCF_000622305.1 Nannospalax galili
ATCTTAATTCCTTGTCATTCTTTATGTACCTTTCTTAATTATCTGTTTCCAAATGATATCTTACCATTGTGTCACCAATGTTATAAACATGAATCACATATTCTACTTCTAAACAATCCGAACCTTATCAAGCTGTTAATAGTTTCTCAGGCCTTTGGTTTCTGGAATGCTATATCCTCTGTTAAATCAGTCCCACTGTCTTTGTTTTTTTTGTTGTTGTTTGTTTGTTTGTTTGGTCTTTTGGTGGTTTTTTTGGCTACAGGGTCTCTCTGTAGCCCCAGCTGGCCTGGAACCCACTATGGATATGGAGACCCAGCTGGCCTCACACTCACAGAGATCCACCTGCCTCAGCCTCCCAAGTGCTGGGATTAAAGACGTGAGCTGCCACGCCTGGTTCCATTCCCACTGTCTTAACTGGCCAATTTCAACTCAACTTTAAAGGTCAGTCCCTCCAGGCTTTCCTTGGGCCTAATCCTTGCAGCTCAGCCTCAAACTACAAGAAGTCCTCTTTTGTAAGCTTGAGCACCCACCAAACGTGATTGTGAGGAACAAGATGAAGAGTTTTTTTATCTCAGTTATCTTTAGTGCTGGGCCCATTGTAAGCACTAGATAAATACCAAACAAATGAAGAAATGAGGCATACAAAGCTACAGCAGTCAGAAAATAAATATAATGATTGGTGCAGCTCCCTGACCAGTCAGTAGCCTCAATCAGGGCTACTGACTAAGAATCTTTGTCATTTCAGTCTTATCTTCAGTCCTGCATCACAAAAGGTATCAGTTTCTGGAATCTAGAGCCCGCTATCATTATCAAAAACTCCATGCCAATACTTAACCCAACAACATGTTTAACAGGAAACTCTTCAGTCTCTTACTCCTTAGCGCCATGGTTCTCTCACTGTCTATAGGAAAGTGGTAAGATACTTGATTTACAGTTTCCCATGTAATATTTATGGTTCCTTAAATGGAAAAAATTGTTTAGGATCTAAAGCTCATTTCTGTCCATTAACAATCAACTACAGAATTTATCACTAACCAAAAAGAGGGAGGGGGAGAACAGGAAACTAAACCAGAGATCATTGAAAAGAGTCTTAGTGTCATGAATTTCAAGATTAAAAATAATTTTAAATACAATATGTGTGATAGTCAAATTCTCTACAATATGCATCCTATTTGGACATTAAGATTTTGTGAGGACTCTGAACTCTAACATTTTTAAACTCTGCAGCAATTTAATTTATGTTCTTACCAATACATTGGTACATACGTCCCTTTAAAATCTCCTACCTTTCTTCTCAGTTTCTTGTAGAGCCTTCTTCCATAGATGAACTGATTTTTCATATGATCCTAACAGGAAACACTCTTCACCTAGGAAGATTTCAACAAGAAGTCACACTTAATTACATAACTTTATAAACATTTACTTTGTTTTAAAATTCAGTGGATATATCTTTGAAATTCAGAAATTCTGAAAAACAAGTAACTGCAACCAAGCTTAAAAAAAATCAAAGTGCAGTTAATTATTTCACATATTCAAAGAGTTAGAAATTGTTTATAAGATACTGACCATTGATAGGTATAAGTTCTAAGGCTTCATTCAAGCTATCTCCAGCTATCTGTAAACTAGTCTGTAGATGGCATAACAGGTTCTTGACAACAGACACTTCATGCTTTATATTTTCAGTTAATGGTTTGTCACCTTCAAGAATTCTTCGGCTTAATTGTGCTTGATACCATACAGTTTTTTTGTACAATATTCTCCAGAGAGCAATCAATCTGTATACAAAATTAAGTAATCGTCAAAACCAAAGTTTGTGAGTATTGAGAATGAGCTTAGTGCCCATTATAGCCAATTTTTTTTGCCTTTTTTTATTCTTCACTGATGCAAGAGAACATACCAGATTTAATTAGATTCCAATGATCAAAAACATGTCTACAATATATAACAAATACATATAATATGTATCACAAGATCGTCACTGTTTTACGCATCTATAGACACTTTTTATTAAGTACTTAACTTTTACTAAGTACTTTCAAAACCACCATGGCTGCCTAAGACTAAAAGAAATGTGTGTGCTATTTGGCAAAAATTCTAAAACAATTTTTTGACTGAAAATTAAAATCATATTTAGATAGATAAAGATATATAGATATATTCTGATACAGATATATCATGAATAATATGCTACTTAATACTAGGTACTTAAAATTTTTTTTAAGTTTTTATTTATTATTTATATTTTGTGTGTACGACTGTATTGCCTGCATGTATGTGAGTGCACCCGTGTTGTGCAATGCCACAGAGGTCAGAAGAGGACTTTGGATTCCCCAGGAACTGGAGTTAAGGATGGTTCGTAGCTGCCATGTGGGTGCTGGGACTTGAACCTGGGTCCTCTGCAAGAGCAGTCAGTGCTTTTAACTGCTGAGCCATCGCTCCAGCCCCGTTAAAAATTTTCAATAACATATTTTAGGTGCTGGAGAGATGGTTCAGTGGTTAAGAGCACTGGCTGCTTTTGCAGAGGACAGGGGTTTGATTCCTATCACCCACATGAAGGCTAACAACAGTCCATAACTCCAGTTCCAGGAGATCCGACACCCTGTTCTGACTTCTACAATCATTTCAAGACATGGGTGCACTTATATACATGCAGGCAATATACTCATACACATAAAATAAAAATAAATAAAATATTCTTTTAAAATAACATATTTTAAGGCTGGGAGTTAATGATTACAGAGTTTCTTTCTGGAGTGAAAAAAACATTCTGTATGGGGCTGAAGAGATGACTCAGTGGTTAAGAGTACTGGCTGTTCTTCCAGAGGACCCAGGTTTGATTCCTAGGACCCACATGGCAGCTAACAATCATCTGTAACTCCAGTTCAGGGGACCCAACACCCTCTTCTGGCCTCTGAGGGGCACTGCATGCACATGGTGCCCTTACATACATGCAGGCAAAACACTCATACACATAAAATAAAAGTAATAAATAAGGGGGCTGAAGAGATGACTCAGCAGTTAACACTTGGGCTGCTCTTTCAGGGGACCCAGGTTCAATTCCCAGCACCGACATGGTGGGTAGCTTAAAACCATCCATAACTCCAGTTCCAGGAGATCCAACACCCTCTTCTTCTGACCTCCATGGGCACTGCACAACACAGGTGCACTTACATACATGCAGACAATATACTCATACACATAAAATAAAAATAACAAA
>NW_008345884.1:1914408-1930688 GCF_000622305.1 Nannospalax galili
GGCAGAAGGCTTAACAGCTCCAGATTCAAAATAAGACAGGACTGGGGAGATGGGTTGGTGTTAAGAGAACTGGCTGTTCTTGCAGAGGACCTGAGTTTGAGTCCCAGCACCCACATGGCAGCTAACAATCATCTGTAACTCCAGTTCAGGGGACCCAACACCCTCTTCTGGCTTCTGAGGGGCACTGCATGCACATGGTGCCCTTACATACATGCAGGCAAAACACTCATACACATAAAATAAAAGTAATAAATAAGGGGGCTGAAGAGATGACTCAGCAGTTAACACTTGGGCTGCTCTTTCAGGGGACCCAGGTTCAATTCCCAGCACCGACATGGTGGGTAGCTTAAAACCATCCATAACTCCAGTTCCAGGAGATCCAACACCCTCTTCTTCTGACCTCCATGGGCACTGCACAACACAGGTGCACTTACATACATGCAGACAATATACTCATACACATAAAATAAAAATAACAAATTTAAAAAAATTTTAAGAATATATAAAATATTTAAAAATTATATGTGACTAGTACTAGTAATTTAATGACCTTATAAAGTATACTAAAAACCACTGGTTATACATTTCTTATTACAAGAGCATAAGAAATCTAATGGTGTTTTAGTAACAAAATTAGTAATTGTACCTGTGACCTGGCTTTTGAACAAGGCTTGTCAACTGAGGGTGAAGCTTTAATGCTGACTCCCAAGACCAACTTTCCTGAGAACTATTGCCTTGAAGTATCTGAAAAATAGGCACCATCAAGGAGTCTTGCTCTGCTGTTCTACTTCCATTGGCTGATGCCGAAATAACTTCGGGCTGAAGACTGTATATGCCATTTAAATTGTCAGCTACCATTCTAAGTAAAGAAAAACAGGCTAAAAGTTTCTCTGAAAATAACTGATTCTTTTGTTGCTGAGTCAGCAAAAGCTTTACGGTATTTGAGGTGAGCTTTATCAAGTGTCCCACATCTTGTCTGTATCTCATATCCCAATAGTGGATTGATAGACATTGATAAAAAAGTTGAAAGATACAAAGTACCCAGGCATTATGCTTCAGACTCTTGCTTAAAAAAAGGTCAAATTTGGGGAAAGGACACTTTATAAACTGAAGAATATAGAAAAAATGAGTGATACAAACTACTGTGTAATTTAACATTAATTTCTTTTCTGTTACATTTTTTGAAATTCCTATACTCCATGCTGCAAGCAGTCTTTTCTGGATAGAATGCAGGTCTGTGGTGGTTCTGTCTGTCTCCTTGGAATCATCCTTTGCATGTAACATATCAAACATAGATGCAAATTCCAGTCTTCCTTCCTTGACCACGCTAAACAGTGGATCATTTTTTTGGTTACAAAAAGGGAATGAGTTGTTTGGAAACTGTTCACATTCCTTAGTTTCTTCTCCGTCAAAATCCTAAACACAAGGGGAAAAATGGCACTAAGTACTACTGAAGGCTTATGCACAGAATCACTGTACTATTTCCAATCTATTCTTAACAAAACAAAATGTATTTTTTAGAATAAAGTCAATATGTATTAATAGTACCTGAAAATCTGTTTTTTCATTTAATTTCATTGTTTCTTCTGCCTGCAAAAATCTGGGGACAGTGCAATGCACTGAACTTTCATTTCCTTGATGCTTTAACAGGCTGGACCTTAAGGAATCCAGTGATCGCAAGTTCAGCCCTTTGTCTTTTGGCTACAGAGAAAAAGACAAAAGATGTCTAAGACCAAAATTTTATCTGTAATTCTATAACAAGCAGTTAAAAATTCTGTCAACTGTATATAGCTAAAAGACATTACTGCAATAGTTTTAACTCTGAAGGGACAAGGAGGCAAGTTTTAGAAAAGGCACTTTACCTTAGACAACACTACACTTTGGTATGCTTTCTCAAGCCTGTGAGTCGAATCAAGTAGCAGGGTTCTCATGAGCACTGTTGGAGACTGGCTCTCAAGAAATCGAAGAGTTGTGACCATGTAACCATCAGAAACAATAAGGTAAGGCAGCCTTGAGTGTGCTTTCACAGAAAACCTCTGTCTCAGAGGATCACTGTCAGAAGCTGATGAATCTACAGAATTGTTTGAATCTTGAAATATAAACTGCTGTGGTCTAAACAAACATTAAAATTCAAGAATCAGTAAGAGAAAAAAACTTTTTTTTTTTTTTTTTTGGTCTTTTTGAGACAGGGTCTCCCTATAGCCCCAGTAGGCCTGGAACTCACTATGTAGACCAGGATGGCCTCAAACTCACAAGAGATTTGCCTGCCTCTGCCTCCCTGAGTGCTGGGATTAAAGGTGTGTGCCATCACACCTGGCAGAAGAACAAAGAAAAGGCCAAATAAGCATCAAGAATGATGAGAAAGCATGCAGATACAAAAATATTAAATGGATATTTACCTTCCAGGAAATACAACACAGTGATCAAGACATATGTATTTACATGTTTCCAAACTTTTTCCTGAATTGTGGCATTTATTATGTTTTTTTTTTAATCTACATGCAACCTATTTCATAAAAGAATTAAGGCCACTTCTTTTTGTTATTAAAGAGTTAAGTGACTGGCTTTCCTTCTTAAAATTCTTAAATATACTTACAAGAATTTAATTATGCCAGGCATGGTGGTGCACACCTTTAATCCCAGCACTGGGAAGGCAAAGGCAGGCGTTCAAGTTCGAGGCCAGCTTGATCTACATAGAGAGTTTCAGCCCAGCTGGGGCTACAGGGAGACCCTGTCTCAAAAAGATCAAACAATAAATAAATAGGAGCTGGAGAGATGGCTCAGTGGTTAAGAGCACTGACTGCTCTTGCACAGGACCAGGGTTCGATTCCCAGCACCCACATGCTGGCTACGAACCATCCTTAACTCCAGTTCCAGGGGAATCCGAAGCCTCTTCTGACCTCCGCAGTCATTTGCACGACACAGGTGCACTCACATACCTGCAGGCAATGTACTCATACACATGAAATTTATAAAGAATCTAATTATGAGCTATTAGTACAATTGTTATTAATGAGGAAAAAGGAAAAAAATAGAAGGTCATCTGAAGTGAATAATAGCAAGTGAAGTTTAAAATTAAATGAGTGAGTTTCCCATATAGATACATATTTATTATGATGATATATCTAATTTTGATTATGTAATATGAATGTGAATTAAGTCCTTATAAATATAAAAGGAGACAGATAATCAAATATATTGTAAATTTTTTCTGGCTGGAAAACTATTAAAATACAGATATGGCCGGACAGAACTCAGAAGGCAGAGGCAGGAGGATCTCTGTGAGTTCAAGACCAGCCTGGTCTACATAGTAAGTTCCAGGCCAGCTTGGAGCTACAGGGAGACCCGGTCTCAAAAAAGACCAGGAAAAAAAAAAACAAACAAAAAAAAAACCCAAAAGGATAATGAATATCTATTAGAAAAAAATTTTTTGAAAAGCCTTAAAATTGTACCTTTGAAGAAGATTATGACTGAATTCTAGTAAATACAAATTAGACTATAAGAAGGAAAGAATACTTTCACTGCAGGAAATGACAGGTTTACATTAGCATTTATCTATTACTAAAAATTAAGCACTAAACCAGGTGTGTGGTGGTACGGCCTTTAACCCCAGTACTCAGGAGGCAGAGGCAGGCAGATCTTTGAGTTTGAGGTCATCCTGGTCTACATAATGAGTTACAGGTCAGCCAGGATTACATAAACAAACAAACCCTATAAGGTAGTTACTATTAGATGGCTCAACGGTTAAGAGAGCTTGCTGCTCTTCCAGAGGATCCAAGTTCAGTTCCAGCACCCACACAGGTGGTTTATGCCTATAACTGCAGTTACAGGAGGATCCGACTCCTCTGGCCTCCACCAGCATCTGCACTCAGAGGCTTATACCCACAAAGAGACACACATACATAATTAAACATATTTTTTAATTAAGCACTGATTTTCTTTGGTAAGCATAATCAAGGACATACCCATCTAGTTTCCTTTCTATAGACTGATAAATTTCAGTGCTACTTTCCTTTTTCTATTAAAAAATAGCTTTCTAAATACATCTCACTACATACGGTATAATCAACAATGAATATTCACTCAGCACTTACTTTCCATAAGAATTGCCTATAATAATTTATAATCTTACTTTAGTCCACCAATCCTAGAAAATGATTACCATTACCCTCTTTTCACAGGTAAAGAAACAGAAGCTCAGCCAGGCATGGTGGCCCACACCTTTAATCCTAGCACTCCGGGAGGCAGAGGCAGGCAGATCTCTGTGAGTTCCCTGCCAGCCTGGTCTACACAGTGAGTTCCAAGCCAGCTGGGGCTACAGGGAGACCCTGTCTCAAAAAGACAAAAAAAAGGAAAAAAAAAAAAGAACGATGTGCTTGCTTAAGCAACTAGGGCAGGAGATTGTATGTGAATCCTGATTTGTCTGACTAAAAAGCCAAACTGCTACTTCATTTTACAACTCAAATTAAAATATAGCTAAGTCCATTATACTACATTATACTAATAATTTTTGTCCTTTGGGAAAACTTGTTGATTCTGAGTTCTTAACTGATCTCAATGCTATCCTTTAGAACAATAAATGCCATATTTTATTCTCTTTTATACCAAAGAAGATAAACTTTCAGTACTAATGAATACTTATACTTACATAGTCACAATGTTCACCAGGATTAAGCCACAAAAAGAAATAGAAGAAAACTATAAATAATAAGAAACAGATAAGAAACAGACATTGAGATGACAGACTCAAAGAAAGAAAAGACAAATTTAGAGATGAAATTATATATTTTTAAAAGTACATAGTAAAATTAATCCCCAAAGAACTCCTGTAGATAAAACAATTCCAATGTCTTACCTATATGTTATTAGTGGATGAAGAGGAATAAATTCAGCTGGCCCAAATTCAACAGAGCAACCAAATGTAATTAAAGTTAGCAATTCACCTAGGCAGGTCAGTAAAACCAGGGAGCCACGTTTTAACACACAAGCCAGAAACAGACTATCATTCGTCCAGCTGATGTCACCTACCCAGTATGACCTAGGAAGAGCCAGAGACATGTTTAAAAAGGACTCTCTATATTGTCTTTGACAATTACAGACTATTCCAAGCAATAGGGAAACACACACACAAGTAGGCAACTGTCACATAAATTTCATGAACTTTACTTCCTGGAAAAAAAAAAAGGCTTACTCAGGGATAACTACTTCAACAATACTCCATTAGAAATTTACTTAGATTTGTAACCAACTCAGAAATAAAAATACTTCCCAGAGTTGAGCTAATTAGTCACTCCATTTTAATCGGAATGAATAGAATCTTACTGGAGTCTATAACCAAGGCTGAAGGACAGATTTTGAGGCCATGCCTACCCGCTCTGGAAGTTGCTAAAAGCCCCACTCAGTAGCACACTGCCTCTTCCCAGAGCTGTCCCTGTTAATACTTAATTCCCAGGCAACGTTAATGTGTCACTAGAACAAAAGACCAGCTCCGTCCATTGTGAAAATGACAGACATCCTAAGTCTGTCAATGAGCTGAGGCCAGTATATTCTTGGAAAGGAACTGTTTTGGAGGGAAAGAAAATGGAAGAGAAAGGGTTAGATGACCTGAATAACCCAGGAAATTCAGAGAATGGCACAGAAAGTGTTCAGAAAAAAAGAAGTTAGGGGCTCAAGAAGAAATCTTTGTACTCTCTAATCTCATGTAAGTCTTACTGATAGCTCATCACCACTGATGGCAAATGTTAGAAGGCTATAAACACTAAGCCTCTCTGAGTGAATAATGCGCTCACCTCTCCAGGCTTTTTCATTCTAGCCTCTCCACCTAAGCCTAGCATTGCTTTACCTACTCATGATTCCATTCCTAAGAACAAATGAAATCAATGAAAAAGAAAAGAAATTATGTCTGTGTACTTTCTAACACTTTCCTTATATAAAGCAACTTTCAGAATTTATCACGTAAAAATGCTAAAGGTAAGACTGGAGAGATGGCTCAGCAGTTAGGAGCACTGGCTATTCTTGCAGAAGACTCAGGCTCATAACCCAGCACCCACAGCGTAGCTAATAACCATCCGTAACTCCAGTTCCAGGGGATCCGACACCCTCTTCTGTCCTCCAAGGGTACTGCACGACATGGGTGCACTTATATACATGCAGGCAAAACACTCAAACACATAAAACAAAAATAAATAAATTGAAAAATGCTGAAACTAAGTTGTATTCTTTATTAGATATTTATAGAATTATTAGAGCCTTAAGCTTCTTAAATTATTGGAAAGAAAATAAGAGCACTACTTAGAAATACATATGTTCTTACCTAGTGAGTGTAGCTGGAACCACAGGATTCTTATTGCTACATCCTTTAAGGTCACCACAGAGAGTAACAAAATTCAATGTGTTTATAAATAATACCTGAGTTGCCTAGGAGGAAAAAAACAAAGACCCCCAAAATCACTGATTTTACTATATGTATTACTTACAACTACAGAGGCCAGGAGATTTATTACTATACTAATAAATACCTAAATACTCTTTCTCAATTAGTCAGACAGTACTACAGTACTGACAGCCCTTCACACTTTTTTACTCTGTTCAGACCAGCCTTAAACTTGAAATCTTCCCTGCCCCCAGCCTTGGAAATAATTGGGATTATTCCACAAGCACCCCTGCTCTTCACTGTCCTTTCCTTCTTTTATTTTACCCTCTTCAACATTTTTTTTTCCTTTTATCTTCTTTTGTTTTGTTTGATAGGCTTTGCCACATAGCTCAGAGTCACCTCAAACTATGTAGCCCAGGCTGGCCTGGAACTTAAATCCTCTTGCCTCATCCTCTAGAGTGCTGGGATTACAGACATCTGCCAACAAGACAAGCTTCTTGTTTTTACTTTTCTTAAGGACTTTGGAAAATTATGGCAGATAATTCAAATAACTTTACTAACCCATAATGAACTGAAAACATCAATTTAAAGATTATAAAACAACAATTAAGGAGCCAGGCGTGGTGGTGCACGCCTGTAGTCCCAGCACTTGGGAGGGAGAGGCAGGTGGATTTCTGTGAGTACAAAGCCAGCCTGGTCTACATAGTGAGTTCCAGGACAACTGGGGCTACAGGGAGACCCTGCTTCAAAAAGACAAAAAACAAAAACAAAAACAGTAGTTAAGGGAGAAAAAACCTCTACCTTCCAGAAAAACAAATCCCAAAACTGGAATAAATTCTCTTTTATAGATTACCTTTCAAGACAAATGTTATTTACTGACCTTTGGGTCTTTCTGATTAAGAGTCATTGCCAGGGTAAGGCCATCTCTTGAGAAGGCAGAGATCAGAGCACCTCTCGACTTCACTGGATCACACTTAGGAGTTAGACTGCACAGAGGGCATTCTTGTTGTGCCCAGTTAACGTGGAACGGAAGTGACCTAAGAAAGCAACGAAATAACTGAAAATAGAAGGATAGTAACTTTTATTTACTTAATTATTTTTGATGTACTTATGCTTGTTTTAGAGGTAAGGTCTCACTGTATTGCCCAGATTGGCCTTCAACTCCTGGGCTCAAGGGACCCTCCTGCCAGTAGCAGAGAGTGTAGGCATGCATCACCATGCCAAGTCTGCAGAGCAATTTTAAACTAATATATAGTTCATTACAAAAAATTAAAGGATTTATCTGAAACCCTATAAATGCACATATACATACAGACCTCAGTGACTGTTCAGTAACTATCAATCTAGTTCAGTGTCAAAGTTTTCTAAGAATAGCTATGTTCCAGCAATAATCAAATCCAAATACACCTATTTCAACTAAATGTTTAAGCATTTTTACATAACAGCAAATAGTTTTTAAATATTTTACTATTTTCTTCTTTTATGTGGATGAGCGTATGTGCACCCATGTCATGTCCTCAGAGGTCAAGAGGACGTCATATCCCCAGACTGGAGTTACAGGTGGTTGTTAGCCAACATGTGGATGCTGGGAACCAAACCCAGATCTTCTGCAAGAGCGGTCAGTGCTCTTAACCACTGAGTCATCTCTCCATCTCCAACAGAAAATATTTTT
The DNA here is from genome assembly GCF_000622305.1 of Nannospalax galili. Classification (NCBI taxonomy): domain Eukaryota; kingdom Metazoa; phylum Chordata; class Mammalia; order Rodentia; family Spalacidae; genus Nannospalax; species Nannospalax galili. The sequence goes on from NW_008345884.1 coordinate 1,922,454, forward strand.
ACAGGAATCATAAAAGTAAGGAAGGAGAATAAGTTGGGACTACAGGGAGATGAATATGATCAAAGTACACTATGTAAATGTCATAATGAAATTGTTACTTTGTACAATTAAGAACATTAATAAAAATCTGACAAGTAGGGAAGCAGAACTTTTTAGGTTATGTAAATTTTCTACATTTCTTCTGAGTTATAATTATGTCTGTGTACATATATTTATCAAACTTCTTGGAAACTAAAGATGTTCATTTTACTTTATGTAAATAATAAAATACTGTTAAGATAAAAAATTCATTAAAAAATCACATCTTACTAAGTCTTACATATGCACTGTAAGTTTTTAATGTATTTTGTTCTATTTTATGGAGCTAAGAATAAAGAAATTTTTTTTTTTTTTGTATTTTTGAGACAGGGTCTCCCTGTAGCCCCAGCTGTCCTGGACTATGTAGACCAGGCTGGCCTGGAACTCACAGAGATCCACCTGCCTCTGCCTCCCAAGTGCTGGGATTAAAGGCATGTGCCACCATGCCTGGCAGAATAAAGAAAATTATTTTACTATAAAAATAAGAACAAAAAAGATCATTTGAGGTCAGGAGTGATAGAGAATCCCAATACTCAGGAGGCAGAGGCAGGCAGGTCTCTGTGAGTTTGAGACCAGACTGGTCTACATAGAGAATTCCAGGCCAGCCAAGGCTACATAGTGAGACCTTGTCTCAAAACAAAACAAAACAACAAAAACATTTGAACATTTCAAAGGTATAACAGTAAACACAAATATTTTTGCCCCTTTAAATTTCAAATGATTTATTTTATAATATCAAGACTGATAAAACCACAAACTGCTATTTGCATATTCTCCCTTCCGAGAAAAGAAGTAAAACAAAAACAAGAGAAACTTGCTAAATTAAAGATTTAAAACTCAAAGATGGGGAAAAGACCCATAAAACCTTAAAAACTGATCTCTGTGAGTTCAAGGCCAGCCTGATCTACATAGTGAGTTCTAGGCCAGCTGGAGCTACAGAAAGACCCTGTCTCAAAAAACAAAACAACAAAAAAACCCCACCTGAAATTAGCATCTAAAAATCTGAAGTACCTATGTGCCAAATAACAATAATTTTAACTAAAAAATAAAGAAAAAGAAATGTTAACCTCACCTTACAGCTGTAAATATCTTCTCATGCCACCGAATTGCTAGAAATGTTAACTTCAGGCATCCTCCAGAATAAAAAGCAAATGAACACAGGCAGCAGTCACCAAATAGCTGTAGATAAATTTAATATTCTTTAATATAAATTAATATGAAAATAAATCAAGGTATGAAATATATATACAAATACATTTGTCATTACATATAAAATAAATGAAAAATATTAGGATCCTGCTTATATTTTAAGTCTTAACAATAAGCTAAAGACTAAGTAACTTTCCTTCTCCAGAAGCAAGGCCTGAATGGAAATCAGGCTGTGGAGTTTGTGGGGCTCCTTTTGGGATAGGGAGGCTAGCAGGGCCTTGAGCATACTAAGCATGCACCTGGGACTAAGCTGTGCATGCTATGTTTTAGGCAGTTCATAACTCTTCTCAAGTCTAGTAAGAGTAATTTGTTCAGGAGTTCCTACAAGACAGCACGGCAACTACTATCAAACAATGTGATGATTTAAAAGTGACTTAAAGCAAATGAAAGTCCCAACACATTAATATTATTAAGGCTGGACAACATGGAAATGTTTATTTCCCTGATTTGATTATTATATAATATATACATATACGCCATCTCATAAAGATACATGAATACTGTCTCAAGTTTACTATGACCAGAAAGATTTCTATAAGGTTATTTTTACTCTTCTTTTATAGCTTTATATTATTTATATTAGAGTATCACCTCACTGGAAGGGAGCAATAAAATTTCAAAATGCAAGGTTTTTTTTGGACAGACTCTCACATAGCCCAGGACTGTCTGATTTCTGATCATCCTGTACCCTCCTCCAGAGTGCCGAGATCATAGGCATGCTCCACCAAGCCTGATGTAAAAATGCAATTTCTACCAAAAGTGGATTAAATAACAGATGTTAGTGCATACCTATGGACTACCAAGCAGCTATTTAAAATTTTTATTTTTAGTAAAGAGTCTATTATATTCTGGGGATTAAATGGCTTGCTTAACACCACCAGTTCTAGTTTATTAAAGTACAACACACACACACACACACACTTTTTCTCTATTTTATTTAGTTGCATGAGACAAGGTCTTGCTATGAGTCAAGGCTGGCCTCAAACCTGGAGCAATCTCCCTGCCTTGCCTCAAGTGCTGAGATTACAGGTATGCACCACTATGCTCAATACAAGTCGTATTCTAAACTAGGGGGGAACATTTTTTTTAAATCATTTTTAAAAAAAGATCCAAGAAACAGAAAACTATCTTTTCCACAAAGTAACTTCACAATCCTCACAACTACTGACAAACAGGAGTGCCTTTACACCCCTGATAAAACAGCTTCTAAGACAGGGTCAGGAATCTCTACTCCACTCTGTCTCATTTGAGTTTTACCTCATTTTTTATAAAAACAGCATTCACTGTAGCTTCTTTATCTTTAGTGGACGGCAAAAAATCAGCTTCTTCAGGTATGATCTGGGACCACTGACCCACCAACGAGAGGCTTTTCGAACAGAAGATATTCCTCAATTCCGAACATTCCCACAGAAATATGCAGCCAGACGTGATAAGCAGAACTCTTTTCCCATTTTCAGCAACATACAAGTACAGTCTCAAAGAGCTTGCTAGTTGGAACAAAACAAAACAAAACAAAACATTAACTTCCAAATTGTAAATTTTCAAAAGCACATTTTTAATTTTTAAAATATTTTAATTTATATTTTCTGAGTTATTAATTTTTATTTTATGTGTCTGACTATTACGCCTGCTGTACAAATATGCAGCATGTGTGTGCCTGGGGTGTAGAAGCCAAAAGGTGTTGGATTTCTTGGAACTGGAGTTACAGATCGTTGTGAGCTGCCATGTAGGTGCTGGGAACCAAACCCAGGTCCTCTGTAAGAGTTACAAGTGCTCTTAACTGCTGAGCCATCTCTCCAGCCCCTCTTTTCCATTCATTCATTCATTCATTCATTCATTCATTCATTGGATGGGTATCATTTTGTAACCTAAGCTGACTTGGAACTTTGTATATAGTCCAGGCTGGCCTCAAATTCACTGTGATCCTCCTGCCTCACCCTCCCAAATGCTTCCCTGGCAAATTTAGCTGTCCTTGCAATAAGAAACTTAAACTGTCTTACCACTCCAGAAGTCAAAACTAAAGCATCAATAATAAAAGTACAAACCAACAATACCTTTATCAAGTTTGTTTTCTTTTTTTTAAGTACTGGAAATTAAACTTAGTGCCTTGTGCATGCTAGGCCAGGACCCTCACACTGACGTACAGTCCCAGCCTTCTTTTTACTCTTTCGTTTGAGACAGGGTCTCACCAACTTGTTCACGCAGGCCTTCAGCTCACTCTGCAATCCAGGCAAGACTTGGCCTTGTGATACTCCTGCTTTAGTCTCCTGAGCTGTTAGGATTATATGCCCACACCACTAAACCTGACTTATTACGTGACATTAGGAAACTAGCCATAGAAGTAGCAGGTATGCCAGATTTTTTTCCCTCAAGTTGAATCTAGGCATCACAGATTACTACCACTCCAAATTTCATAGTATATACAATACATAGTATATACAATACACAGAAATGAGTGTGCGTGTGTGTATGTATATATATATATAGAGAGACAGACAGACAGACAGACAGACAGAGAGACAGAGACAGATATATTTCCAAAATAGTAATTGGAAATATTTCATATTCTTTTTCCAGTCAAACCAATTTAAACAAACAAACAAACAACAACAACAAAAAACCCTACCTACAGTAGCCTTAATCATTTCTTTAGGCTTTTCAGTTACTTGTATAGTTTTCAAACAGTCTTGATCTTTGTTCCAAAGGAAAATCTCCCCTGTAGTGAGGACTCCAGACAGCCAAGCATCTGTTTAAAAATGAAATGCAATTTTTAGCCTGGTATTTCTCTTACTAGCACCTCATTTTTTCCTTATAAACCACAGTAAGCTAGCCTTCTGAAAATACTGGTATTACTTAACCATTGCAGGATGTTGTCAGGAAAAAAGCATCCTTCAGCAAAGGCTGCAGACTAGGAATCTTCTTCTTTGTTCTTCCTGATAGCAAATTAATTTCATTTATGAATTTATCATCCAAAAGAAAAACAGCTTCATTTTCCTAAAAGGAAAAAAAACACAAAAAGGACTTAGGCGAGTCTCAGAACTTAATTCAATTTTTATCTACATAAATTATTCCAAAAAAGAAAATAAAACAACATATAAGAACAACTATAATTTAGGTGTGAAGGCACACCCCTTTAATCCGAGTAATTTAGGTATGGAGTCAGACAGGTGGATCTCTGTGAGTTCAAGGCCAGCTTCATTCATCTACATAGTAAGTTCCAGGCAGCCAAGGCTATACAGTGAGACCCTATATAAAAAAGGAAGGGAGGAGGGGAGGGAGACAGAGAGGGACAATTAAATTATAATTCACAACACAAATTTATGTAGACTAACCTGTCCTTGAACTCACAAAGATCTGCAAGTCTGTGCCTCCCAAGTGCTAGGATGAAAAGCATGTACCTCCACACCCAGGTATACCACAAATCTAAAGCAAACATTAAGGTTGATACCCTATAATAACCTAAAATTTTGATTCTATTTTAAAATAACCCCTGCTGGGCGTGGTGGCTCACACCTTTAATCCCAGCACTCAGGAGGCAGAAGCAGGCAGATCTCTGTGACTTCAAAGACAGCCTGGTCTACATAGTGAGTTCCAGGACAGTTGGAGCTACAGGGAGACCCTGTCTCAAAAAGACCAAAAAAAAAAAAAAAGTCTGAACTAGGGGTATATCTCAACAGAGTGCTTGTCTAGCATATAAGAGATCCTAACTTCTATATCCAGTACTGTGAAAATACATCAAATCATAAAATACCTCATTAGAATTATTGGGTTAGGTGGTCTAACAATTACATTTAAATTTCTTTCAAGATTAACATTATAGGAGCATTTGCCAATTCAACAGTCAAAACCAGATTCACTATTATTTAATGTGAAAATTTGTATGGGCAAGTTTTTTTTTTTTTTTTTTTTTTGAGACAGGGTTTCCCTGTAGCCCCAGCTGTCCTGGAACTCACTATGTAGACCAGGCTGGCCTTGAACTCAGAGATCCGCCTGCCTCTGCCTCCCAAGTGCTGGGATTAAAGGCATGCGCCACCACACCCAGCATGTATAGGCAAATTTTTATATAGTTTACTTAAATTAAATAAATTTGGCTTTGGAAATTCATGAACTCTTTACTCTGATTTTTTTTGTCCAAAAAAGCAGGCTATTTCAAATGAAGTCTGAGGGGGCCGCAGCAGCAATACCTGAGAACCTATTAGAAACGCAAACTACCCAGTCCACCCCAGACCTGCTGAGTTGGAAATGCTGTGGGGCCCAGTAATCTATTTTTATTATTTTTTTAGTCAGTGCACAAAATGTGGGTTTCACCAGGCTGGAGAGATGGCTCCATGGTTAAGCACACCTGCTGCTCTTCCAGAGGACCTGAGTTTGGTTCCTAGAACACACATGGCAGAAAACAACTGTCCATAATTCCAGTTCCAAGGGATCCAACACTCTCTTCTTGCCTCCTCAGGCAATGCATGACCCAGAGCACTTAAATACATGCAGGCATGGGGCTAGAGAGATGGCTCAGTGGATAAGAACACTGACTGTTCTTGCAGAAGACCCAGGTTCAGATCCCAACACCCACACGGCAGCTAACAACTGTCTATAACTCCAGTTCCAGGGGATCTTGACAGTCTTCTATCCTCCACAGGCATTGCATGACATGGGTGCACTTACCTACATGCAGGCAATACATGCGTACACATAAAATAAAAATAATAAATAAAATATTTTTTAAAAATACATGCAGGCAAACCACTTATACACATAAAATAAAATAAGTACAGTTTAAAATAAGAGTTTCATTATATTTTTAAAGTATTTATCTTTGTATTTTGCTCATATTTGCCCATTAACCTCCCTTGTCCCTTCCTACCTCCAAGATGTTCTCTTCTGCTTTCATGTCATATACATATAGAGTCTAGATTCCACATGGAAGAGGATGTGCCATATTTGTCTCCTCCTATCCCATTAGCCTCTCTTGTCTTGCTCACCTCCCTTTGAACCCCTTCCTCCTCCCATGTGGTCCCATTTCTACCTTCGTGTGTGTGTGTGTGTGTGTGTGTGTGTGTGTGTGTGTTTGTGTGTTTAGGTGTGTAATGTCTTTTTTTTTTTTTTTTTTTTTTGGTCTTTTTTGAGACAAGGTCTCCCTATAGCCCCAGCTATCCTGGAACTCATTATGTAGACCAGGCTAAATAAAATTCACCTGTCCAGATGATTCTGATGAGTATAAAAGTTTGACAACTCCTGTTCTAGGAAAGTTAATGGTATCATTTCTCACAAAAATGTGATATTTTATTTCAATAATCATAAATTCGGGGACTGTGTAGGTTAGCCCACTCTCTAAGGTGAGGACTCTGCCACATTCCTGGATCATTATTATCACAAGATGGCCCACCTCTTCTGTCCTAGCTCTGGGGATCCTCAATCCCACACTCATGAAAGACACACTCTTGTTTGGTAAGGCAAGTTCAGGAGATTCAACACTCCCTAATGATATATGCCCTCTCAATCATCTTAAACATGATAGAAAGAAAAAGGTTCTTAAAGTAAAAGCTTTCTTCCACAAGATGACCCAGTTTTATTAAAAAGCTAACTTATACATTATAATAACAACAGAACACATGAAACCTTTTTCAAGGGACAGGTGATCCTTCTAAGGATAATGTTTTATTTTTTTAAGGACACAGAACATTCCTACATCTTCTCCAGAAAATACTCAATACATACAAAGCCAGTATTATAGGAATAAAGAAAAACTCACCTGCCCCAACCAGGAAACTCTTGGCCAGGGTTTTTTCTGCTTGATACTTGTTGATGTCAAAACTTCTAATCTAATTTCCATTCTTGTTGAGATACCAAAGACCAATTAAGCAAAACCAGTCACAAAGGTGCTGTAAATAATAGTAAGAAATAGAACATAATATTTACCGAGAACATTGCTTTCCTTACCACTGACAAAGTCTCTCATACAAACAACCTAAGCAAGGGAAGAAGGATTTGGAATGGTTCCGTTTCAGAGGGCCCAGTCCACCCTGGACCACAAGCTTATGGGTTGTATGGCATGGCCTCAGGAGCATGGGGCAGAAGAGATTCTTCACCTCAAAGGAGAAAGGAAGCAAAGGGAGAGGAAAGGACAGTGCACCAGATTATAAACTTCAAAGGTACTCCCCCAGTGACCTATATTCTCTGACTAGACCCAACCTCCTGAAGTTTCCAGAACCTCCCCAAATGGCTTCATCACCTGAGGACAAAGTATTCAACAAAATGAGCCTGTAGGGATATTTCAAATTTAAATGATAATAATGATCATCTGAGTTTAGAATTTTCAAAAATTTTTGTTAATTACTTTTTCAGTAGTTCATGTTAATTCCCTTTTTAAGGTAAAATATCATATTCAGTATCCCAACTATATCTCATAGTAAGGGAAAAAGTTTTTGCTTTCTTAACAAGTTACATCTCGGACAATGAAGATAAACATAAACTAGGAAAGATATAATCAGGTTTCTACATGATTTGCATTTCTCAATGCAGCAGACTATAATTCTGTAAATATAGTCAAATCTATCTCATTTGCTCCTACTGTGACTTTGATACTGCTCTGCCTCTTCCCTTGACATTGGGGCAGATTTTGTGACTATTTTGACCAAGAGTATGATGGAAGCGATACTATGACTTTTCCAAGGCTAAATCACAAAAGGTAATATAGTTTTTACCTTGTTCTCTGGAGTAATTATTCAAGAAGCCCCTATCTCCAAGTAACGAAACTGCCATCAACCCAACCAGCTATGAGCAAATTCAAACTAGCTCATCTAAAAAGAAAGCCCTACCAGGCGTGGTGGCGCACACCTGTAGTCCCAGCACTTGGGAGGCAGAGGCAGGTGGATCTCTGTGAGTTCAAGGCCAGCCTGGTCTACATAGTGAGTTCCAAGACAGCTGGGGCTACAGGGAGACCCTGTCTCA
>NW_008345884.1:1930797-1940673 GCF_000622305.1 Nannospalax galili
AACAAACTCTGTTTCAAAATGTAAAATATTAAGAGGGAGAGGGATACAGTTCAGTGGTAGAGCACTTGCTTGGCATGTAACAGTTCCTAAATTCAATCCCCAGCACAATAAACAAACAAACAAATAAATAAATAAATAAACAAACAAACAGCCTGGGGACAGCCCAAAGTAAGATGAGCCTGGCAAGTCCCATTCCATACTTAAGTGTAGGGATACTTCTGGTAGAGGCTCACAGAGCTGAAGCAGAGTGAAGAAGATACTCAAGTGGAACCACAGTGTGAATGCAGAGTCAGAACCCAGTCAGGGTATGAGGAATGGAATCTACAGAATGGCCCCTTACTGGAATAACCTTCGGAGGATGATCTCTCAGAGGGACAGTGCAGCACTGTATGCTGGAGTCCAGGAAGAGGGAGGACACAGAAATCATTCTGAAAGGGAATTTCAATTGACCAAACTGAGGACAATATGAACATTAAACTATTCTAATGGATTAAAAAAAATCCAAGAATTAAAATAGAAGATTGGATTCATATAAATCAATAGAACATTGATGAAAAGTGGGCTATTTGCATTAGATTCTATTGGTGACTATTCTAATAGACCGTACTAGAGAGAATGCAACTGATGTCAGTTTGGGTTTTGTGTGCTAATTCTATTACAGTTATATTTTTAAAAAATGAGTCCATACCACTCCTGGATGTGAAGGATATGGTATACACTTAAGTATTTAATCTGCCAATGATTTGTTTAAAATTCTCCAGATGTACACTTAAATTTTGCAGGTAAAATGTTAAGGTTAAAAAGCCAGTCACGGGGCTGGAGAGATGGCTCAACAGTTAAGAACACTGGTTGTTCTTGCAGAAGACCTGGGTTCGAATCCCAGCACCCACATGGCAGCTAACAACTGTCCAGTCCCAGGGGATCCGACAACCTCTTCTGACCTCCGCAGGCATTGCACGACACAGGTGCACTTACCTACATGCAGGCAATACACGCATACACATAAAATAAAAATAAATTTTTTTTTAAAAAAAGCAAATCACTTCAAGATCTCAAAATTTTCAAGATACAGGATCGAATGCATAACAGTTCATCATTTACAAGTCTAAAAATTACCTCCTGGTACACAGCAAGGATCTCTTCTGCTGCCTACTGCAAAGCCTCTCAAAACACTGACGCTACTGTATAGATAACACAGTAAGCATCGCAAAACAGGAAACTTCATAGAAGAATAAAGAAAAATAGGCTCAATCACACAAAATATATCAGCAGGGTAATACGTTAAGTCTATGGGGATGGGGAAAAAAAAAAGAGTACCTTTATTTAAAACAAATCGGCGAATGCAATTCCAAGAGAATAAATCAAGTTCTGCGGTTTCCGCCACCGAGACTAGGAAACTGCGTCCATCCCTCCTTGCTCACGTCGTTCGTCACTGGCTAAGGTCAAAACGGACCCTTAAGAGGTGCTGGGGACACCGCGGGTACCGGAGACCCCTGGGAGATGCCAGGGACAGCTCGAGGGGTGCTGGGGACCCGGCGGGGAAGGCCTGGAAGAGCTCGGGAGAGAAGGGCGGGCAGGTCCGGGCGACCGCGGGGAAGAGGGCGGTCCGGGATAGCAAGATCCGAGGCTGTGGGGAGACCGCGGACCACGTGGCCCGATTCCGCGGCAGTTACCTCCCCGGGAGGGCGAGAGCCCAGGGCGCAGCTGGACAGCCCAGTCCCACCCCGTGGGACGCCCAGCAGGCCAGCCGCGTCCTAGAGACAAGGGGGCGGAGTGGCCCAATGCGCATGCTCCGTGCTGCCCGAGAGGGCGGGAACCTGGCGCCTGCTTTCTGCGCCCGGCTCCTCGTCTCCAGCACCCCGGCCTGACCTGTGTGCCTCTAGCATCCGCTGGGGATTCCCTTCTTCTGCCCCCTCTCCTGGCCTCCCTCTCTTACTTCAGCGGTCCCTTGGCAGCACCTGCTCGGTCCAGGCCTTCCTCAGACACTAGTCTTTTGAGTTCCCGGACATTGTAGTGTTGTAAAGAGCCTTTCAGAGGCGCTATTTTAAGAGCACATACCTTATCCATTGGCTGTCACCTCCCTAGAGGAGACCTCCATAGACCTAAAAGAAAGGGGTTGACTGCCCTCCACAGACTGAAGAAATGCATTTTCCTATTCAGCATGTTTTTTATTTATATTGACTATATTTCGTCTCTTGAGAAATATCTATTAAGAGTATTTTCCCCTTTTCTTGACTTATTTATTTTTATGTGTATGAATATTTTGGCTGTATGTAAGTGCACCCGATCATGCAACGCCCGCGGTCGCCAGAAGAGGGCGATGGATCCCCTGGCAGTAGAGTTATTGATGGTTGTTAGCTGTCATGTGAGTGCTGGGAACCAAACCCAGGTCCTCTGCATGAGCAGCCAGTGCTCTTAACCACTGAACCATTTCTTTAGCCCCTCATTTGCCCTTTTATTCTTTTTTGGTCTTTTTGAGACAAAGTCTCCCTGTAGCCCCAGCTGTCCTGGAACTCACTATGTAAATATCCTTTGTGTATTAATAATGCTTAAAATTTTTAACCCTGTCTTCAAAACCTTACCTTACTATTATTTCTCATTACTCATAGTAAGAAAGATACCTGAAGTTTTTGCTACAGTTATTGTAACCCAATTTTTTTTTCTGTCTTTTTGAGACAGGGTCTCCCTGTAGCCCCAGCTGTCCTGGAACTCACTATGTAGATCAGACTGGCCTTGAACTCACAGAGATCTGCCTGCCTCTGCCTCCCGAGTTCTGGGATTAAAGGCATGTGCCACCACACCTGGCTTAATATATTTTTTAATTGAATTTTTGTGTATTTCATAGGCAACATCTTAGTGCTCTTTATACCTCCTTCCCCACTGGCACCCTCCCATAGCCCCCCCCAACTGGATTTCATGCATTCTGTCATTTATGTTAAGGTCCATCAAATCAAGTTAGTGTTTCCTAATGTTCCTCAGTACAAGTTCATCCTCTGAGGTAACGGAATTACCTGTTTTTCTTGTTTTTCTTGTTGCATTATTTTCAACTCTTTACCAATATTCTGGATATTGGTCTTCTGTCATAAATAACTGGCAAATATTTTCTCCCATTCTGTAAGTTGACTCTGCTTTTGTTTACTATGAAGAAACATTTTACTTTCATGTAAATCAAGTTGCCTTTTTTTCTTCTTTTCTATGCTTTTGGAGGTCTATCCAGAAAAATACTTGCTTGTAGCAGTATCTTTAAGTAGTTTCCATATTTTTTCTCATAGTTGTTTTAGAATTTTAGGTGTTATATTAACATCTTTGATCCATTATTGTTGTTTTTCACATTTATCCATTGCTTTGTGTGTTGGTGCACATTCCAGAACTCACATGTAAAGGTCAGATGACACCTTCCTGGCATTTGGTTCTCTAATTCCACCATGTGGGTTCACAGGATCAACCCAGGTTATCAGGCTTGGCAGCAAGCAACCTTACCTGCTGAATCATTTTGCCAGCCCTGAGTTGTTTTTTAAAATAGTGGTCAGTTTCATCTTCACTAAATATCCAGTTTTCCTAGCACCATTTGTTGAAAAGTCTGTCTTTTTTATGTTCCTGGCACCTTTATTAAGAATCAGTTTCAAGCCAGGCAAGGTGGTGCATACCTTTAATCCCAGCACTTGAGAGGCAGAGGCAGGTGGATCTCTGTGAGTTTAAGGCCAGCCTGGTCTACATAGTGAGTTCCAGGACAGCTGGGGCTACAGGGAGACCCTGTCTCAAAAAGACAAAAAAAAAAAAAAAAAAAAAAAAGAATCAGTTTCCTGCCAGGCGTGGTGGTGAATGCTTTTAACTCCAGCACTTGGGAGGCAGAGGCAGGAAAATCTTGGGACTTCAAGGCCAACCTGGTCTACATAGTGAGTTCCAAACCAGCTGGGACTACAGGGAAACTGTCTCAAAAAGGAAAAAAAAAAAGATCAGTTGCCTGCTGGGCATGGTGGTGCATGCCTTTAATCCCAGCACTCACGAGGCAGAGGCAGGCAGATCTCTGTGATTTCAAGGCCAATCAGGTCTACACAGCTGAGTTTCAGGCCAGCCAGGGCTATATAGGGAGACCCTGTCACAAACAAAACACAAAAGCAACACAAACTAAATTGGTTGTGATGTATGGGGTTATTTCTGAGTAGTCTGTTCTATTGGTAAGTGTGTCTGGGTGATAATACAGTGCTGTTTTGTTACTATGTTTCTGAGGTCTGTCTAAAGATCAGGTGCTGTGAGGCTGCCAGCTTTGCTTTTTTCACTCAACATTAACTTGGCTATTAGGAGTCTTGTACTCCCCTATGAATTTTAGGATTTTTTTTCTAGGTGCATGAAGAATGTTGTTGGTATTTTGACAGGGATTGCATTGAATATATTGATGACTTTGGCTAGCTGGACTTTTTAATATTCATTTTTATTTATGTGTATGAGTACTTTGCCTATATGTGTGTAAGTGCACATTGTGTGTGAAATGCCTACAGAGGCCAGAAGAGGGCATTGGTCTTCCTGGAACTGGAGTTACAGTTTCTCTCCTTTGAGCCCCCAGAAGTCCACTCAGAACAAAACCCAAAACAGACTCACCATGGGAGGAATCAGAACTGAAGTCTCTAGGTCCCAGATGGAGGGCAGAAAAAGACAGGAAAACAGACTGAGGGTTTTCAGGGAATCCCAGACGAGCCCCCCAAAATGTTTGGGGTCCAAGGAATTCCCCAAATTGACCACTCGGATACTGAGTCTCAGTAAACAGAAGTGCTTTATTGAGGCCAACCAGCTGGGGACACAGTCTTGGAAGCTGTACTGTGACCCTGAGCAGTGAAAACACAGGGCTTTTAAGCAGGAAAAAATCACAAAAACCACAGAGCAGGGGATGTCCATAGAAACTATACACAGAATAACCAGGAAAGGATTGGAACAATCTAGGGCTGGTTTCCAGAGACTTTACCTATACAACCATTGGCTAGCTTACCTGGGGCAGAATGTTCTATCTCTTCTGCCCCAGACCATTTCCATAGAAATCATAAACAGATACCAGGAAAGGGTTTGAACAATGAAGGGGATTTCCAGAGTCAGGTGGAGGGCAGCTTTTTCTCAGAGGATAGGGAGGGGGTCTGAGGGGCACTCTCTTTCAAGACAAAAAAAAAAACAAAAAAACAATGACTGAAACCAACTTGGGAGGAAAGGGTCTATTTCATCTTACATGTCCCAGGTCACAGTCTATCACTGAGGGAAGTCAGGGTAGGAACTCAGGGCAGGAACTTGGATCACAGACCATGGAGGTAAGCCACTTACTGGTTTGCTCTCCCGGCCCGTGCTCAGCTTGCTTTCTTGTACAACACAAGACCTCCTTCCCAGGGGTGGGACTGCCCACAGTGGGCTGGGCCCTCCCACATCACTTAACATTCAAGAAAATGCCCCATAGACATGGCCACAGGCCAGTCCAATGGAAGCAGTTCTTCAGTTGAGATTCCCTCTACGCAGATGTGTCAAGTTGACAACTAAATCTATCTAGCACATGCTCACACATGTCATGCATACACACACAATAATACATAAATAAAAAGAGGGCTAAAGCCTAAATATTTATTTTGTGTTTTCTGACAGCATTCATCACACACTAACAGAATTATTTATTAGCTTGCTAGGAGAGTAAAAAGCCAGACTTCTGACAGTCAAGAATGTTAGTGATGAGGAATTTCTTAAGGGAATTGAATGGCCAAGCTGCTAGTAGCCATTCTACAAGTTTATTTTACTTTAGTGTGCATGTGTGTGACTGTGTGTGTGCATGCGCATGCGAGCGCCACACGTGAGGGTGAGAGGACAACTTTCGGAATTGGTTCTCCTTCCACCTTTATGTGGGTTCCAGTGGCTGAACTCAGGTCACCAGGCTTGGTGGCAAGCGTCTTTGCCTGATGAGTCATCTCTCTGGCTCTCATGCTGCATGTTTTGATGCACATGCACAGGCAGTTGCTACCACCTGACTGACGGTTGCCAGACAGCATCCCAGTCTGACAGGTTAGTAGAAAGTGAGGGGAAATGCATCTTAGAATGCAGAAAATACTGCAGTTGTTATAATGGACACTTTTTATCCTCAGTCTGTTCTTTTTGGTCTTTTTGAGACAGGGCCTCCCTGTAGCCCCAGCTGGCCTGGAACTCTCTTTGTAGACTAGGCTGGCCTTGACCTCAAAGAAATTGCCTGCCTCTGCCTCCCAAGCCTCAATCTGTTCTTTAGCCTCCTGATAGCAACCTAGTTGACAGCCTGACTTAGGGTATCTGATAATTCAGGTGCTCTGTATTATAAAAGTTCTAAAACTATCATTTTATCTTTTGTTTTCCTAATAAGAACCTAGTTTAATTGGACTAGAACCTAAGAACCTAGTTCCACTGAACTGCTTGTTTTCCTTCCACAGTCCAGACCAGAGTAGTTTCTCGAGCAAGACAACCTAACTTGTATTACACTGTATTCTGTTTACAAAATCTAAAACAAGCCAGCATTTATAATCAGGATGAATGGCTCAGTTTATATACAGAAAATGTGGAGAGAGGTGGACTCATCAGGAAAAGATACTTCTTCAGTTCTCAGATAAACCTATCAGAAAGGAGGATTGCAGGGGGGAGGGGGGCAGTCCCAGCACACATAATCTCAGCCCACCTAATCCTAGGATTTGGGAGATTGAGGTAGGAGGACCTTGAGTTTGAGGTCAGGAATTTGAGGATAGTCTGGGTTACATAGCAATACCCTATATTAAAAACAAAAGTTTAGCTGGGCATGATGGTACACGCCTTTAATCCCAGCACTTAGGAGGCAGAGGCAGGTGGATCTTTGTGAGTTCGAGCCCAGCCTGGTCTACATAGTGAGTTCCAGGACAGCTGGGGCTACTGGTAGACCCTGTCTCAAAAATACAAAAAAAAAAAAAAGTTTACATTTCAGATGATGGTGGCTTTGCCATGCGTATGTCAGTGGTGGCATGGAGTTACATAATGGACTTTTAAGAGCTGGCTTAACTTTTCAGGATTTTGTTTTTTTTTTTTGACTTTCTGAGAAAGGTCTCCCTATAGGCCCAGCTGGCCTGGAACTTGCTATGTAGACCAGGCTTGCCTCAAACTCACAGAGATCTGCCTGCCTCTGCCTTCTGAGTGTTGGGATTAAAGGCGTGCACCACCATGCCCAGCAAATTTTCAGGATTTTGTTGTTAGCAAATGTCTGGTTTTGACCAGAAATTGGTTGTGGAAGGATTTATGCCACAGAATTTATCAATGCTATAAATCATGGTGCCTCCCTTGCCCAAAGAAGGTTATTAAATATTTACCAACTTCCAAGGCCTTAAGTCATATGTCAATTTGGGGCAGTTAGTTGGAGTGGAGTGACATAGGACAAGCAAGCTAAGGTTCAGCTGTGGGTGCAGAGCAGTTCTGAGAGAGAGCCTCCTAAGTGGTTGTCCAGACCTCTTGTACGTACAAGGTGCCAGGGTGAGCTCATTTCCTGGAGATGCCCTTCCTTTATTCCATATTAACTCAACCTTCCTCCATGTCTCAAAATCCTGCTCATTCTTAAAGCTGAATCTATCTGGGAGCCAAAAGAGGATCTCCCTTTTTTTTTGAGTTGTGTTTTATTTTTATTTAAATGGTAAATCCTGATATATGCTTTTTCATAAAGGTTTTGTTTTATTTATTTGCATATGTGACTGTGTGTGCAGGTACCTGTAGAGGTCAGAAGAGGGTGTCACATCACTCAGAGCTGAAGTTACAGCCATTTGTGACTCTCCTGAGTGCTAGGATCTGAACTTCAGTCCACATAATTGAGCAGCCAGTTCTCTTAACCACTGAGCCATCTCTCCAGCCCCAAGAGTTCATATTACTAAAAAGTCCAACTAGGGCTGGAGAGATGGCTCAGTGGTTAAGAGCACTGGCTGCTCTTTTAGAGGACCCAAGTTTGGTTCCCAGCACCCACATGAAGGCTAACAACCATCCATAACTCCAGTTCCAGGTGATCTGACACCCTCTTCTGGCCCCCATGGGTACTGCATTATATGAGTACACTTACATGCCATCCAAATACTCATACACATAAAAGAAAAATAAATAAATAAATATTTTTTAAAAGATATAGATATAGGTAAGGACTTTCTGAATAGGATTCCAGTTGCTCAGGAAATAAGGCCAATAATTCACAAATGGGACTTTGTGAAATTAAAAAGCTTCTATACAGAGCCAGGTGTGGTGGCACATGCCTTTAATCCAAACACTTGGGAGGTAGAGGCAGGCAAATCTCTGTGAGTTCAAAGCCAGTCTGGTCTACATAGGAATCTCAAGACCAGCTGAGGCCATAAGGAGACCTGGTTTCAAAAAGACCAAAAAAAACAAACAAACAAAAAAAAAAACAAAAAAAAACTACACAGCAAAAGAATAGAGTGAAGAGAGTCTACAGAATGAGAGAAAATATTTGCCAACAATACATTTGACAAGATTACTATCTAGAATTTTTTGAAAAAATTTAAATAGCTAAATAATAAGAAAAACAACACTGCTTTAAAAAAAAAAAGGCTGCTGGGGCTGTAGAGATGGCTCAGCAGTTAAGAGCACTGGCTGTTTTTGCAGAGGACCTTGGTTCAGTTCCCATCATCCACATGGTGGCTAACAACCATCTGTAACTCCAGTTCCAGAGGACCCAATACCCTCTTCTGATCTCCATGGGCATTGCACAACATGAGTGCATTTACATGTAAGAAATACATTCATACATAAAATAATGAAAATAATATGTTTTTTAAAAAGGCTGCTGAACTGAATAGAGAAGTCTCAAAAGAAATACAAATGGCTACTATTGGGCTGGAGAGATGGCTAAGTGATTAAGAGCACTGGCTACTTTTCCAGAGGACCTGGATTCAGTTCCCAACACCTACATGATGGCTAACAACCACTTGTAACTCTAGTTCTAGGGGATCTGACACCCTCTCTGGCCTCTATGGGCATTGCATGCATATGGTACACTTACATGCATCCAGGTAAAATATTCATACATATAAAATAAAAATAAGTTCAAAAAGAAGAGATCTGTTCTCAGTAAGTTTTTAATTAAATAAACAAGTGGCTAATATGTACTTTGGGAGGGTTTGGGGGGGGGTTATTTTTTGGACACAAGTTCTCCCTGTTAGCTGCAGCTGGTCTGGAACTTGCTATGTAGACCAAGCTGACCTCCAGTCAGATGGAATTTCCAATTTAGCTGTCTCTCCAAGAATGATCTTCCAATTTCCAATTCCCACTGCAGGCATTTTTAAACTACAGGATAAACAATAGCAAGGCCTGTTTGAAATGGTTTACATTCTAGCTTTTGTCAAGGACATATGTTTTTTAATACCCTTAGCTTCTTGCTGTTTTTCCCTTTTCACATTACAGATCTGGAAGCCAGCCTGACCCAAGACAGTGGGTTTTGAAGGAGTATGCTCCCTGACTCCACTTTCAACTCATTTAACCAGCACATGACAATGTACCATTTTAATTTATATTATTCCCAAAGAAAGAGGAGATCCAAATTAATAAAATCAGAGATGAAAGGGGGTACAGATCCCAATGAAATACAAAGGATCATTAGGGAACATTTTGAAACACAAATTCCAAAATGGTGGAAAATCTAGAAGAAATGGATAAATTCCTACAATTATTACATTAAGAAAACTTAAAACATGCTGGGTGTGGTGATGCCTGCCTTTAATACTAACACTTGGGCGGCAGAGATAGGTGAATCTCTGTGAACAAGGAAGGCCAGCTTGGTCTACGTGGGATGTTCCAGTGTTCCAGGCCAGCCAGGAGCAAGACCCTGTCAAGAAGAAAGGGGGAGGGGGCGAGAGGGGAGAGGAGGGG
>NW_008345884.1:1940814-1975204 GCF_000622305.1 Nannospalax galili
GGGGAGGAGAATAATGAGATGAAATTGGTGAGATGGCTCAGCAGGTAAAAGCACTTGCATCAAACCTGATGACTTCAGTTCAATCTCGGGGACCCACACGGTGGAAGGAGAGAACTGACAAGTTGTCCTCTGACCTCCACATGTATGCTGTGGTACATGTGCATGCACAGAGAAATAAATAAATAAGTAAAACATTTTAAGAAGACATAAGCAACTCAAACAGGTCAATAACAAGAAATGAAATTGAATCTGTAATAAAGAATATCCTAAAAGAATCCCAGGACTGGTCAAGGTTGACAGAATCACTGCTAAATTCACCCAGATTTTGAGACAGGGACTTAGTATGTAGCTCTGTCTCGCCTGGAACTCCATAAGTAGATCAGCCTGGACCCAAACTCAAAGAAATATGCCTGCTTCTGCCTCCTGAGTGCTAGGACTAAAGGTGTGTGCAATCATGCCTACATGTATGTAAATGTACCATGTGCATGCAATGCCCACAGATGTCAGAAGAGGCTGTTGGAACTGGAGTTACAGATGGTTGTCAGCCACCATATGGATGCTGGGAACTGAACCTGGGTCCTCTGCAAAAGCAGCTGGTGCTCTTAACCACTGGACCATCTCTCCAGTCCTCCAAATAGATTTTTTGAGATTTATTTTCTATGTCTGAGTGTTTTGCCTGCATGTATGAATGTGTACTATGTATGTACAGTGCCAAAGAAGGTGAAAAGAGGGCACTGAATTTCCAGGAACTGAAGTTACAGATGGTTGTGAGCTGGATTATGGGTGCTGAGAACCAAACATAGGTCTTCTGCAAGAGCAGTAAGTGCTCTTAACCACTGAGCCATATCTCCAGCCCCTTCATACAGATCTTTATAGAGGAACTAACACCATGGTTCCTCAAACTATTCCATAAAATAGAAAGGGAAGTAATACTACCAAGCGCATTCTGTGAAGCAAGCATTACTGTGATATCAAAACCAGATAAAGACACAACAACAAAACAATTATAGGCCAATTTCCATGGTGAACAAACATGCAAATACTCTCAATAAAATATTTGTAAACTGAATCCACCAACATATTTAAAAGACCATACACCATGAATGCAGAGATGGTTCAACATACATAAATCAATAAATATAACAGAGCACTTAAACAGATTCAAGGGCAGAAATCACATGATCACAAGATTCAGAAAAGGCCTTTGACAAAGTTCAACATCCCTTTATGATAAAAGTACTAAAGATATTAGGAATAGAAGTAACATCTCAACATGATGAAGTCTACATATGACTAACCTATAGTTAACATTGTATCAAAAGGGTAAAAACTGAAGGCATTTTCTCTAAAATGAGGAATGAGACCAGTATGTCCACTGTCTCTGGTCTTATTCAATATAGTGCTTAAAGTCTTAGAGCAGTAATACAAGACAGAAATAAAAGGGATACATATAGGAAAAGAAAAAGTCCTTAACTGTCCCGAATTTTCACACATGGCCCTATACTTAAAAAACATAAAGATACCACCAGAAAACTCTCAGATCTGATAAACATTGTCAAAAAACAGCAGGATACAAAACTCAAGATACAAAAATCAGTAGCTAGAGGAAAAGATAGGAGAAACATTTCAAGATACAGGCATAGGCAAGGGCTTCCTGAAAAGGGCTCTCACAGTGCAGGAAATAATTACAAGAGTTGACAAATGCAACTGCATGAAATTGAAAAGCTTCAGCATGGCAGAGGAAACACTGCAGAGTGAAGAAGATTCATTCTAAAGAATGAGAGGAAAAAATATATATATATACATATTGGTCTCCCTATATCCCCAGCTGACCTGGAACTTACTACATAGACCAGTCTGGCTTTGAACTCACAGAGATCTGCCTGCCTCTGCTTCTGCTGGGATTAAAGGTGTGTGCCACCTGCCTATGAGAAAATATTTGCCAGCTGTATACAGCAGAGAATTAATACCTGGAATTTATTTATTTATTTATTTATTTATTTATGTCTTTTTGAGACAGGGTCTCCCTGTAGCCCCAGCTGTCCTGGAACTCACTATTGTAGACCAGGCTGCCCTTGAACTCACAGAGATCCTCCTGCCTCTGCATCCCCAGTGCTGGGATTAAAGGCGTGCACCACCACGCCCAGCAATATGAAGAATTTATAAGGAATTGAAAAAACTAAATACAAAAAAAAATCATCTAGTCAAGATATGGGCAAACGAATAAAACTGATTATTCTTTGAAAAAGGAAATACTAGTGGCCAATAAAGATTTGAAAAAATGTTCAAATCCTTAACTAGCAGGAAAATGCAAATAAAAATCATACTAAACTTCAAGCTCACCCCAGTTAGAATGGCTACCATCAACAGAAGGAACAATAAAGTTCAGGGAGGATGTGGTGGGGGTGGAGAACAGAACTCTTATCCACTGATGGTCAGGATCACAGTGGAAATCAGTATGGAAGTTCAAAAAACAAAAACTGGGTAGCTACATGTAGAAGAACGAAACTAGATCTCCATCCCTCACCCTTCTCAAAACTCAACTCCAAATGGATCAAGGACCTTAACATAAGACCTGATACCCTAAATCTGATAGAGGAGAAAGTGGGGTATACACGGAACTTATAGGCAGAGGAAAGGACTTTCTGAACATGACCCCAACAGTGCAGGCATTATGACCAACAATTGACAAGTGGGACCACATGAAACTAAAAAGTTTCTGTACAGAAAAGGACACTTCATTCAAGTGAAGAGGTAGCCTATAGGTTGGGAAAGATCTTTACCTGTTATACATTTGACAGAGGGTTAGTATCTATAATATACAAAGACCTGAAAAACTTAAATATTAAAAAAAACTAAAACTTGGGGCAAAGAACTAAACAGAGTTCTCAGGAGATGAAATATAAATGACAGGGAATTATTTTATTGTTCAACATCCTTAGCCAGCAGGGGAATGCAAATTAAAACTACTTTGAGATTTCATTGTACTCCAGTCAGAAAGGCTAAGATTAAAAAAAAAAAAGATGACAAATGCTTGTGAGGATGTGGCTGGGGGTTGGGGGGGGTGACTCATTCATGTCTAGTGGGAGTGCAAACTGGTGCAGACACTATGGAAATCAGTGTGGACATTCCTCAAAAAGATAGAAATAGACCTACCACATGATTCAGCTATACAACTCTTGTGCATATACCAAAAGGACTCTATATCCATTACAGAGATACCTCTTCATCCATGTTATTATTCTGCTAAATAGACATAGTATTAAACTGACACCTAATGACTTATCTGTCCCGACCCGCGAGACAGTCAGCGTGGGTATCTGGAGGGAGGAGAGGGGACGGAAAGGGACAAGAGAAGCAAAGAATGGAGACAAGACAGGCTTTCTGATCAAGTCTCATTTAATGAACATCTACACAAAGTTTTTATATGGAGGAGAGGGGGAAGTTGGCAGGGACAAATCCATTGAAGTAGAGCAATTCAATTAACAGAATGATTATCACAATAACACCACACCAATTGATCACAGAGTAAATTCCATAGTAACACCACAATTCTATATAGCAAGTTATAAATCAATTAAGAGGTTACACTTGTATGATTACAGAGTAATACCAAAGTTTCTTAGCAATTACATGAGAAAATGAGGGAGTCTCTCAAACGTTAAGTGCCCAGGTTAGAACAACATGTTTGTGAGAGGCTTTCAAGTATAGTCATCTGGTTAATCTCAAACCAGGCCAGCCTTGATGTCTGAAAAACAGCTTTGCCAGGAATCAGGTCTTGCTATTTCCTGGGGTAGGGGCCTACGGCTCCCGACAGATCCCCCTTTCTTTTATATTTTAAAAAGAATAAGAGTGCATTCTCAACTTTCAATCCCAGAAGCTTTTTTTTTTTGTAGCAGATGGTGATTAATACAGAAGCTCACAACTGGTCAACACACAGAAAATGAGACTGTTGAGTGCTAACCTTTAATTGGGACATCTATATTATACTCCTGCCCCAAATGTTCAGGGACCATCATGGCAGAGGGAGTGGACCAATTTTAGGATCCAGGGGCTGGAGAGATGGCTCATTGGTTAAGAGCACTGACTACTCTTGCAGAGGATCCAGGTTCAAATCCCAGCACCCACATGGTGGCTAACAACCATTTGTAATTCCAAATACCCTCCTCTGATCTCTGTGGGTATTGCACAACACACGTGCACCTACCTACATGTAGGCAATACATTCATACACATAAAAGTAAAAATAAGCCAGGTGTGGTGGTGCAAGCCTTTAATCCCAGAACTTGGGAGAGGCAGCTAACAACTGTTCGTAACTACAGTTCCAGGGAATTTGACAGTCTCTTCTGTCCTCTGCGGGCGTTGCACGACATGGGTGCACTTACCTACATGCAGGCAACACACACATACACATAAAATAAACATAATAAATTTTTTAAAATTTATTTTTGGTCTTTTTTCTTTTGAAACAGGGTCTCCCTGTAGCCCCAGCTGGCTTGGAACTATGTAGACCAGGCTGGCCTTGAACTCACAGAGATCCACCTGCCTCTGCCTCCCAAGTGCTGGGACTACAGGTGTGCACCACCACGCCCAGCTGCATTTTAAATTTATTTTTAAACTTTTTCTTATGTTGAATGTGTATGCACATGTGGTGGTCAGAGAACAACTTGTACAAATCAGTTCTCTCCTTTATATCACATGGGTCCTGTCATTTTTTATTTAAAACGTTTGCTTAGCTGGGCATGGTGGTGCATTTCTTTAATCCTAGCATGGGAGCCTCAAGCTGCCAGGAATGCAGCAGCGGGCGTGGGGAATGTGCAGCAGCTGGTCATTATCAAGGACTGAATGGCCTGGCATTTATGGACCTGGGGTGAGACCAACCACTGGCCCCTGAGGCTTAGGGCGGGCTCTGAGCCATGGCGCAGAGTTGCGCAGCTTGGAGCTAAGCGGCATGGAGCTAGGCACTGGGTGCTTGTTTCTTTGTAAGTCACTCCTGTCCTGCCCCCCCCACAATAATAATAAATGCACATAAAGATATGTTATATGGTTTGCTTGATAGTGCAAGATACCCAGAGAGAACTCTGGTAACAAAACTGGCATAGCCTGGGCCTGGATAAACGAATCACAGCCTTGGGGATGTGGGTCTGGGAAAGCAGTGCTGTTCCCACTGCCTTTGTGGTGGGTCAGCTGGGCTCTGATTCCCAAATCCAGGAGCAGCTGCCAAGAACCCAGGGGGGAAGGCAAACAAACCCCATATGCTTAATGGCGCTAGCTATAGTCACATGGGTTATACAATGGATTACAAAATCTGTAAAAAGAGGCCAGCCACGCAGAAGCGTGGGCCACAGCTATGTTGTAAATGTGGAGGTATGTTGTGGGTATGTGAAAATTTGTTAAATGTTATCCAGAGGCTAGAAAAAATTTTACCCCCAAACGGAGTGCCCAGAGAGGGGGCATGGCCACTTTGCATAATAAAAGATGTGCCCCAGGCAGGGGAAGCTGAAAAGGCTAGGGAAGTCCTGGCAGACCCAGTTGCAGAGCTGGAGAGAGAAAAAAGTGGGACACTTTGACTTGTGTAAGGTCCAAGGACTCAGAGGAAGAGACAGATAATAGTAAAAAGGAAAATGACCTAAAAATAAAAGTAGCTAAAGCTGCCCCTCAGATTCAACTGTTGATACAAAAGAGAAAAAAATAATCTAATAGTACCATAGCTAGGAAATGCTGCACACTGGAATTGTTAAAACTAGGAAAAAATTATAAGCAAGCTATCAGAGAGCCCCTAGCCATGTGGCTTGTGAGCGTATGGGAGAAAATGACATCACTCTAAATCCTTCAGAAGCTTCACAGCTGAGTTATATAACCACCCATCCATCCTTGCAATATAGGCTGTTCAACCTAGGCCAATGCAGGGGGCAGCAGTCCTTAATGGGATGGCTGGTTGAAGGCATTAAAGATACCTGGTCATCACCAAGGGAGACTAACATGATTAGCAGGGGCTGGAGGACTATAAAGGAGGAGCATGCATTACTGAGAACTAGGTATGAGAAAAGCAATATATGATGTCCAGTTCACTGGGCCAGATAAGACTGTGTTCACCAGATATATGAAGGAAAGCTTAATTCAACTGGGACCTCGAGAATGGTATGGGGCTTTCATGGTTTTACTAAACCCTTTAATGGGAGAGGAGCTTTGTAAAGTGAGACAGGTTTTGGCAAATCTAAATGATTCTGACCAGCATGTAAAACATGTCTGTAAAATAACAGAACACCCTATAAGCAATATAAAAAAGACCAGACTAGGGGGCTGGAGAGATGGTGCAGTGGTTAAGAGCACTGACTGCTCTTGCAGAGGACCCCAGTTCAATTCCCAGCACCCACATGGCAGCTACCAACCGTCCTTACCTCCAGTTCCAGGGGAATCTGAAGCCCTCTTCTGACCTCCGTGGCATTGCACGACACAGGCACACTCACATTCATGCAGGCAATACACTCATACACTTATTAAAAAAAAAAAAAAAAAAAAAAGCCCAACTAACGAACCGGGCCACTTGGGTTACTCGAAGACAAATGTGGCAAGACTTATGTCGAGCCCAAATTCCCAGAGAAAAAAATTGATAGGAAACCAAATTTGGTGCTAAGGTGTTTCTGGAAGGCTTTAAAACCAGAAAAACAGTTTACAAAAGACATTGAAAGGATAAAAACTGTCCCAGGGGTGGTTAAGAAACCCTAAGGATTAAATAAGACGCATTTCTCTTCTGATAAAGGCTATACTAGGGGTAGAAGCAGGTTTTCCCTCCAAGTTCTCCCCTAGCAGCCAGGTGTGGTCAATGGAGAAATGACAGATATGGCTATAGTCAGGAAGCAGACCCAGGGCTTGCCTGACTCAGGGAACCAACAAGTGCAGTGGGGACAAGAGAAGCCCCCTGCCTCTTTAGCCCAGGACAGGGTCAGGCAACTGGAGCCAACACCTGTAAGTGTATCAAGAATAAAAATATACAAAGAGGCGCCATGTAAAATCCCCCAAGTGTGAAATGACTCCAAAGGGATAAAAATGATAAAGAGCTAACCAAATTAATGCCCTGTACCCATGCTATGGTACCTAACAAGGATCTATGGAGAAAACAGTTAATATGAATGGACAAAACCTTTCCATGCTATGTGAGACCTTGTTTATGATTGATTTAATATATAATGTTAACCTTCCTTCTAGTGTTTTACAGATGTAAAACCCATTTGAAAGATACCTGAAGACACAAAGGCCAGCTATAGTTGTAAGGTTCTTGGGAGTTTTATGGTTGGGTTAGATGAAGACAGAGACTCCCAAACTATACAACTGTTAAGAAAATCTACAGTACCAGGGGTGGGTTGCCCCCATCCTAGTTTGTTTCTTCATTGCTGTGACAAAATACTCTGACCAATACCAACTTGGGGAGGAAAGGGTTTATTCAGCTTACATCTCCCAGGTCACAGTTCATCAGGGAGCTCAAGGCAGGAACTCAGGGCAGGAACCTGGAGGCAGGAGCTGGAGCACAGGCCATGGAAGAATGCTGCTTACTGGCTTGTTCTCCTGGCCCCTGCTCAGCCTGCTTTCTTATACAATACAGGCCCACCTGCCCAGGGGTGGCACCACCCACAGTGGGCTGGGCCCTCCCACATCACTCAAAAATCAAGAAGGTGCTCCACGGACATGGCCACAGGCCAGGCCAATGAAGGAAATTCCCCAATTGAGACTCCCCCAACCCAGGTGTGTCAAGTTGACACCAAAGCTATCCAGCAGAGCCCCCTATGAGCTGTTGGTCAGAGAGATCCTAGAGGTCCTCAAATTCACCAGGGCTATTGCCATTAATGCCAGTTGTACATTAGAAAGGTTGGTAAGGCCATGTTACTGAAGACACTGCATGTTGTGAGTGTGGGAGAAGAAAACTAGAGATGAAACTGAGACTAAGCCAAAAAACTCCGTGCCACTGGATGATGTTCATATTGCCAGAAGGCACTATGCAGATGGTTGGGAAAATAAGGATCCCTATGATTCTACTCAATGATGGACCCCACGTGCGTGCACACTATGGACATGCCAAGCAATACCTGCAAGTACAATAATGGCTCAACCAACAAACAATTGACAAATTTCTAATTGGTAAAGGCCCACTCCTAGGGATGGAACACACATCTGGTGCTGTAGACCAGGCCAACCCTGTGTCAAGAAAGGCTACAGGCTCTAGTGGAGAAGCCATCACAAGTATACGGTTTACTGAATATAGCACACCTACTGGGATATCTTCTAGGCATTTGTATTTACATTCATGTTTGTTTAAATGTGTCTTCTTCCATCACTGAGATAGGTGAATGACTATGACTTAAAGACAAATAATGGGGAGGCCCAAGAAGTCACTATCTCACCACCATACAAGAGACATCACCTTACATCTGTCACCCCCTCCAAGGCTCAGGGACCTTAGAGGAAGATTGGTGGAAAGGTTGTTGAGTGGAGGAAAGGGGTGGAGTGTGTTCCCCAGGGGTTCTGGTTCCTCCAAGGGGTGGGGCCTGCTGCAGAGAACTGACTGTGGAGAGTTAGCTGCAAAAGGAGGGGCTTGTGGTGCCATCTTGGGACAGAAGCCATGAGCCACCAGGAACACAGCAGTGGGTGTGGGGAACATGTAGCAGCCTCTCATACTGAAGGACCGAATGGTCTGGCACTTATGGACCTAGGGTGAGATTGCTGGCCCCTGATGCGTGGGCAAAAGCTAGCGGTGACTATGGGCATGCTGCGGGAACAATCTGATAGGGCGGATTCTGAGTTGTGGTGTAGAGCTGTGTGGCTCGGAGCTAGGTACTGGGTGCTTGTTTCTTTGTAAGTCACTCCCCCACCCATGATAATAAATGCACATAAAGATGTTATATGGTTTGCCTGATAGCTCAAGAGGCACAGAGAGAACTCTGGCGACCCTGGTCTACATAGAGTTCTTCCAGGCCAACTATGGAGACACTATTAAAAAAACTGCTTAGAATTTGAGAAATGCACTTGATTTGTATATCCATTTGATGAGAACTGGCTTTCTCATTAGGGTTTAATTTCTTCTAGTATTCTTTTTTTTTTTTGTAGCTTTGAGACAGGGTCTCCCTGTAGCCCCAGCTGTTCTGGAACTCGCTATGTAAACCAGGCTAGCCTCGAATGCACAGAGATCTGCCTGCCTCTGCTGGGATTAAATGCATGAGCCACCACACCTGGCTTCTTCTAGCACTCGAGTCATTATCACATCTTACACATTATAGTTACAGTTGATAGTTTTCATTTTTATGGTATTTTGAATAATCATTTATTTAGATACAGGGTCTTGCTATGTAGCCCAGGTTTGCTTCAAAATTCTGCACTAAGGTAACCTACTTTTTCCTCAAGTAGCCAGAATTGTAGGCAAATTCCACCTTGACTAAAAATTTTATTTGTTGCTATTATGTAGAAATCCATACCGTTTTCGTAATTTGAGTTTATAATCTGGAACTTTGCAAAACTTAGTTCTAGTTACTGGCTCTCATTTTCTTCATATTCTGTAAGACTGTCCATCCATACAGACATTTGTTATCTGTAAAAATAAAGATGTTTACATTAGCTTTTCTCTTTTTTGTGTGTGCATGAAGGTGAGGCTGATGTCAGGCATCTTCCTCAATGCCTCTCCATCTTGTTCTTTTGAGGCAAGGCTTCTCACTGAACCCAGAGCTTATCTGATCGGCCAGACTGGTTGACCAATGAGTCTTCAGGAATCTGTCCCCAGCCCATGGTGTGATTACAGGTGTGCACCAACTTGCTCAGCTTTTCACGTGTGTGTCAAGGATCCAAACTCAGGTCTTCATGTACTTTGCTGGCAGCTGTCTCTCCAGCATAGCCTCTTTCATTCCCATACCTTACATTTCACTTGCAGGACCTTCACCAACGTATGAACAGAGTGATGACAAAGATAGTCTTTATTTTGTCCCCCATTGTAAGGAAAACACATTTTTCACCATTGTGACTTTAGCTGTATGTATGATTGTTATAGATGTCCTTTATCAGGCTAAGTTCCATTATTTCCCCATACATTGCTGTCTCAGGATGCTTTTATACTCAGCTCTGGTTTGGGTTTCTCAGATCCTGTGGTTTTAGTTTTCACCAAAACACAGAAAGTGGTAATTCAGGTGCACAGATAGTGGTCTTGTGTGCCTGGCATCCAGTTTTTCAGGAAAGCACGTCTCTCTTCTTCCATATGGTTTAAGTGAGAATCCTTTTAACTATTCTACCCCAAGATTGAGTCCATGGCTAGGGTTAGGGCAATCTGAGCCATTCATTTTTTTCTGGTAACTATACTTCTAAGTTACAGCTAACAGTTACACTGTCCAGGCTCTTCCAGGAGTTATGGGACAATCTGACTGCAAAGACAAAGAGAAAACACGAAAAGAACAGACTGCAGGGTACAGAGGTGCAGGCCTGCAGTCCTTGCAAGTGGAGGCTTGAGAGTTAAATCTCTGAAGAAACAGGGGTTCTGGACCTAACCATGTGGAAATAGCTCTCTACTTTGGCTTTCCAGTTCTGGGAGCTTATCAGTGTTTTTGTGTTAAAACTAGCTCTAGAGTTCTGTTAATTTTCTGGTTGCTCACCCAGAGTCCTCATATGCCACCATGATTTCTTCTGAGGAAAAAAATTAGTTACATCTTTAAAAGATCACTCTTGGGGCTGGCAAGATGGCTCAGCAGTTAAGAGCACTAGCTGTTCCTGCAGAAGATCCGGGTTCAAATACCAGCACCCACATGGTAGCTAACAACCATCTGTAACTCAGTTCCAGGGGATCTGATGTCCTCTTCTGTTCTCCCTGGGCACTGCACAAGATGGGTGCACTTACATACATGCAAGCAAAACACCCATACACATTTAAAAAAAAAAGATCACTCTAGGGGCTAGAGAGATGGTTCAGTGGTTAAGAGTACTGACTGCTCTTCCAGAGGACTCAGATTCAGTTCCCAGCACCTGTAGGGCAGCTAACAACCACCTATAACTTCAATTCCAGGGGATCTGAGGTCCTCTTCTGGCCTCCTAAGGCTTTGTTCAACATGGGTGCACCTACATATATATACAGGCAAAACACTCATACACATAAAATAAGAGTAAATAAGAAAGGTCACTCTTTTGTCAATATGAAGGAAGAGGTCAAACTAGAGGCAGAAAGACACTTATATATGAGTGCAGGCTTCTAAGTGACACTTAAGTAACCCCCAAAACCTAAACAAGTGACATAACTGGACAGATATAAGAATACTAAGAAACAGACTTGCTTAGAAATTGGTGACAGATACATTTTGAGGGAAGGAAGACTTTCAAGATGATACTCATCTTTCTAATTTACACAGTTAAATAGCTAGGCCTGAGGAAGAGAACACAAGAGGAGTGACAAGAGTGGCAGAGGCAGGAAGAGAGGATGGGCTTTGTCATGTTTCCCAGCTTTAGAAGGCATCCAAGTGTGGGTTAGAGACATGATAAGGGGGGCATCCTGGATCCCACATAGTAAATTAATTTAGAATACAAAAATCATGACAGCTTTAAAGTAGACATTTAATTTCAAAAATGCTGTAGGAATGATATTTGAAATGACAAGGTAAAAACAATGGCAGTATAATTTCTAGTATTTGAAGGAAAACAAAACAATTTAAAAAATAGTGTTCATTTTTACAAAAATTTGGATTTAAGAGTTGTTATTTAGCTTCAATGTCTTCACATATACAAAGAAAACAAAACTTTGAAGAGCGTAAAAGTTTTAGTAGAGTGCTCAGAACTATTCTGAAAGTTTCATTAAGAGAATTTCAGTGAAGACATTGAGAATAAAGAAGAAAATTCTAAACTTCAGTCCTTAAGATTCTTCATTTTCTTGCTTTGACCATATCACTAGTATAACTTTTCCTCTAATGAATGAGAAGTGGAATTTGGAGACAAAAAGGAAGAGAATAACAATCCATTGATAGACTCCTGAGAGTAAATTAATAAGAATAAAGCAGAAAGGCTTATGCAGTTCAGGTGATCAAGAAAGTCACAGTTAATGAGTAACCAAGAAACTGTAATGTGTAGACTGCACAGACACCAGGGTCAATATTCTATGTCTTGCATAGATACTCAAAATAGATGTTTCTTCCTTAACCATTCTGCCACACTAAAGCTACCTAAAACACAAGTATGTCACAATTGACTTTCAGTGACTCCTGACTGTCCACAATGAATGCACTTTCATAAACTGTTCTACCAGTAGACTGTCTACATATATTTGATAGTAATGATAAAGAAATAATGTATTGACCAAACACTAAGTAAGAACAATGTGCTAGAACAATGCCACGCTGTGAGCACTGACTGCCAAGATCCGCATCCCTTTGGAGGTGTAAATCTGGGTGGACAGGCTATCCAGGTGACAGCTATGAATGTTAAAGCTTCACTGGGCTACAGGAACAAAAGGAACTGATGTCTTTTTGCTTAAGGATCTTACCTCTAGAGATCATTGCAAACATCTGTGGTGGGGCTGAATTCTAAACTTTCTCAATGTGTGTTATATGAAGAATGCAACAATGTCTATCAGGTATCTATTAATTATATCCTTTCTGATATGGTATCCTGCAGCTCTACTAGATATACCCTCAATGTTGTGTGTATATATCTGTATCTACCTCTATATTTTTGGAGGTAGGGTTTCACCATGTAGCTGAGGCAGACCTTAAACTTCTAACTAATTCTCCTACCTCAGCCTTCCGAGTGCTGGAATTACAAGAAGAAGTACCATGTCTGGCTGAGTGAATATACTTAACACACATATTAATGTGTTAATATGTACATAAGCTTAAATCAGAACCGAAGTGACACATATATTTAGCAGAAATAGATCCACATCCAAATTACAGTATTTAAGTAAGACCTTCATTTTAAATATGACGTGACAGAAACTTAAATGCACAAAATATTTATACATAGCATACATTCATTTTAAAATACTCTAAACTATTGAAATGAAAAGTTGCAAAATATGAGATAGTGATACCCAATGAAATATACAAAGACTGTTAAGTAAAAGAGCTAAATTCTAAGAAAAAATATGGAAAAGGAAACTCTGTAATCTTAGGGAAAAGATTAAAAAAAGTTAAAGTAAAAATATATTCAAGATGTGTTTGCAAAACTGCCAGCCATGCACCAGGGACAACAAAGTGAAGACAGTCCTCCCAGCAGCACGAATGAGCGGAAGCTGGGTGTGGGGCACATGCTGTAATCCCAGGACAAGGGAGGCTGACGCAGGAGGATCACAGAATGTTTGAAGCAGGCTTGGGATACATGGTGAGACCCTTTCACAAAAACAAAACAAAACAAAACAAAAAACAAAACAAAAAAGCCAGGCTGGGAACATAGAAAGCCTGGATGAGGTGCATGCTTATAATCTCAGCACTCAGGTGAATGGCGGAAGGAGGATCAGAAATTCAAGATTACCCTAGGTTACATAAGAGTTCGAGGATAGACTTGGTTACTTGAGAACTTCTTGCAAAAAAATAAAATAAAACGATGGGCGTAGTGGCGCACGCCTTTAACCCAGCACTCAGGAGGCAGAGGCAGGTGGATCTCTGAGTTCAAGACCAGCCTGGTCTACATAGTGAGTTCCAGGACAGCTGGGGCTACAGGGAGATCCTGTCTCAAAAATACCAAAAAATAAAAAATTCAAAGGTTGAGGGTATGTACAGCTTCAGTAGTAGAGTACTTGCTTAGTATGAAGACCCCTGGGTTCAATCTCTGGCACTGTTAAAAAAACCAAAGAAACACCAGGTATGGTGGTACACACAATTAACCCTAGCCCTCGAGAGGTAAAGGCAGGCGGATCATTATGAGGCCTGCCTGGTCTACATAGTGAGTTCCAGGTGGGCTGGACCAGGGTGATCCTGTCAAAACAAAAACAAAAACAAAAATAAAAAAAAGAAAAAAAGACCAAAGAAGAAGAAAATGGCATCATCCATGGAGGTTTTAAGGACAAATAATAGTAGCTAAGAGTTTATCACCTTCTCAAATAATCCTGTATATACATATATACAAATCTAGTGCACATATATATAACCTAATGTGCATATATATACAGATTATTTTTGTGTGTGTACATCCACAATCTATAAGGGCTGTAACTGATAAAACTAGTGGCTCAGCAAATTTGTCTCCAAAGATTAACTTGAGAAAAAGGGATAGTTTTACTTGTCTATTTAAGGACTGTTACAAAATCTAGCACTATGGGAACAAACCTGTATGGCTACTCAGGAGTTTTGATACCAACATCCTGGATTAACTTAGAAATGATTTAAATTCCTGCTGGTGGTAAAATAAGAATATTATCTTTGAGTATTAAAATCATACATAATCTTATTTTAATGTACTGTTTCAGTAATCACTTGCTAAAAACAAATTCTTACCAAAATTATACCCAAATGCTTAGATGTAGAACACCTGTATCGATATCTGGACCCAGCGAGAGTTTATTTTACAGACCACAATGTAAGAAAGAGATATACAATAATTAATGAAGGCATTCTAACTTTGCTTGGAGAGACTTAAAATTCCCAGTGATGGTTTGTACTGTTACTGAAGAGCTCATAGACTGGAGTTCAACCAGATAACCACAGACAGCATCTAGGCAGAGGTTTGTAAATCTTCTCCTGTAAGGTAAAGACATCTGATAAACCATCTACCTTTAGACGTAGTTCCTTCATAGAGCTGTTTAGCCCAAATTCTGATCATCTTACTTACAGTCCAATAGAAAAGCAAAAGGACCGGATAAATGAGTACATGGTAAGTATTTCAAAACAGAAAGTGAGGCTGGAGAGATGGCTCAGCAGTTAAGAGCACTGGCTGCTCTTGCAGAGGACCTGGGTTCGATTCTCAATACCCACATGATGGCTAACAGTGTGTAATTCTAATTCTAGGGAATCCAATGCCTTCTTCTGACCTCCATGGGCATTGCACAACATGGGTGCACTTATATAGATGCAAGAAATAAACTCATATACATAAAATAATAATAATGAATTATATATACATATATATATAAATTATATATACATACATATATAAAATAAAACAGGAGGGAGGTCAGTTACCATATAATCACCATTTTCCACTTGAATTTTTTCTTTAGCATTTTTTTTTTTTAAAGACATGGCTTCACTATGTAATCCTGTCTGGCCTGGAATTCACAGATCCACCTGCCTCTGCTTCCCAAGTGCTGGGATTAAAGGTGTGCACCACCATACCCAGCCACTGGAAGATTCTTATACTGAGGAGGCACTAAATGATGATTCATATCTTCTTGAATTTCCTAAAAGATTATCCCTTGAAATCATACCACAAAGCAAGCTATTGCTAGAATACAATATTAATTCATAGTTACCTCTCACAATTTAAAACTTGGCTAGGATTCTCAACATATCTTGTCAATAATACATGGATACAATCCAAAAGGTGTAGTGGCCTTTTTACCCTGTTCCAGAATGGATCCTGTGAGGAGAAAAAATATGTATGCATGCATGTATGTATACACATAGACACAGACACAGACAGACACAGACAGACACACACACACACATATTGGGGGAAGGGGCAAGGAGAGAGTCATGGAGACCAAGGGCAAGAACAACCTAGGGTCTTATTCCTCAGCAGTTGTCTACCTTACTTTTTGAGACAAGGAGCTCACCAAATAGGCCAGGATGGCTGGCCAGCAAGCCCCAGGGGCCTACTTGTTTCTACCTGTTCTGCACTGGGATTACAAGCATGTAATCCACCACACATGACTTTTTTATACTGGTACTAGAGACTGATCTCAGGTCCCTGAAAGCACTTTACTGACTAAGCTATCTTTTCTAGCTCCTATTAGATATTGTTTTATGAGGTTACATTGAAAAAATGAGCTGCTATTTTGTTTGCTTAAAGCAACTAAACTGGGATTTATAGTTCAGTGGTAGAGCATTTATTTATCATGTGTAAGGTCTTGGGATTTTATCCCCAGAAAGTCCTCAGGCCTATTAAACCAAAAGAAAGAGTATATATATAAAATTATGTTTACCAACATAAAAAAATTACCATTTCATTCTAATTATGTTTTATAGAAAAGCAATCCTCACTGGTTTTGAAAACCTAAGGTGTATTTTATTTGATCAATTGAAACAAATCTCTGCAATAAATATTTAGACCAAATGATAAGATATCAACAAACAAGTAATCAAAACACTTCTCTCTGTATCTTGAAAAAATTAGTTATAAAAAATATTATATTTTTCTTACCCGCGATTTGAAGAGCTGATCATAAACTTCTAGTAGTCTAGGTAATGGTACTCCAATTTCATGCGTGGTCTGAATTACAAACCCCACATCCCAGTTCAAAGTACAAACTTGCTGCTCCAGGAACTGCACAATAAAATCTGCAAAAAAAAAAATCAGAAATCTGGATTTTTAAAAGAAACTTTTAAAAATCAATATGCTCAATTTGAGCTTGTCAGAAAGGGCTGCTATAGGCTGGGCATGGTGGCACACGACTTTAATCCCAGCACTTGGGAGGCAGAAGTAGGCGCATCTTTGCAAGTTCCAGGCCACCAAGGGCTACAAACCTGTCTCAAACAGACAAAAAAAAAAAAAAAAAAAAAAAAAAATACTATCCCTCAGCACACTACTATATCCTAATCTAAAAATATATTAACACTCTTAATCCATACCTCAGGTATTCTTTTTTTGGGGAGGCAGGATTCTCATATAGCCCAGGCTGGCCTCAAAATCATTATGTAGCTGAGGACAACCTTAAACTGCAGATCCTCCTGCTCTAGTCACCTGTTTGCTGTGATTGTAGTCAAGTACCAATATACCTAGCTCTATTTGTGAAGGCTCTATTTAATTATGTGTATGAATGATTTGCCTACACATATGTAAGTGCGCCACTTACATGCAATGCCTACAAAGGCCAAAAGAGGATATCTGAACTGGAGTTACAGACTGTTTTTACTTGCCAAGTGGGTGCTGGGAACCAAACCCATGTCCTCTGCAAAAGCAGCCAGTGCTCTTAATTGCTGAGCCATCTCTCCAGCCCCCATAAATAATATCTTAATAGATATAACCAAATTAATAATTATTATACTTAAAATCAGAAACTGACCAAGGTCAAATCTGAAACTGACCAATGTAAATGTTCATGGGCAAGAGGTATCACTGAAAAATTAGCACCTGAACCTTTTGTGTGGAATTTACTATTTAAAGACTTAGAGCAAGTATTAAGATTTCTTTCTTTCTCTGAGGAAACCTACTTCCTTCCCTTTGTTCTGAAGTTTCCTGGGGCTTGTTAACTCATTGTGCCTGTGCTATTCTTAAACTTCAGAGTTTAAAACTAACAATCTAAATCAAAGTTGAAAGACCCTCAAAGAGACTGTGTCCAATATACTTCCCCTTTCATTATTACAAAGTATCAGTTTCATTATTTATCACCATTTATTATAAATACACATTTCTGAGCTGGACATTATCTCAGCACTTGGGAAGCAGAGGCAGGAGATTCCAAGTTTGAGGCCAGCCTGTGATACGCAGCAAGACTGTGTATCCAAAAACAAAAAATACAAAAAAAACCCAAAACCAAAAACGGCACCTCCTTTCTTACTGTCTCTGTATTTTCATACCAATGACATTGCATGGACACAGAGCAGTTTTAACACTGCAGCTATAAGAAATGAGGTTATGATTTAAAAAATATATTTTTTTGAGACAGGGTCTCCCTTTGGCCTGGAAGTCACTATATAGACCAGGCTGGCCTTGAACTCACAGAGGTCCACCTGCCTCTGCCTCCTGAGTGCTGGGATTAAAGGCGTGTGCAACCATGTCTGTTGATTACAATTATTTTATTATTGCCACAAATAGATTCTAACATTTGAGATAGTCTGCAAATCTGAATGCTTATTTCAAAAAAATCTGAAAAAGTCAGGGATGGGGATATAGCTCAGTGTCACTTACTTATGATGCATGCACAAAGTTTGAAAATGACAAGGTTCCAGGTCTAAATCCAAAATACTGCAGAGTAAATAATCTAATGTGCTATTATAATTTCATGCTTCCTAGTGTTTTTTAAAAATGCAAGTGTTTAGCATCTTACTCTAGGGCTTAATTTTTGATGCTTCTTCTGTTATGCCTGCATGTATGTACCTGCACTCATCTCAGCAGTGCCCACGGAGAACAGAAGAGGGCATCACACCCCCTGAAACTGGAGTTACAGATGGTTGTTAGCCACCACTCAGATCCTGGGATTTGAACCTGGGTCTTCTGCAAGAATAGCTAGTGCTCTTAATCTCTGAGCTATCTCTCCAGCCCTATGCTTTTATTGCTTTTTTATAAAGAAATCAAAACAGTAGGTTGAGAAATGGCTCATAACAATTATATTTATCTACATAACAATTATAGTCAAAGAAAATTTCATAGTCAACTATTATTCAATCAGAAATTCTGCTATTCTTTAGGTGTTCTTTCCAGAAAGTCAGAATTGAAACAGCAAATACATAAATAGCAACAAAGAAACTATATTACACTCTAAATTCAATGGGGTTTTCCAATGGGGGAAAAAAAAACATTAAAGAGAAAATATGATACCTAGGTTACTCTTACCGAGAGGAAAGAAGCGAGGTGTGCCAGCATAAATTTTGCCAAGAAGGACGATCTTGAGGCTAAGCGCATGCATCCTATCTGATGAGCTCAATGTCACACTATCATTCAATTCTGGAAGACATGTCAGTAGAAACCACAATTATTTTTATTAACTTTTATTTTATATGTATGACTTTTGCCTGCATGTATGTAAATGTACCTACTGGTGTAATGCCCTTGGAGGTCAGAAGAGGACATTAGATCCCCTGGAACTGGAGTTATATATGGATGGTTGTTAGCTACCATGTGGGTGCTGGTAACAGAACCTGGTACCTCTGCAAGATCAGCCAATGCTCTTAACTGCTCAGCCATCTCTCCAGTCCAGATGTAATTATTATTATTTTTTTGGTCTTTTTGAGTCAGGGTTTCCCTGTAGCCCCAGCTGTCCTGGAACTCGCTATGTAGACCAGGCTGGCCTTGAACTCACAGAGATCCACCTGCCTCTGCCTCCCGAGTGCTGGGAAATGTTTACATTGGCTACTTTAAGGAAAGTGTCTGAGTCATTAGGAGGTGGCACAAACCAAATAAATGGCATATCCTTTCACTGACCAAGCCCCTAATGTTCACTGAAGTTGCTCTGTATGGTTATTGTTCCACTCTATGAAGGTGCGTCTACTTTCTTTAGACTATTAGACACAGTGTCTCCACAAGCACTTGATACATTAGCCAATACTAGCAGCTTGCATTCTCCCAAATTGCTAACGCAATAAGTGTTAACAGACTGACAACTGAACACTTACCTTTTTCTATGATATCTTGCCAAAGTGTCTGTACCAATATGGGATCTGAATAACCAGCACAATGAATTATTGCAAGTTTGCACTCTGCAAGTTTAAATGGGTCAGCAAACTCCCCATAAAGCTGTGGACAGAAATCCCAGCATTAAACATTCAACCAGAGGCAAGCATTCAAAGATTAACAGTAAAGTATGACTTTAAAAATTAAAGTATCGAAAATATCATACAGGTTGAACAGCCCTTAAGTAAAATTCTTAGGAACAAGCACTTTCAGATTGGTATTTCTCTTACTCTTTTTTGTGACAGGGTCTCCCTGTAGCCCCAGCTGGCTAGGAACTCGCTATGTAGATCAGGCTGGCCTCAATCTCAGAGATCCACTTGCCTCTGCCTCTTGAGTGCCCGGTACTTTTCTTTTTGAAACAGGGTCTTACTACATACACTCGAAGAGGTTCTGTCATAAGCACCATGTTTTCCTTAGCTGGGACGGAGATGCTGCATGGCATGTTTTAGAACTGGCGTTGTCTATACCAGGACTTAAGCACCATCGGAAAGACAAACCTAAGGGTGCTACAGGTGCTTAGAATCACGTACAAGAGCAGCTGAAGTAATAGATAAGAAGGGTACAGGGTGAAAGACGCATGGGGAGTTAAGCAAAAATAAATAAGGCTACAGAGTAGCTGATTTTAAGCTGGTTACAGCAGTCCACATGCTTATAATCCCAGCATTTGGGAAGCAGAGGCAGAAGAACCACCACAAGTTCAAGACCAGGAAGGTCTACGTAGTGAGACTCCATTTCAAAAAAAACCAAACCAAAACTACAACCATCAAGGAAAAAACAAGAAAGCTGGTTTTAGGAGCCCTGATGTGAGACTAACAAGGTTCTTCATAATGACTGTCCTGGCACGAGCAGCTCAGTCCTTTCTAGGAGTCATAGCCAGGAGCTGTGACGTTCTGGGCTATGGACAAGCGACATAGAGCATGTTCTCACTTTGTTTCCCATGATGCAAAAAGCAAGCCCTAAACCAAAAAGGGATTTCTAGAAAGGCAACTATTATAGGAACTTCATTGGCTGATACCTTAGTAATATCCATTAGCTCTGAATCCAGCTGAGAAATTGCATCCTGCACAGAAGAGTGATGGGAGTACTGCCTTTGTAGTGTCTCCTGTATCTCAAGTTGGATTCTAGCAACCTAGTTTGGGTAGAAAATAGGATGTATCTTTATAATAAATCAAAAAGCAGTTGATGATACAGACATGGTATATGATAGTTCTTCATCTATACATTTATTAAAATTAAAATAAGATAGATTCTATCTCAAATTAACTGATGCCACAGGAAATGTACTGTGACAAAGAACCTATTGGCCCAATGACCAGAGCCAGACAAATGTCTAGACCAGACCTCCAGCTACCAATGCAGGAAGGCATGGTCATATGACTAAGTTCACTTCAAAGAATAAGAATGAAACAAGTATGTCATGTCATTCCTTCATTAGATAATGCCAAAGTCCTAGGGAATGGCAACATTAGAAAACAGAGTGGGCATTCCTAAAACCGACCATGTAGAAGAAAGCCACTGGCCAAGCAGAACACCTACTTAACTTTAGTGAGTTAGAAATAAGTTTTCACATTTAGATAATCATAATGTTTTTAGTCTTAGTTAAAGCAGGTTCTTCCACTCCTTATATTTACTTATTAAGTCTCAGGATAAATCATAAACATAATGTAACCCATTTGCTACTGATGAGCTGGGAAAACAAAACAAAAACTACGGAAGTGCTACAGAATCACCCTTCCAAGTTACGTCTCTAGGCACCAAATACTAGCATCCTTAAGATTTTTCAATAAAACACAAAAATAAACAAGCAGAAGAGATCAGAATGAATCATAATGCCTTCTACAAACTCTGCTGCATGGGGAAGGGTGAGAAAGTGGCATAGTTGTGGCTACTGCTCTATGTGGACACAGCTTCCGTACTTACTTCCATTTTTTCTTCTAATTCATGAAGGAATTCACCATCCGCAGCTATTGATGAAATGGCAGTGGAACTTTTAGCACTAAGAATGGCTCGAGCAATGTACTCTAGTCGTTGCTGAAGTGAAATCTCTGTGCTAGGAGGGAAAACCCCTTAAATTTTAGCTACAGTATTTTTTAAGAATTGAAAATTCAAATATATCAAGTAGGATGTACTACTTTTTTTTTGTCTTTTTGAGACAGGGTCTCCCCTAGTAGCTCCAGCTAGCCTGGAACTCACTATGTAGCTCCAGCTGGCACTGAACTCAACAGAGATCTGCCTGCCTCTGCCTGTGGGATTAAAGGTGTGCACCACCATGCCCAGCTGAGATTCCTAATTTTAGACAACAAATACTTATATTTTTATATAAAAAAAGCAAAATCCTATCATTTTGGAAATTTTTGGGATACCCCACATGGGGAAGTTATATGTTACCAGGGAAATGGAATTTCCCTTTAGTGGGCTCTTAGTTTCGTTAATGAAAGAACTTGAAAGATAGACTAGACAAAAACTCGAGGACAATTTTATTAGAGTTTGAGAGAAAAACAACAGGGCAGGCATGTAGTAAATCTTGGCAGCTGCCAAGAAGAGGAAGACAAACACAAGAAAGTCACCCTATGTGTAAGCGACCACACTGGGCAACAGGAGGTAAGCCTCAGAGGAAGAGTGATAAAGTCCAGAGCATTAGGGAAAGCTTGCTCAAGCTTTAGAAAAAGAAATAGAGGGGCTGAAGAGATGGTTCAATGGTTAAGAGCACTGGGTGCTCTTGCAGAGGACCTGGGTTTGAGTCCCAGCACCCACATGATGCACATAACTATCTATAACTCCAGTCCCAGGGGATCTGATGCTTCTGGTGACCTCTGAGTGCATAAAATGACTAAGGTGCACTTACATACGTGCAGGCAATATACTCATCGACATAAAATTAATTTAAAAAGGAAAAAGAAATAGAAGAAAAGCACAAAGTCACACTTTTCTGATTAACTCAGAAAAGTAGGTAGGCTTAGCTCTGTAAGTAACTGCACCAAAGGGAGGGACTTCTGGAAGGATTAGTATAGGCTTCTTTAGGGGGATAATTATCCCTCTTCTTAGCATGTCTTTATGTGAATCAGATTTCCTGTGAGGTAGACTCTTGGACAAATGACTGACAGACCATCTGGATTAACTCTTCAGGGAGGAGATAACAGCATGTAACAGTTTAATTTCTGGAGCAGAGAGAATATTATATATCCATACAGGGCCAAAGGTGGATTTGATTCTTTTGACCAGGAGAAAATAGCTTTCCTTTAATGGGCCCCCACTGATAGTCATCTTCAGTGGCCTCAAAGAAAGACTATATTTCTACTACAGAGTTGAGGCCCCCAAATCAGAGGATTGGCTGAAATTTGGGATATATGAAATTTGTCTCAACAAACAAACAAACTCATTTACTTGTTGGGAACCTCTCAGATCAATCAGTATTAAAATATCTTTTCAATGGTCCTGGCAAGCTGGCTCACTGAGAAAAGGTACATTATACTAAGCCTGACCACCTGAGTTTGATCCCTGGGACCCACATGGTAGGAGAGAATAAACTACCTCAGATTGTCCTCTGACATTCCCACCTATGGTGTGGAAAGTGTGCACCTCCCTCCTACACAAATAAGTGTCATAAAAATTTTTTAAAAGCCAGGTGTGATTGTGCATGCCTTTAATCCCCAGGATTGGGAAGGTAGAGGCAGAGGCAGAAGGATGTCTGTGAGATCACGGTCAGTTTGGTCTACACAGTGAATTCCAGACCAGCTAAGGTTAAGACTCAGAAAACAAACAAAACAAAACCTTCTGCAAACCCAATAATTCCAATCTGCATCAGGAAAAAACTGGCTTTCTTTACTTTCAAGAAGACCTTTCTTTTTTTTTTTTTTTTGAGACGGGGTCTCCCTGTAGCCCCAGCTGTCCTGGAACTCGCTATGGAGACCAAGCTGGCCTTGAACTCACAGAGATCCACCTGCCTCTGCCTCCCAGTGCTGGGATTAAAGGTGTGCGCCACAACGCCCGGCAAGAAGACCTTTCTTAAGCTGACTAGTTATGGTTCCTATATTTTCCCCTTTTCAAAAAGACACCAAATAAAGTATTCCTCCTCTCTATCAGAGAGGTATATGATGGTTAATTAGCAATATTCAGGCCAGGTATGGTGGTACACGCCTTTAATTCCAGCATTCAGGAGGCAGAGGCAGCAGAACTCTGTGAGTTCAAGGCCAGCATGGTCTACATAGTGAGTTCAAGGCCAGCTGGGGCTATAGGGAGACCTTGTCTCAAAAAGACCAAAAAATAAATAATAAATTAATAACATTCAGCCCTTGATGTTTCACATAAAATTCTCTGTACATTTAGAAGTCCTGTAACTAGAAGGGTTTTCCTTTTCTCCCCTGTAATTGCTGCCTGCCACCTCCATTAACTGAATAATGTTTCTAATATATTTAAAATACATCTTATGGCTTTCTTTTTTTTAAAAATTATCCAAATTTTATATTATTTTTTTATTATTTTTTTTAGAAGAAGCATATTATTACAGCTTTAATATGCGCAATAAGTTTCCAGAGCAAAGATACAGCTCTTTCAAAAGTGGCTATAAAAAATTATGGAACGTTTCAC
This sequence comes from Nannospalax galili, assembly GCF_000622305.1. Classification (NCBI taxonomy): domain Eukaryota; kingdom Metazoa; phylum Chordata; class Mammalia; order Rodentia; family Spalacidae; genus Nannospalax; species Nannospalax galili. Next base: position 1,964,902 of record NW_008345884.1, read on the forward strand.
GAATTTGCATGTCATCCTTGAGCAGGGGCCATGCTAATCTTCTCTGTATCGTACCAATTTTAGTATATGTGCAGCCTATACATCCAAGGAAAATATAGTAAGAGAGAAACAAGTAATGTGAGAGTTAGAAATTCTTAACATGACCTTGAGAACCAAAGACTAGATGGACAGGCCATCTCACATGAGGAGGAAAGTAGGCCACATGTGGGTAATGGATGCTCCTAAGAGAATTCTTAGGTACAAGGACAGAATGCTTTTTATGATGGGGGTCATTAAGAGACTGCAGTGCAACCCAGTGCAATAAAACTGGCTTGTAGAACTGGTATGGTTAATGATATCTAGGGCTATATAAGAATGGTGAACAATAATCCAGACATGAGATACTGAAGGCCTAGGTTAGTGTTCAGCCCATAGGTACTTCTAGCATAATATATAATGGGCACTCAAACACTAATCATATAACTATAAGATATACAGCTTCAACTGATTTAATGTTTTTTTTCCTTTCTTTGTGGTGGTGGAGACTGAACCAAGATTCTGGCACATTAGGCAAGTACTGTACACCACTTTGGCATATCCCAGCAGTAATACTGTTAATTCTTAATTATAGAAACAACAAATTAACAAAGGCTTTTATTGGAAGTTGCTTTTTAGGTTTTTTGCACCCTAACTGCATTTCTTTTCTTTTTATCATTTCAAAAACAAACAAAATCACCTTACCTTTTCAGTGTGAGGGCAATTTTCAAAATCAAGTTACTATTATGACTAAGGATGTCAAGGAAACCAAAAAATTTTGGATACATATTTGTAATAAAAATACCTACGTTACCATACTGCAAGTGTGAGCCCACACATACACACTTCCTACTAGCCATAATTGAACTCTCAATGTCCCAGGGCTTTGTGTCTGCTGTGTATGTGCTCTACCAGAGAGCTACCCTCACAGAGCTCCTCATGGTGCTGATGTGAGATATGCTGCTTAGGCTGGTCTCCCTAGGTTCATAGGGACCTGAGCACACATAGCTCTGTCCTTAATCTTCACAATGAGAACATTTCACCATACCTATGCATGTCAGCCAATTTGGACAGGACACGAGCAGCACTACTGAAACTCCTATTCTTCTCGTAATACCGCCAGAGTAAATCCATGTACCGCACTCTATTTTGATCCACTTTGGCCATTCGGACTAGATGTGGCTCCAGAAATGGAGAAGCAATCTAGAAGTGGCATAGTTACACAGACAATTTTTGTGATCATATAGGTACTTTTGAAGTAGAAAATAAAGTGTGTATGTGTGCCTTGTTTTATGAAACCAAGCAAAACTAGAGTACATTAACAGGTAAAACAGAATTTTTTTTCTTATTACAAATGATTTTTCTTTTATCAGTTAATGAGAAACTTTCTATAACAAATTGTTTTCAATAAGCTCTGAGAACATAGGTACTGATTCTAAGACTGAGCTCAAAAAGGCAGCCTTGACATTATCAAATCCCATGTATTCATTTTATAAATTAAGACACCCTGAGATTAGGAGAAAATACATGTTTAAAGTCACTCAGGGACTTAATGGCAGAGCCCAATTCATAATCCAGAGACTTCCACCCCACAATGTAAACTATTCCAATCGGCTTCTAAAACAGTAAGGTTAAAGCAAGTCTATTTTGCTCTTTAGGAAAAGACAGCACATACTTAGTTTTATACTACCATCTTATGAAAGGCACAGAAGAACTGAATTGCCTATACTACATATGTGTAAAATTGTTATATTATGCTACCTTAAAAGTATAAATGAACATAAATGATGCTGTACAAACGGTATTTTTTACCTGTAGTAGTTTATCTGCAAGGTCAGCTTGTATTAGCCAATTATAAAGAGCAATACTAAAGAGCTCATCCTTGGATCGCTGAGCCAATTTAAGCATTTGTTCAAACTAAAATAAACAAAATAGTAAAAATTAGAATGGTTAAATGGTTTCTTGATGAACATAATGAACCTTTGAACTCCCGGTAAGAAAACAAGCTAAATGGGAATTCTAAGAGTTACTACAAAGACTATGCCACCACCACATGCTCAACTCCTACAACATAGCACATATCAGAATAAGGCCTGCAGGGTCCCTTACGTGATGTCCTGCTTCTTCATTACTAAGCATGTTGGGATCTGATGTCAGCACTGGAGGACCAGGTTTCTTGGGTACACTAGGAGATTGTGGAGCAGCCTTACTTTGATTTACAAGTTCTTGAAGAGTGTCTGTAATGCATTTGTAACTATTTAACCTGAAAAAGAAAAGGTCAATTACATTATTTAACTAGAAAAAAATGAATTTACTCTTGGGACACACACCAGCCTGGGCTAGATGAGACCTTGTTGCCATAAACAAACAAAAAAACAAACAAACAGGGCATGTTGATGTCATCAGTCTCTTAAATTCAACACTCAGGAGGCTGAGGCATGATGATCACGAGTTTAAAGCTTGTCTCAAAAAGCTAAAACCAACCCAAAATATCCCCACCTCCTGCCTAAAAACACAAAAATCAATAGATTTGAGGAATGTTTGGTTAAATATAGAATGGTAAAGCCATAAAAACATCAACAAAAATTAGCATATTTTTAAGTCTCTACAAATGTGTGAATACTTCAAAGTTTTTCCTTTAAAATAAAATAATTATCTTTACCAGGAACCAGAAATTGGGGAAAAGGGGGAAGCCCATCAGGGATCTCATTAAAGAAAACCCCACAGTTGCAGCCTGTCAGTAACTTCAGCTCTATGGGAGACAGACAGGAGGACTGCTGGGGCTTGCTGGCTGCCAGCCTGTTCTGGGCTCAGTGAGAAATCCTATCTCAAAGGAATAACTTGGAGAGAGTGATACAGGACACCTGATGTCCTTCTCTGGCTTCTGAGTGTGTGCATTGTGTACACATCATATACATACCCATACAAAATATAAGCCTGCTAAGAATTTTAAGACTAAAATCTTATCTCTAGGCTACAAATTAAAATCTTGAAGCAGGACTTCATAAAACAAGTTGTTTTTAAGTGAAAGCACAATTAAATTTTATAAGGGTTATACTTGAAATGCTATTTCTCTAATACTATCAATCAAAAAATGTATATGAAGAGTGGCTGGAGGGATAGCTCACTGGTTAAGAACACTGGATGCTCTTACAGAGGACATGGGTCTAGTTCTTATCAACCACATGGTAGCTCTAACAATAGTCCTTAACTTGGGTTCCAGTGTATTCCAGTGATGCCCTCCTGCCTCCATGGGTATTGCATGCATGAGTACACTTACATTCATACACGCATAACATTCAGTACACATAAAATAAAAACAAAAGTCTGCCTCACTCACCTTTCTTGGAAAGTCTGAAAACCAACTACATCTTCTTCTGGTTCTCCATGCTTATAGAAATGAAGTCCAAGCCCCTGAGGATCTTTTTTCTCTGCAGCGGTAAGAGAAAGTTCCACTACACCTTCATAAAAGCGCACTAGGAAAGAAAGGGGAAAACAGGCTTACTACTAAGCTGGATATAGTTTCCCTGAGCAGATATACAAAAGTAACCAAAAGAGTTCTATATCTATTATATGTTATTCCAGTGACAATATCACAAAATATTTCTGATTAAGTTCACAAATGAAAACAGTTCTCATATTCCTGGAAGGAAAGAGATTTCATAGTAAAAAAAAAAAGACTTCTTTGATGAAGAGAAAAATCTCAGGATTCAAAATAATTCCTGTGGTAACAGTTATAGCCTTTACAGTACATTACATTTAAAGGGATTTTAAAGAGAACACGCAGTTTTTATTTTTAAAATTAGTCAAAAATTTTAGGCACATGGGGCTGGAGAGAGATGGCTCAGTGGTTAAGAGCACTGGCTGCTCTTGCAGAGGACCTGGGTTCAGTTCCCAGCACCCACATGGCAGCTAGCAATCATCTGTAACTCCCATGTTCCAGAAGATCTGTCACACTCTTCTGGCCTCCGTGGGCATTGTACACATGTAGTACACTTACATACATGCATACTATCAACCAAGAATTTATGAACTCAGGTTCAGTTCCTAGCACCTACGTGGTAGCTAACAATTGTCCTCAACTCCAGTTCCAGGGTATCTGATGCCTTCTGGCCTCCATGGGCACTGCACACTTGTGATACACTTAAATGCAGGCAAACCACAAACACATATAAAATATAAAAATAGGTAAAAGTATAGCTGGGCGTGGTAGCGCACGCCTTTAATCCCAGCACTCAGGAGGCAGAGGCAGGGGGGACTCTGTGGGGTTGAGGGCCGCCCGGGTTTCAACATTAGGTTCAGGAAAACCGGGAGCACCAGGAGAACCCGTCTTCAAAAAACCAAAAAAAAAAAAAAAAAAAAAAACCATAAAAGAAAATTTTTTTTTTTAGACATCTTAAAAATAAGTATAACCTAGTAGTTTAACTTAAGGACTGAAAGTTCAAAAGCAAAAAGTTAAGTACATTAGCTGGACAAAGTGAAGCACACGTATTAATCTAGCACTTGGGAGGTAGAAGCAGTAGGATTAGGAGCTCAAGGATATCTTCGGCCGCACAGAGAGAGAGCTCAAGATCAGCCTTAGTTACACATATGATTGTCAAAAAATAAGTATTACTTGCTTCACATGTACAAGGCTCTAGGTCCAAGGCTTAGCACTGTCAAAAAAGCCACACAATTCAAAATATCTCTTTGGCCACTAATGTTGGAGGAAGGATGGCCTCTGGGAAGAGTCCATATCCTTGCTTCTCTTTATTCACACCTTGTCATTTGTTCTTGGAGTTAAGTAAAAGACACAATGAACAGTTTGCTTCTCACCTTGCCTGTACTGCGCACAAACACTGGAAAGGTCGACTTGGTTGCTGATTTTTTGATACTCCTTCAGTGATTCCCTTAACATTCTTTCTTTATCAGTCTTACTTTGAACTTGTCGAGAACGCTGAAGAAGCTCATTTGCCTAAAGAGATGACAAAAACTTAAAAAGAGACAAAATCAAGCAGGCAGATGACACTGTTCACATTAAGTTTTAGTCTGTCTAAATTTATGTGTGGTTCATTATCATTATAAATAAAAACTCTATGAACTTACGTCTTAATTTTAGGCAGAAAAGTTTTTGATCAAAAAAATTCTAGCTATTCTTAATTCCTCTCACAAGATAAGCCAGATAGCTTTGTCTGAGAATTCTCCTGCCTAGTCAATACATTATTGGTCATCAGGCAGTTCATCATGTGACACTGATTTACTTTTTTTCCACCTGTAGGAAAGGATCAATAAAAATTGCCTATTAACTCTGATTCACAACAGATATACTTAAGTCTTAGTGCATTTCCTTAATCTCTAAGGAAAAAAGATGAATTCCTTAGAGAATAAATTTTCTTAATTTCTTTTTAAATATTTTATTTATTATTTTTATTTTATGTGCATGCGTGTATTGCTTGCATATAGGTAAGTGCACCCATGTCATGCAATGCCCACAGAGGACAGAAGAGACTGTCGGATCCCCTGGAACTGGAGTTACGGACAGTTGTTAGATGCCACATGGGTGCTGGGATTCAAACCCAGGTCTTCTGCAAGAACAGCCAGTGTTCTTAACCACTAAGCTTTCTCTTCAGCCCCAATTTTCTTAATTTCTAAACTAAGTGATTTTCCTTAAATGCTAACCTGTCTTTTTAAACATGGCCTAAAAATACTGTCAAAGATTTTCTATATGTAAGACTTAAAAGAGCATACATGAATTTTTAAGAAGCCATGTATTTCAAATTCCTTCTTAGTTGCGGATTCTAAGGACAAAACAAATTAAGAGATGTGGTAAGGTCTACTGAGAAAACAAGTTCTGGATTCCCATTCATCACACTATGAAATCTCGCATACAAAAAAACTGAGAAAGGCAGTGAAGCCAAGCGTACCTTAGAACAAACAGCATCATCAGTGCTGTACAGAAGAGGGCAGATATCCTGGAGGTGTAAACTAATGCCATCCACAGCAGCATTATCTCTGATGTAGCAGTTGATAAGAGAAGCAATCAATGCACCCGTTAGCTCTTTGTCTCTGATAACCAGATCTTTAAAGGTAGTGATCTTCAGCTGCTCTTGAAATTCCTAGAAAAATAAGAGAAAAACCTTTGATTTTATCAAAATTATAGAAATATTTTATTTTCACACAGAATGAAATTTCTTTTTCAGTTTCAGTTTCTTGGTCTGTGTGGGAGACAGGCTTGAGCCTAGGGTAAAAGTCTTATTGACAGCCATGCTGCAGGCCTGAGGCAATGGCCCAACCACTGGAGCCACAAGGAAAGCCTTGTGACATTTTGCTCCCATTGGCAGATCATGAGACTGATGCCTAGAGCTCACCACTCCCTAATCACCACCCCTGGAATCAAGGTATCCTACTTTTTGTACTGTGATAGGATGCTAAACCTGTTATGCTAATAAGGTATCCTACTTGCTGTGCTGTGATTGGGCCACCATCCCTATATAAGCTTGTGTCTTCCTGCAATAAAGCAGATCTATGTCACGAACCTGGTCTTCTGAATGCGGCTCCGCTGACACAGTCTCCTCACCAGTCCTGGGGTCTGGACCGGACGACTGATCAGAGGAACTAAGAGAGCAGGAGAGTGGCCATAGCCGGAAAAGAGCAGCTACAGCTGGCGACCACAGGTCTGTCTTTATTTTTTGAGACAGGATCTCACTATGTAGCCCTGGCTGGTCTGGAACTCATGGAGATCTGTCTGCCTCAGCTTCTTGAGTACTAGGATTAAAGGTATGTGCCACCAATCCCAGCTGAAATTTCTTTTCTCCCCACCCCCAAAACAACAAAAGAACCCAAGAAAAAACCCCTACAACCCTTAAATATTTAAAGACTCAATGAGGAAACAAGGTTAGGTGTAGCCTGATTCCCAGCACTGAAAATGAAAATGAACTAAACTACTACAAAAATTTTTGCAGAAAATTTGCAGTAAATTATGTAGTTGGAAATAACCCACAGTAGATTTAGTTCAAACTTCTCAATTTAATTTTTTTGATTCATTCAATTTTATTTTGTTATGAGTATTTTACCTAAAAAACTACCTATTCTAGATATATAATCCAACATAATTAAAAATCATTCTACCTTGCAATGGAAAATAAAATGGTTTTCATCAACTAAACATAGGAAATTGAATTCTTTCAAGGTGGGGGCGGGGGTGGTGGTGGTGATGGTAATACATTTAAAAGAAGGAAAACTGCCAATAAAGAAAACTACTCACTAGCCACGAGTAAAAAGAACTTGGATCACTTTTTAACTTTGAAAATATTACTCAAAGTCAAGATAAGTATTTCAGATATCAGACAGTTCCAGAGGACAAAAACAATCTTACCTTCTGAAGTTCTCCAACAATGATAGTAAATTGATGTTCGCAAAGAAGTTTCCACAAGGCCAGAGCCTGGTATGATTTTTTAACCAGCTGTTGGATTGCCTGAAGTGATACCTTTTCACTCAGTTGAGCCTCTGGTGACAAAATACAACTAATGAATCTTTATAAAATGACACAGGTCCAACAGTTTTCTTATTTCAAATAACACTTGTACCTAAGGGTGAAATTCCCATTGCTCTTCTCTCTGCCCCTACCATAGGCAACAAGAATCACTGGTTACTGTATTCATCCTCTTGAATTTATATATATAAAACAATTATATATGCAATTATGTACATACACAATGTATATACAGTACAATATGTACACGCACATGTATGTTTATGCATATATATGTACATGAAAAATAAAAATATTGCTGTGCTTTTGTTCAGTATTTCTTTATGTAGAAAATACCACATTGATTCTTTTTCCACCTGAAAACCATCTGAAATGCTTTGCCACTAAAACAATAAATGATCTTAGAGATAGACTGAAAGGCTCAGTCAAGTTTCAAAAGATCAAGTCTCTCAAACCCCACATTAATACATCTGATAGGTCATGAAATCAATTCCATTGGTCATGATAATTTCCCTTATCTTTTAAATAAGTAGAAAAGTATTGAAAAGGATACAGAAGACATTGTATATCTTTCTTCTTCTTTTTTTTGGTCTTTTTGAGAGTCTCCCTGTAGCCTCAGCTGGCCTGGAACTTACTATACAGACCAGGCTGGCCTTGAACTCCAAGAGATCTGCCTGCCTGTGCCTCCCGAGTGCTGGGATTAAAGGCAAACACTGTATACTTTTCAAATATATAAAATATAATAAACTGCTACACAAGTCTTCAGAAATTCTGACACATGCCACAACATGGAAAAACAGGGAAGACAGTATGCTGAAGTGAAATAAGCCATTGTTAAAACAAGACATGGTGTACTGTTCTGCTACATTAAGTACCTAGAATAGTCAAACTTACAGAAACAGAAAGTAGAAAGAGGGTAGGTGCCAGGAGCTAAAGGTAGGGAGAAATGGGGAGTTGTTATTTCATGGTTATACTGAATTCTATTCTGGAATGATCTACTGGTAACTCCATCAGGCACCAATGGACAGTTCCAGTCCAATGATCACACAGGTGGCCCTGATCAAATGGATCACACAACAAAATCCAAAGTCATGAAACTGCTGGGCGTGGTGGCACACCCCTTTAATCCCAGCACTCTTCAAGTTCAAGGCCACCTGGTCTGCACAGTGAGTTCCAGGCCAGCTGGGCTATACAGCAAGGCCCTGTCTCAAAAGACCAAAAAAAAAAAAAAAAAAAAAAAAAAAAAAAAAAAAGTCATGAAACAGGAATAGGATGGGTAGGGAGGAGGAGAGGTTGAAAGGGTTGGGAAGACTGGGAAGAAGAGAGTAATACATTATATACATTTATCAAAGAACTAAGTTAATAATAATAGTAACAACAACAATAATAAATAGCAAGTATGCCACAACAATTAAGAAAAATCATAAAATAGAGTGCATCATTTTCTCATACACAGGGACAAAAAAATCTTTAGATTGAAAGAATTAAGGAAATACATGGATCCTATACCGTCCTATTTTCAAAACTGCATTGATGACACTTTAATAAAAAAACATTTTGTGGGCTAGAGAAATAGTTTAGCGGTTAAGGGCACTGATAGTTCTTACAGAAGACATAGGTTTGGTTCCCAGTATCCATATGGGGGCTACCAGCCATTTATTCACAACTCCAGTTATAGGGGATCTGATGGCCTCTTCTGGCCTCTGTGCATTGCAGGCACTGCACACACATGATGCACTTATGCACACGTCGGCAAAACACACACATAAAGAATAAAAAACAGGGGCTGGAGAGATGGCTCAGTTAAGAGCACTGACTGCTCTTGCAGAGGACCGGGTTCTAGTCCCAGCACCCACATGGCAGCTGTGAACTCTCCTTAACTCCAGTTCCAAGGGAATCCGAAGCCCTCTTCTGACCTCCATGGCATTGCATGACATAGGCACACTCACAAACATGCAGGCAATACACTCATACACATTAAAAAAAAAAAAACAAAAACCACATGTATGTTATCAGGCACACTTTATCTTACTAAAAGCAGTCCATTGTTTCCTATTCAAGTAATAAAACTCTTTAGTGGTGTCATGTGTATGTAACTGATCACAAGGAATAATTCACCATGAAACTTCCGCTGCAGCTCCTGTTGCATTTGCTGAGTATTTCCATTTTCAGGACGCATGAATCCCATCAGCCTCTGCTGCACTTTGGCAGTAGTGCTGAAATAGAAAGCATAAAGACAGTGTGTGTGTATGTGTGTGTGATAGCTTTACTAAGATGTAACTCAGCTTCTACAGATTCAACCATTTAAAGTGCAGAATTCATTTAAAAAATATATTCATAGGACTGTGAAACCATAATCACAAGTGCTGGTTGCCAGGAAAAACTCAAATAAATGCTTTTAGATTTAAATATCATGGAGGGCTAGAGAGATGGCTCAGTTGTTGAAAGCACTTGCTGCTCTTCTAGAAAACCTGAATTCAGTTCTCAGCATCCAAACAACAACTCAAAGCTGCCTGTAACCCCAGTACTCAGGAGGCACAGTCAGGCAGATCTCTTGGAGTTCCAGGTCAACCAGGACTAACTACATCATGAGACCCTGTCTCAAAAAAATAAAAGGATAACTTTACAGTATATGATTAATATCTCAGCAACAAGATACAATGAAAAGAAAATCCGAATAGTTACGGTTTTGGTTCTGTGGTAGAGTTTGTCTAGCATGTTTAGCCTGTGTGAGGCCCTGGGTTTCATCCCTAGAACCTCCAAGAAAGAAGAAAAGGCCTCTTTCTTACACCAAAAAAAAGTGAATAAATAAATAAA
>NW_008345884.1:1975215-1999745 GCF_000622305.1 Nannospalax galili
GGCTCCAAGGACATTGTGCATGCATGTGTTACACTTGCATACATGCAGGTGAATAAATAAATAAATATATAAATAAATAAATAATAAATGAATCTGATTTGTTCTTACTTTGGATTTCCTAGTGGTCCTCCTGAAAATTGGGAATTTCTATCTAGAAATTCCTGCAAACCTTTTAATTCCAGTAGCACTGACTCCAGCAGCTGGGGGGACACACTGCTTTCAATCTGTGAGAACGGAAAAAATTTTCAAGTTTAAAAAAACAGGAAAAAACTGCATATAAAAAAAATGTGCTCTTTAGAGCCATAATTGAATATATACTTTTTGAAGTATGCTATATTTGTAACGAGTATGGTTCTTACATGAATTCACATCTTATTGACCAAAATAAAGTGTGATAAATTTATTAATAACCTTTTTTTCCCTATTCTTGGAAGGCTGGCATAGAACTTACATACAGCACATACAAATATTAAGTGAACATCTGATTACTTTTCACATTCCCAAGGTTATCACCCAGATTACAGTATAGCATATTCACAACACCCATGTCCTCATGTCCTATTCATTATCAATCATCCTGACTTCCTTCAAGGTAACCACCAATACTTTTATCATGATAGATTAAGAGAGCGAACTCTGAAGTTCATGCATAGTATTAGATAAAATGCATTATTATTAGAAATGTGACCTCTAACAGGGTATCACAATGCAAAAGATATCTGAGTTAGGGTGGGTGTCTTTATGAATGTTTATAAACTCAGTACTTCAGAGGTTATGATGGGGGGGATCACAAGTTCAAAGGTAGCCTGAACTACATAGCAAGACCCTGTCTTGAAAAACAAGAAAATAGAAAAACAGAAAAGGAAAGAAAAAGAAAGATATCTGGTGCCTTACTATTCTAAAATGAGTGTAAAACAAAAATTGTGCTTATGTTCCAGATATTTTTAAAATTTTTTAATTTCTTTGAGACAGGATCTTCCTATAGCCCCAGCTGGCCTGGAACTTGCTATGAAAACCAGGCTCCTTGATCTCAGAGATACACATGCCTTTTCCTCTCAGTGCTGGGATTAAGTCATGCACTGCTTTTATCCATCTTCTATATTCCAGACTTTTAAAATAAATGTTTTTTAAAATTAATTAATTTATTTTTATGTGTATGAATATACTGCCTGCATGTATATGAGTGCACCCGTGTCGTGCAATGCCGTGGAGCTCAGAAGAGGGCTTTGGATTTCCCTGGAACTGGAGTTAAGGACCGTTCACAGCTGCCATGTGGGTGTTGGGAATCGAACCCGAGTTCTTTGCAAGAGCAGTCAGTGCTTTTAACTGCTGAGCAATCTCTCCAGCCCCCAAAGAAATGTTCTTAATGACGTTTTGTAAGATATTTCTTTGAAGCAGTCTGAGAAGTATGTAAATACAGGATAATCAGTGCTGGGATCAAGGAAGTGTTGTGCATCAGAGTCAAAGTATGAGAGAGAGAATGTAAGATTAAGTATTAGCTCTAACTCAATTTGTTCCTCACAGCAACTTTGGGAAGGAGACAGTCTTTGTATTTTGCAGTGGACTATGAGGCTATGAAATGTTAAGAAAATTTTACTCATTACTAGTTAATATGTGATTGGCATAAGACCTAACTAAACTAGAGAGAGGACAGTTTGTTGGGAGAGAATGTGAACATCTACGTAAAACAATCATTGAGTCTTATTTACAACACTAAGAAATGTGAAACATTATCCATAACATCAACTAGTTTCAAGCAAACAAGGAAATAGCATTCCATACTTACTGCAGTGATCTCTCTGTTGCCACTCTTGAATACTCTTTCCACAACTAAGCTAGCATCCCAAATATTTCTATAACAAAAAAATGCTTTAATGATTGTACTATAAATGAATAAAACCATTTCAACTTGCAGTTACTTCTTTTGTGAAGGGAAATTATGGTCTTATTCAGTTTTTCAAATAGCAATAGCTTCATTACTAAGTTACCTAGAAAATGGGGCTGGTAAGATGGCTCAGTGAGTGTAAAGGCACTTGCTATGCGACCTGACTTCCGTCCCTGGGACTTATACAAGGTGGAAGGAGAGAACTGACTCCACAGAGTTGCCCTCTGACATCCACATTGCACACTATGGCACACACACTCCCTCAGTCATACACACGAATAATAAATAAAGTTTTTTAAATGGTAAAAAATTTTTTAAAAAAATTTATTATTTTTATTTCATGTGTATGTATGTATTGCCTGCATGTAGGTAAGTGCACCCGTGTCGTGCAATGCCCATGGAGGTCAGAAGAGGCTGTCGGATGCTCTGGGACTGGAGTTATGGACAGTTGTTAGCTGCCATGTGAGTGCTGGGATTCGAACCCGGGTCTTCTGCCAGAACAACCAGTGTTCTTAACTGCTGAGCCATCTCTCCAGGCCCAGAAAAAATTAAAAAAAAAAAAAATTTATTACTTTTGTGTATGAGTGTATTCCCTGGATGTATGTAAGTGCACCTGTGTCATGCAATACCCACAGAGGTCAGAAGAGTTAGGGATGGTTGTTAGTCACCATCTGGGTGCTGGACTCTAACCCTAGTCCTCTGCAAGAGCAGTCAGTGCTCTTAACCACTGAGCCATCTCTCCAGCCCCCAAAATGGAAAAATTTCAACCCAAATATCCCTGTCATTGTAGATAAATGACACTAAGTGGGGCGTGGTGATGCACACCTTTAATCCCATCAGCTGAGGGGGAGAAGCAGGCGGATTTCTGTGAGTTCAAGGCTAGCCTGGTCCACATAGTAAGTTCCAGCTGGGACTACAGGGAGACCCTGTCTCAAAAGAGGCAAAAAAAAAAAAAAAAAGAAAAGAAATTATACTAAAGAAAAACAACAACAGCAAAAGACTGGGTAGTAAATTGTAAACAGGGAACCTGCCATGGAAAATACCCCACAGATTTACAAAAGACTGACGCACCTTTTCACATTTTAAAGGAAATAGTATTAATGAAAGCATTTAGCTCAATGGTTGGATTGCAAATACGGGCACTGTTCTTTATCCTTCCCTCTAATCATTCCCTGTGTAATAAAGATGGTGGTACACCTCCTCCAAAGAGAGATGGTCTCTAACTACTTCCCACCTTCTGAATTTAGGGTAGCCTTGAGATTTCCTTCTGGCCAAGGGTAAAAGGTAGAACAGAGTGCCATTCTTAATTCTAAGTATAATCCTTGAGAAACTTGGCAAGTTCCTACTGTTTCTCACAGAGCCCTACCACCAGCAAGTGACAAATTCTTGGCTCTCCTGCTGGAGGATGAGACCATGTAGAGGACGGAGCTGTAAGGTCATTCTAGGCCTTTATGCATATGGCAGTCCAGCCAAGATAACAAAACTCTTTGTGCCTTCATATCTGAACGCATATGCATGAGTGAGCAAAGTAAGACCAGAACTGCTCAATTGACTTCTATTCACACTACTGAGTTACAGGATGCTTTTTAATGCAATATTATTATTATTTTTTTGGTCTTTTTGAGACAGGATCTTCCTGTAACTCCAGCTGGCCTGGAACTCAAATGTACATCAGGCTGGCCTTGAGCTCACAGAGATCTGCCTGCCTTTGCCTCCTGCGTGCTGGGATTAAAGGCAGGCACCACCACGCCTGGCTCTGTAATGCAATATTATTAATATGCATGTATATATAATCTGATGCTACATGAACAGAAAAATATCCCAGCAGTGAACATAGTGAAAAGCCTGAATGAGGCAAAACAGTCTTATCAATGGATGAGCTTAAAACTTAAAAGTAAAATTAAGTAGACTAAGTAATGCCCAATTTAGAGTTAGAAATATTTCACTATTGAAAACAGAATAGGCTGGGCATGGTGGCTCATGCCTTGGTCCCAGCACTTGGGAGGTAGACACTGGCGGATTTTTTTTTTTTTTTTGGTCTTTTTGAGACAGGGTCTCCCGATAGCCCCAGCTGTCCTTGAACACACTATGTAGACCAGGCTGGCCTCGAACTCACAGAGATCCACCTGCCTCTGCCTCCTGAGTGCTGGGATTAAAGGCGTGCGCCACAACGCCCAGCTGACAGGTGACTTTCTATTAGATCAAGGCCAGACAGGTCTACACAGTGAGTTCTGGGTCAGCTGTGGCTCCAGGGAGACCCTGTCTTAGAAAGACAAAAAACAAAAACAAAAAAACAGGAGAATAGGACAAAGTGAACAATAGTTAAGTATTCTATGAAAAACTTACCCCATGATTCGAGAAAAGTAAATGCAAATACCATTGTGCTTTCCTGAGTACACAATCTCTGGTCCAGTCAAACTGCTCATACTTGTGGTCTGCATTGCTGAATTTCCCACAGCACACACTGGAGTTGACACAGCAGGAGGCTGAACACCTATACACATACAAGAACAAATTTCTTAGAAATAAACCCTAGTTTCATCCCTGGGCCTATAAGCTACTTCTATTATTTTCCTAAATGGATATAGTATCAAAATGCCCTCTAAATTTGTAACTTTATACCCATAGGTCAGTGCAGTTCTCAGACTTCAACAGAGAAGATTCTTTTGTACAATGGACAGTAGCTAAAAACAAAAAACAAACAAACAAAATCTCACAAGAGATTGAAATGGCTGAGAATAAGTTCGTGAAATGCTTAGATACTAATGGGAAATCTGTATCACAGTCCCTCCCTTCAGGAACTATCATGGTTAGGGAGGACCAGGGGAAACAGTGTCTTCTGAATATGGACCACTGCACTCATGAACCCACAGCAGCTATAGTTGCCTCCATAAGACTGAGGAAGTCAACAGTCTGTCATGGAGCGGGGAGGGAATCAGGACCCTTAGCTGAGGACAGTTAATTTAATGGCTTCTGGGGAATGGAGAGTCAGTTTTCTTCTTCCTTTTTGTTTGGGGGGGGGTCCTTTTTGAGACAGGGTCTCTCTATAGCCCCAGCTGGCCTGAAACTCACTATGTAGAGCATGCTGGCCTTGAACTCAAAAGATTCCCCTTCCTCTGCCTCCAATGTGCTGGGATTAAAGTGCTGGGATTAAAGCTGTGGGCCACTAGGCCTGGATTTTACTGTCATTCCCCACCCCCGCAGTCAGTTTTCTTTAAGGGTATATCCCATTAGGTTGCTCATGCTCCAGCGGATGGCCCCACACCATAAACATGGAAAGCAAAAGTTGGATTTGGTGAAAAAAGAGAGACATGAAGTTGGGAGGAGGGTAGAGGCTGGTACTAGGAGGAGTTGGGGGAGGTGGGAGTGAATATGATCTAAGTACATTGTATGCATGTATGAAATTCTCAAAGAATAGATATATATTTTAAAACCAATAAATCTTAAAAGAGTTCAGAATTTTTTTTACAAGTTCAGATATTTCAATACTCCATTTGTTGTATCTGGAATGTGAGAGAGAGAAAGAAAAAGAGACTATACATATACATATATGTATTTGGTTTTACTTGATAAGAAGCAACACTGAGGCTTGGATGAGTTCTAACAGGTAGACTTCCATGTTTTGCGAAAGCAGAATGAAAAGAAAAGAAAACTCAAAATTACTGCTTCTAATGCTGGAGTGAAACAACTGATTATACTAATCAGGGTGCAACTGGATCCCCATACACCAATGAGAGGATGCCACACTGTCAGAAGACTTCATAAATTAGCAATACACAGTCAAACACAAATACTTTCTTAGAAGCCACTTCTGTCAGCTGACTTTGTTTATATTTGCACATGCACACTGAACACATGTGCAAATGTACATGTGGAGGGCCAAGGACAACCTCAGGAGTCATCAGCCTTGTTTTTTTGAAACAGTCTCGACTGGCTTGGAACTCACCTAGCAGGCTAGGGTGGCTAGTGAGTGAGCCTCAGGGATCTATCTGTCTCAGTCTCCCCAGTGTTGAGCTTATAAGCCTGTATCACCATGTCTGGCCTTTTTACATTAGTTGTGGGGATCAAACTCAGGTCTTCACGCTTGTGAACACATTACCACTTCAACGGTCTCCCCAATCTACTACTTTTGTTTGTGTTTTTTAAAGTTACTATTATTTGAGCCAGGAGTGGTGGCGCATGACTTTAGTCCCAGCACTTGGGAGGCAGAGGCAGGTGGATCTCTGTAAGTTCAAGGCCAGCCTGGTTTACATAGTGAGTTCCAGGACAGCTGGGGCTACAGAGAGACCCTGTCTCAAAAAGACCAAAAAGTAATAATAAAGTTAATATTATTCACACTAAACATTAAAGATAATAATTAACACAGAAAAGAGGTACCATGAGATGGTGTCCCCAAAAAGGATGGATTTGGATAGGAACTACCACTAGGAACAGGAGAACCTGTAAAAGGAAAAAATATAGAGATTTGTAAAATAATCTCCTAATGTTCTAAATTTGATCAAAATTTGGCATAGAAGCTATTTATATGCATGACTGAAGAATGACGCCACATTACGGACCTGGGGCTAGAGAGATGGCTCAGCAGTTAAAAACACTGGCTACTCTTGTAGAGGACCTGGGTCTGAATCTCAACACCTACATGGCTGCTAACAATCATCTGCAACTCCAGTTCCAGGGGCTCTGACTCCCTCTTCTGACCTCTATTGGCACTGAATGATACAGGTATACCTACCTACATACAATTAATACACTCACACACCATTAAATAAAAATAATAAAGGGGCTCGAGAGATGGCTCAGCGGTTAAGAGCACTGACTGCTTTTGCAGAGGACCTGGGTTCAATTTCCAGAACCCACATGGTGGTAACAACTGTCAGTAACTCTAGTTCCAGGGGATTCAACACCCTCTTTTAGCCTCTATCGGCAATGCAAAACACAAGTGCACTTACGTACATACAGGCAATACATGCATACACGTAAAATAAAATAAAAGTAATATTATAAAAAAGAAGTGTCCTAGTGTGCTTTCTGTTGCTGTGATAAAACACTGATAAAAACCAACTTAGGGCTTAATACTAGCCAAGTATTCATCTAATAAAAGAAAATACTATTGGCTACATCTTATTTTGCTTTCTAGTATACATTAAAGATACAGTACTAATATACCATCACCTTTAAATGTATCTATAGACTTATTCATCCATAATTAGTAGCAATAAAACAATGAGAAACTAGTGAATAAACTATGCAACCCATTACACAGATTATAAAATACAACTCATTGCAAAGATTCACTGTTTTATACTCACTAGAATAAACAGGAGACCCCAAGATGGGCCCAACATTACTGGGAGTGGGAAGTGTGACTGGAAACCTCATCTGTGCTTCACCTCCATACCTATTTGTGTGACAAAGAGGATGAATTCAACACATTAGCGAGCCTTTAAAACCCGGGATTATTCCCACTCCAGTTTAACTTTTAATTGGTAGCAACTTCTCTATATGGTGCTGTTCAGTGGACTGTATACCTAGCACACATAATCCTTATTTACGAACTGTTGACTTGAAATTGCTACCAGGAAATGCTAACGAACTCTATAGACTTCTTAAAATAAAAAAATGTAATGAATAGTTTACTTAATATGGAAATAATTCCTGTAGTTTTGTAATAGATTATCATTAGACATAAATTTTAAAACTCTTAAGTGCTGGAAAGATGGATCAATGCTAGCTGCTCTTGCAGAGGATCTGGGTTTGATTCCCAGCACCCACATGGAGGGTAACAACTGTCTATTAAAAAAAAAAAAAATCTAAAGCTCAATCATATTTCAAATTCTTAGCTAAATGTTTTATAGAAAGAAAATCATGTTGAAGGCCGGCACACAGCTCAATGACACAGTGCTTGCTTACTATGTATGAGGTCCCGAGTTCAATCCCCAGTACCGTTAAAAAAAAAAACAAAAAAAACCTCTTTGATGCACTCAGGAAATATGACTCAGAATCCCTCAGTACAAATGAGACGTATGCATTAGAAATGGTGTATGAAGTAAAAAAAAAAAAGATGGAGGTCTCGGGAGGCAGAGGCAGGCAGATCTCTGTGAGTTCAAGGCCAGCCTGGTCTACATAGTGAGTTCCAGGACAGCTGGGGCTACGGGGAGACCCTGTCTCAAAAAGACCGAAAAAAAAAAGAAGAGAAAGTGTAGAATAACTAGATAGAAACACTCTAAGATATACCTAAAGAAAGCCCGAGTAGCCCAGGCAGATACTTCTCTGTCAGAGGCAGCAGTGGAGCATGCAAGGATAAGGCAAATTGCACAAGCCTGGTCGTCCTGTAAAAAAAAAAAAAAAAAAAAAAAAAAAAAAAAAAGTCTCTGTAGTACAGAAATACTTTAAAATAAGTTTTGTTATGTCCACCGTTTAATCTCTGCCTAGTACGGGCAAGTATTCAACAATGGAATCAGCATTAAAAAAGTAAACAATCTAGATTTAAAACTTAGCACAAAAACTATCTTTATTGAGATAGTCTCACTATGTAGCCCTGGGTGACCCTGAACTCACATATATCCACATGCCTTTGCCTCTGGAGTGTTGAGATTAAAGGCATGTGCCACAAATACCTTGCTTTATTAAGATTTTGATTGACTTTAATTTCTCTATTTTTTCTTGTTGTCTTTCTAACTTTTAGAAATTATCAGTAAGAACTAAGATTTCTTGAGTATCATGTACTCAATAAACAGTGTATACTAATAGTAGTATATACTATTAGTCCTTATAGTATATACTACTGTAATATAGTACGGTTTACACAAAAAGGAAAAACAAAAACTGAAAGCTAATGAATTCGAGTATCTTTTTTATTTCCCCCTTTTTTTGGTCTTTTTGAGACAGGGTCTGCCTGTAGACCCAGTTGGCCTGGAACTCGCTATGTAGACCAGGCTGACCTCCATCTCACAGAGATTCGCCTGCCTCTGCCTCCCAAGTGCAGGGATTAAAGGAGTGCACCAGTATACCTGGCCAAGAAGTACATAATTTCTAAATCCGCTGACATCAAATAACAGTTAATCTGAGTCTATTAGTAAGTGTAGCTATTATAAAACTTGCCTGGCATGAATTTAAGTATTTTACCTCAGTGGGAAAACAGATTTTTAACAAGTAGTTTGAATCCTGGATCTGCATATATAACTTTAATATGATAGTACTAATTTTTAACTCAGCACTGTTTCAGACCTATCAATTTTAGCTATAGGTATTAACTACTAATGTCTCCATATTATTGTTTCGCGTTTCCTCCTCAGGGTTATTCAGCGTCTGGCACATATGCATACTTAGACACACTCGTTCATCCAAAAAGCCCATAAAAGTAATGTCTAGTACTTAAAAAGTGTATTATCATATAACTATAATATCATATTCTCACTAATATACCTTAATAAAAATTTGTCAATATTAGAAGAAAATTTTCCAAGAGTCTCATAACATCAACCCTGCATTCAAATATTAGAATATACACAGTGATTCAGATTTAAAAAAGGGGAGAACAGATGATCTTTTTATTATAGTATTTTACTTTCAATTTACTTAATATTTTAAGATTCTAATTGCATCATTATTTAAAAATTCACATTAAAATACATAATTACCTGATGTAATTTGAAGAATCTTTCAATTTCTTCTCCATCTCCACCCACATTACTCACAAGCAGATGTCTCAGTTGATCTACAGGTCTAAGTTTATGAAACATAAGACTACCCTAAGAAATTAAAAACAAGAAATAATATGAAAAACAGATTTACCAAGCTTAATTGGTAGAGGGCTGGAGATGTAGCTCAGGGGTAGAGCTCTAGCCTGGGATCGATCATCCATCCATCCATCCATCCATCCATCCATCCATCCATCCATCCATCCATCTATCTGCCTGCCTATCTATCTATCTATCTATCTATCTATCTATCTATCTATCTATCTATCTATCTATTATCTATCTATACATATACATATATATAAATAATTGTATTTTATACATATAAGTGGACTTTTTGTGTGTGGTACTGGTGATAGACTTAAGGGACATTTTATAGATATATAAATATATATAAGGCCTGGCTGTAGTAACTGACACTGCTACCTTATATAAATATACAAAAGGCCTAGCTATAGTAACTGACAATGCTACCTTGTCAAATAACAAATAATCCAACTCCCTAAAACAAAATAAACTGGCCCAAAAGATCATCTATATTCCAACTCCCAACTATACTAGAATTCCATTATCTATAAAAAATTAATAATATTTTCCCCTCATGCTGTTCCTGAAACTGGAGAACTAAAGTTAGACTTTTTATTAAATCTTAAATCTTGAGTCTACACATTAAATAGACAACTTCATAGAAATATTGGGACAGTAGTTCCCCCTCATCTTGAGGGGACAGGTTATAGACCCCTTACTTAGATGCTTGAAACTGGATATAAAGAACTGCAATGCCAAGGTTGGGTGTGGTGGCACACACCTTTAATCCCAGCACTTGGGAGGCAGAGGCAGGAAGATCTCTGTGAGTTTGAGGCCAGCCTTGTCTACATAGCAAGTTCCAGGCCAGCTGGGGATACAGGGAGACCCTGTCTTAAGGTAGGCATCACACATTGCATGGATATGCCAGACAAAGGGGCAATAATGCTATGCAGAATGACTTGCAATTTAAAACTTATAAATTGTTTACTTCTGAAATTTTCCATTAATAGTCAGATAGGAGTGAGGGAGAAGGACTGAAACCTTGAAAAACTACAGGTAATGGAGCACTATTTTCTAGAACAGGATCAGATGGGTTCTAGCAACATGAAAATACTTGAAAACACTTGAAAAGATAGTCCAACACTCTTACTATGAGAATATGATGTTCCAAAGTTTGTAAGGAAACACAAACACATTCATAGACATCACTAGTGAATATACATGGAAATCTGGCAGTACCTACTTAAATTATAAATGCACATGCCCTTTGTTTAAGCAGATATGGCTTTACTTACACACATATAAAATGATACATGCCAGGACAAGGATTATTTTTAAGACCAAGATATAATGTATTGGTAGGGAGACTAGTTAAACATGGCATATTCATAAAGGTACACTGTTCAAATATAAAACAGAATGAGAACATATAGATAGAAAGATTCACAAAATATACTTTTGAAATTTAAAAAGCAAGGTAGAGGAGGAGCTGGAGAAATGGCTCAGCAGTTACGAGCACTTGCTGCTTTTCCATAGTTCAGTTTCTAGCACCCATATCCCGTAGCTCACAATTGCTCGCAACTTCAGTTCAAAGAGATCCAAAGAACTCTTCTGGCCTCCACTGGTAATGGCACTCATGTGCACATACCTCTCCACAGACACATAAATAAAAATAATAAATATAAATCTTTTTAAAAAAAGAATATATAGTACAATGTATAGAACATGCTACCATTTTAGAAATAATTGTTGTACTTAACATATCCCTGAACAGATACATAGATAATGATAATAAGGGTGACTGGAGAGAAGGGACCTGGCCTATAAGGAGACTTTATTACATATACATCCTAAGTTTTACAACTTGAATTCTGCCAATTCATTGCTGCTGGAAAATTAAGAGTAAACATTCTAAGGTGCTTTAAAAAAAATGACTCTAGAAAATGACATGTCAAGGTACTTGACAAAAACATTATAATTGCAAGCTGAGGTATGGCTCAGTGGTACAGCACTTGCATAACATGCAGGAGGCCCTGGGTTCAATCCACAGCATCACAAAGAAAAACAGACTTGACACATTTCATACTGCTTCTTCTATCTTTATGGTAGTACATGTGCACGTACCTGTGCCGAGAGGAGCACAAATTTCTTTGGAGGTAACATGTGCTGTTGTACAACAACTGGTGAGTCAGTTATTGGAATATGATCTTTATTTAAAGGTGTGATTATTTTATCTACTTTTAATTCATCTATTGCAGAAAGAGCCCAGGAATGACCATCAACACGTGTTATCATCTATGGAAAAGAAATATACCGTGTTTATATTTTTTTGACTTTGCATATGCCAAAAGGAAGGAAACCCACCACCCTCAACCCAGTAACATGAATATCTTCAACATTTAGTTAGCTTTCTACTATGTTCTACTATGATAGTATTATAATCAGCAGCTTCTATATAAAACAATCTTTTTTTGAGACATAGTCTCATTATGCGTCCCAGGCTGGCTTCAAACTTCTGATCCTCGTGTCTCCACTGCCAAGGCAAGGATCACAGGTATCCACCACCACGATTACTTATTACCTCTTCAGTCTAGGGGTCAAGGCAAAGAGTCTCATATGCACAACATATAATTTCAACAATTAGCATTGTGACATATTTGCTTTCTCTCTTCTTTCTATACATTTTTCTTTTATTGAATCCTTTAAAAGTTAAAGCTATGTCACCCCCTAAATTCTTCTGCATTCATTCCAAAAAAAATGAATGCCAACAATTCCCTAATCTAATGCCCAGTCATTATAAAACTTCCCAATTGTCTCACTGTCTTTTACAGCCATCCTTAGAGAATCAGGATCAGAGAGCATACTGTTATCTGGTGGCTGATATTTTTACTTTAAAATTTTTTTTGTGCTGGGCTTGGTGGCTTATGCCTTTAATGCTAAGACTTGGGAGGCAGAGGCAGGTGGATCTCTGTGAGTTCCAGGCCAGCCTGTTCTACATAGTGAGTTCCAGGACAGCTGGGGCGACAGAGAGACCCTGTCTCAATAAGACCAAAAAAAAAAGTGAGCCAGTCGTGATGGCACATGCCTTTAATCCCAGCACTAGGGAGGTAGAGGCAGGTCTACATAGTGAGTTCCAGGTCAGCTGGGGTTACAGGGAGACCCTGTCTTAAAAACAAAACAAAACAAAACAAAGTTAGGCTGGATGAGTGATTCATGCCAGTAATGCAAGCACTCAGTGAGTCTGAGATCAGCCAAGGCTACGTAGTGAGTTCCAGACCAATTTAGGCTACAGTTAGACCATCTCTTAATAAATCAACTACACTACCAAAAACATATAGGGAGGAGGGTTTATTTGACTTACAATTTTAGGTTATGGTTGATTATTACAGGAAAGCCAAGACAAGAATTTAAAGCATCACATCTATAGCCCAGAGCAGAGTGTGAATAGAGCATGATCCTTATTGCTTGCTGTTTACTCAGTTTCCTTTCTTCACACATACAGTTCAGGCCCAGCACATGAACGGGCATACCCACATTCCCTGGTAACATCCCTTCTGCAGAGGTTTATTCTGTCTGATGTTAATATAGATTGTCTTGCTTTACTATGGGTAGTAGCTTAATGATATTTTACTTCCCACAATATTAATTTATCTGTCTCTCTTTTTTTTTTGGTCTTTTTGAGACAGGGTCTCCCTGTAGCCCCAGCTGTCCAGGAACTCACTATGTAGACCATGCTGGCCTTGAACTCACCGAGATCCACCTGCCTCTGCCTCCCAAGTGCTGGGACTACAGGCATGTGCCACCACGCCCAGCCTGTCTCTATATTTAATTAACATTTCTCTATAGGAAATAATTGAATCTTGTTTTTAAAAAGGTTACACTGTTTTCTTTAAAGATGTTTTTAGTGATTACCATACTCATTTCTGGTCTGACAGAAGGAAAACTAAGACTTAGTAGGATACATTTCCATAAGATTTCTAGGCATATATTATTATGCAAATAGTAATAAATTAGAAGAAACTAAGTTACTAAATTATTATCCACTTGAAAATTATATACAGATTAGAGGTGTGCCTAAGCAGTAGAATGCTTGCCTAGAATGGAGAGCCCTGGGTCTAATCTCTAGCGCCACATACAGCCAAGTTTTATTAGAAGTCTCAAAATAACTTACCTGAGTTTCCATCATTGGCTTTAGGAAAGGAAATGTATCATGGTTGACACACCACAAAATGTCATTATCCTCATTTTCTGAGGCTGTCATCAATAGAATTCCTAAAATTTAATACATAAAATAGTATTAAATGATATTAAATAATTTGTACCCCAATATCCTTATTTATAATTATTGACATATCCACAATACTAATTCTTTAGTAGCAAACAAGTTACAGAATAAGTAAAATTCCTTGAAAGAGTGCATGCCTTTAATCCCAGCACTCAGGAGGCAGAGGCAGGTGGATCTCTGTGAGTTCAAGTCCAGCCTGGTCTACATAGCAAGTTCCAGGCCAACTAGGGTTACAGGAAGACCCTGTTTCAAAAAAAGACCAGATTTTAGTGGTATCAGTCTTGAGTCCATTGGGCTATTACAGGTGTGGACCACAGTTAATTAGTAAAACAAACTGACAGCACTTTATAATAAAGCATTTGAGGCTGCTTTTTAAACTTTAGCATGTAGAACCTTTAAAACGTGTAATAGTTATTGCATTGTACATACAATTAAAACAATTGTATTCTTTCCTGAATAAATTTTTATATTTAAAACAATTCTAGAGGGAGAGAAAAGGGAAGGGGAAAGCACAAAGCCCCAAAACAAACTTAATTCTATTTGTAATGGCTTCAAAGAAAATAAAAATATGTAGAATAAAGGAAGTTTAATTCTAATTTAAGCAAAGAAGTACAAGACCTATATACTGTATATACATTACCAGAAAAAAAGTCAAAATAAATGAAAAAGTCAAAACAATCTTTAAACAGAAAAAAACAGTTGAGTGACATGAACTTAAAACCCACTACAGGTTGCAGTGGTGCATGACTGCAATCCCAATAGTGTAGTGATGACAGAATAGTATTTGAAAAAATTCTTGCAAAGGAAAGCTTGCTTTGGAAGTTGAACAATAATATGTTGGATAATACAGTAGGATTAGCATAGGAAAGGTTTTAGAATGATTAGGGAAAAAACAAAACAAAACGGAATTAGAAATGCTTTCCTATAATTCCAAAAAGTATATATTTTTCAAATTTTGATGTTTAACTAGAATTTAATTATTTTAAACTTAACTATGCACCCTACAGTGTTTTTTTTAATCAAGACTGCATTATCATATGTAAAGCTCCCTTTACCCATGAAGATACCAGTACATCAACAAAAGAACAAAAATCATTTAAATTTCTTTTTTGTTGTTGTTTTTGTGAGACAGGATTGCTACGCAGACTGGCATTGCCTAGAACTAACTATGTAGACCAGGCTGGCCTCAAGCTTAGTGATCCTCTGGCCTCCATCTCCTAGTACTGAGACTATGAACATGCACCACCACTTCTGGCTTCTCTGATTATTCTAAAGGAATACAGTTCATAGAATCTATAACACTAGATATAACACTGATTTAAAAAATATATTTTAAATTATGTGTATGTATGTATGTCTGTATGTTCGTATGAGCATGTGTAGGTTCAGGTGCCTGTGGAGGTCAGGGGTTGTGGTATATCCCTCTAGACCTGGAGTTATGGGTAGTAAGCCACCCATCATGGGTACTGGAAACCAAACTCAAGTCCTCTGCAAGAGCAGTATGTGCTATTAGTTGCTGAGCCATCTCCCCAGCACTGTAACACTGATTTTGACAAGTGAGTTTTTATACAAGGTACTTATGGGGTAAAATAAAAAACTAAAAAGTACTTAGATATTTAGTACTTAGTAACACATACATACTCAACACATATATATATACTAGTTGAAAACATTAAAACAGAATGTTACTATATAAAAAAGACTAGGAAAAATTCTGCAAGCATTCTAAAGAGCATTGGGAAATTCACTATTTTCAATGACTCAAAATGCCTTGTCACTTTTAAGTTTTCTAAATCTAACCTTAAATCTTACAGCATTTTAGAACTTACCTTTACTATAAAGAGCTTTATGTACTTTTGAAGGCTTTTCCACTGTTGAAGAAGCTGAGAATCCAGGAGGTAAGCGGACGTGAACTAGGGTCAGTGTATTGGGCCGAGCTAATGGCTGTCTAAATGGACAAGTGCTGAAATATAACCTCACACCTAGTGATGAGGTAAAATTATGCATCAGTAACAAAATAAAAGGCGCAAGGTACATGTGTAATAAAGAAATTCCATATAGCAACACAGAACTCTGCTAAAATCACATACTACTTTCCTCAATGATCTTAAATTATCATATGGACTATTATGTTGAGACAAATTTCTAGAAAATCCGTCATTGAATTGAGCAGTGACTCAACACAGTCCAGTTGTAAGAACTTGTGAAAAGCCAAGGGAGTATGTGTGCCAGTTTAGGTTCTGGACTGAACAGGAGTCACTTTACCTTGCAAGTCTGGTTACACACCAAATGACTACATGGAACAGTACCTCCCATTTTTTTAAAATCCTTCATTTTATGAATTATCACCATGGCTTGATAACTGATATATAAATAAAAGCATTTATCATAATTTTCAAATCTAAATATGCAAACATACATACCTGCATGAGTGACAGCCAGTAACTGACAGTCCAGTGATTCAGAATTTTCAATCACTGCTATCTGAACAATTGGTTTAAAAACAGAACGATCAATGGTCCTAAAAGAAAGATAAAAAATTGAAATGTATTTCTAACTTATAAAGTACATGTTCTACCTGTATTTTTTACAAGTCTAAATGTGGTAAAGAAACTTAAGATTATTTAGGAAATCAATTCAGTAACAACAGAACTGATAAAACACCACTGTGTGTATTATTTAAGTAAATAGCCTTATTTTTCAAACGAAGACCAAAAAAAGAGGGCTAAAGACCAAGGAGTGACTGATAGATAGGAACAAATGGTTCTCAAAGCATCAAGTTACCACTGCAATGATTAACAGACCTTTGTCATAAAGAGATTAGTAATGGAGAAAATTATCACTGGGAAATTGACATTAATACCTACAGATATAGTGATACAATTAGTTTGTATTATGTATATATGTTAATTACATATACTATGTTAAAAAGATCAGTGGGGCTGGAGAGATGGCTCAGACAATGAAGGAGAAAAGTGTTCTACTCATTCTTGGTTTTTTGAGATGACAGGGTCTTCCTGTATCCCCAGCTGCCCTGGAAGTAGCTATGTACACCAGGCTGGCCTCTGCCTCCCAAATGCTAGGATTAAAGCATGAGCCATCGTGCACATCATGGGAACGCTCTATTAAAAAGACTAATGACCAATACAATTCATAAATTCTTTTTTAAAAAGATTTACTTTTATTATATGTGTATGAGTGCTTTGCCTACATGGAATGTATGTTCATCATGAGCGTGCAATGCCCTCAGAAGGCAGAAAAGGTACTGGATTCCCCTGGAACTAGAATTACAGACAATTGAGAGCCACCTTGTGGGTGTTGGGAACCTAACCTTGGTCCTCTGCAAGTGTTCTTAATAGCTGAACCATCTCTTCAGCCCCAATTCATAAATTCTAAATGTAGAATTTGGGGGGAAAAGGCTATAAAAGGTTGGGCATGGTGGTGCATGCTGGTGCTGCAGGGAGACCCTGTCTCAAAAAGACAAAAAGAAAAAAGAAAAAAAGAAAAATGCTATAAAAGTGTAGAGCTGTGCTGGTTTTGACAGCACATTTACTTAAATTGGGAAGATGAGATCTGCATGGCCACTGTACAAGATGGCCTGCAAGTTTCTGATATATCCCACATTTTTCAAAAACAAGGAAGGGGAGCCATGCTTATATAGGAAAAAATGGGCTTTAAGTCAAAAACAAACAACAAAAAGGCACGGTGGTACATGCCTTTAATACCAGCACATGGGAGACACAGGCAAGTGAGGTGGGGGCTCTCTGTGCGATGGAGGCCAGCCTGATCTATATAGAAAGTTCCAGGCCATCTGGGATACAGGGAGACCCAGTTTCAAAAAGTTTAAAATTAAAAAAAAAGATTGCCAGGCGAGGTGGAGAAAATGGACTTTAAATCAAAAACAAACAACAAAAAGGCCCCAATTCTAAATGTAAAATTTGAGGGGAAAAAGGCCGTAAGAGGCTGGGCGTGGTGGAGCACGCTTTTTATCCTAGAACTCAGGAGGCAGAGGCAGGCGGATCTCTGTGAGATCAGGACCAGCCTGGTCTACATAGTGAGTTCCAGGCCATCTGGGGCTACAGGGAGACCCTGTCTCAAATAAGCATTTACTATATAACATAGTTATATGATATTTGCACAATACTTCCAAATGGCTTAACTCATAATAAAGAGTGTATGCAAATAGGGAAATGCTACCAACTAGTGAATGTAGATAGATTCCCTAGTTGATACCTGGGAAATTTAGTGCATACTTAGGTTCTTTAAATATCTATATAAAGGTTTTTGGTGGTTGTTGTTTTTTGTTTAAAGAGAAGGTTTCTTAATGTAGCATAGGCTAGCCTCAATCTTAAGATCCTAATGCCTCAGTCTACAGAGTCTGGGATTACAGTTATATACCATTATGCCCAGCTCAGCATAGTACTTTTTTTTTTTTTTTTTTTTTTTTTTTTGGTCTTTTTGAGACAGGGTCCCCCTGTAGCCTAGCTACCTTGGAACTCATTATGTAGACCAGGCTGGCCTTGAACTCACAGAGATCTGCCAGTCTCTGCCTCCCAAGCGCTGGGACTAAAGGCATGTACGACCATGCTGGGCTCAGTTTTTTGTTTTTTTAAAATTTTTCTGTGGATGTAAAATGTTTTCTAGAAGGTGCAAGAAACAATTAAACCCCATGTTTCTGTTTACATTCAAAACATATATATTTTTGTCTTTTTTTTTTTAACCATGATGCCTGATTCTTGCAATTATCCAAGTATACAGACAACAGATACTGAAAAGCTGAAACCTTTATCATAAAGGTTTATTTGAAGGTAAAAAGAATGTGTGCAGGTAACTAAGGAGTTTGGGAAACATGCAAAAGTCAGCAGAGAGAGTCTGACACAGAATCCCTTGGCTTCTAGGTTGGGTTCCAATATGTAAGAGGCCACGAGGTGGCTCAGCAGTTAGAAGCACTGGTTGTTCCTCCAGAGGACCAGGGTTCAACTCCCAGCACTCACAAGGTGGCTGGAAAACTGAATATAATTCCTGTTCCAGGGTATCCAATGCCCTCTTCAGCCCTCAGGAGGGACTGAATGAACATGATACATTTACATGTAGTCAAAACAATCAAACACAAAGTTTTTTTAAAAAGGAAGGGGCATGGTAGCACATGCCTTTAACCCCAGCCCTCTGGAGGCAGAGGCAGGTGGATGTCTGGGAGGCAGAGGCAGGAGGACATCTGTGAGATCAAGGCCAATCTGGTTTATATAGTGAGTTACAGTCCAGCTAGGACTACTGTGAGACTATATCAGAACAAAGAAGAAAGGGAATGAGAGGGAGAGAGGGAGGAAGGGAGGAAGGGAGGAAGGGAGGAAGGGAGGAAGAGAGGAAGGAAGGAAGGAAGGAAGGAAGGAAGGCAGGCAGGCAGGCAAGAGGTCTGGCTAAGTGGTACAATGGTTTGCCTAGTATACGAAGCCAAGGGTTTGATTCAGCACTAGTGGGTAGAAAAAAGTTCCAAGAAAAAGAAACACAAGCTGTACCTCATTAAGACCTTATGTTTCAAACCATCAATGTAATAATAGTCTACAGCAATCATGTTTCAAACACAACTTACTATGTTGTTTCCTTCAACACTCCTAATCTTTTAGAGATATAAGAAGGCATAGTTTAATCTTATTATACAACACATAAAATAGTATAATTATGCCTGTAAGTAAAGTGCTAATAAGCTAACAATCAACAACATATTACCTAGCAATGTTTCCAGCAGCAGAGACAATGGCATTCTGTGAAACTGAGGCAACTCTACTCATTCCCTGCCCATCGTGGCCCAAATCATAAACCTGTGAATAACAATTGTTCTCCCTTAGACACAATTACATACCACATATTATATTAAGTAAACATGCTACTTTAAAGGATCCTTTAATTTGGCACTTTATATATAGAACATTAAGATGTTTGAAACACATACACACATACACATACACATACACAGACACAAAATGGCCCTAAGAAATGGTTTGAGATACTTGAAAAAGCAGTTGAAGCTGGGCATGGTGGCACACACCAGAAATCCCAAGCATTTGTGGGGTAGAAGCAGGAGGACTAGGAGTTCAAGGTCATTCACACTCTTACACAACAGGAATGTGAGCAGGTGAGATGGCTTACTGGGTCAAAGCGCATATTTACCTGTATGACTCCTTTCTCTGATCGTGTATATAAAATATTTCTGGAGTTATCAATTGCAATTTGAACAATAGGATCTAAAAGTAAAACGAAAGAAGAAAATGAAATCCCAAGAATTAACAAATGAACACCACTTATAATAAATTAAAACTGATGATTAGGATTTGCATTCAGGAGCTTTCTTCTCTCGACTGGTTAAACTCTACAATATCTGCGTTAAGGAAATCTTGTTAAGGACTAATCCAGAAAGCATTTATGTCTGATGTCAAATACTGACAGGGTATCACACAAATAAGACTGCCAGGCACAGTGGAGCAGGCCTATAATCATAGCTCTGGGGAGGCTGTGGCACGACTGCTGAGAGTGAGGAGTATAGAGTTACCAGATCAGCCCGAGTTACATACAAAATCCTGTCTCAAAACAAAAACAAAAGCAATCCAAGTAACATATTCTGTTTTCTAAATAGATTTTAAATCAAACCAAAGCTCTACATTTTCTTCTGTTTTGTTGAGACCGGGTCTAGTTACCTAGTCCTAGCTGGACTCAAACTTGCTATGTAGCCCAGCCTAGCCTTGAATGCACAGGGATCGACTGACCTCTGCCTCCCACACGCTGGGACTACAGGCATGTCACTACACCCAGTTTAGATTATATCTTCATTAAATAATATTTAATGAATTATTTACTACAGTCTAGAAACACACACTTATATTTCTAATTTTTCAAGAATAAAAACAAAGCATAAAAAAAATTGCCAGGCGTGGTGGTACACGCCTTTCATTCTAGCACTCAGGAGGCAATGGCAGGCAGATCTCAGTGAGTTCAAGGCCAGCTTGGTCTATACACCAAGTGTGAGGCCAGCTGGGGCTACAGGGAGAACTTGTCTAAAAAAAAGAAAAAAAAAGAAAAAAAAAACAACATGTGACATCTATGTATGAAAATGCCATAATGAAACCTATTATTCTGTATACTGACTTAATAAATACATTAAAAATTTGCATAAAGGGAAATAAGGTAGTTACATGCCATCTAAAGGCATTTTAGTCAACAATAGGCCATTTATACACAACACAGTACCATTCTATCACTTAGCAATGTGGCAGCCACCTTAGTTTGTGTATGTAAACTCTATGTTAGCACAATGAAAAAAACTACATAACAGAATACATCTCTGAAGTGTTTCTTGCCTAAAGATTCAGTTACATTAACATTTTAAGAGTATTATCACTTTTAAAATATTTATTTCATTTTTATTTATGTGTTTGCATGTGTGTCTGTGTGGGGCTATGTGTATTCTGCCCTTGAAGGGCAGAAGAAGGCACTGGATCCCTAGAAGCTGGAGTTACAGGTAGTTATCAGCTGCCTGATGTGAGCACTGGGAACCAAATTCTGATCCTCTGCAAGAGTAATACATGCGGTCACCAATGAGCAATCTCTCCAGCTCCAAAGTGTTATCTTATTTCACCAAAGCATCTGAAAATTACTTTATCTGTTTAAATCTCTAAGTTCATTAAAACTCAGGTATAGGGGCTGGAGAGATGGCTCAGTGGTTAAGAACACTTGTTCTTTCAGAGGACCCAAGTTCAATTCCCAGCACCCACATGGCAGCTAACAATCGTCTGTAACTCCAGTTCCAGGGGATCTGACACCTTCTTCTGGTCTCTGTGGACACTGCACACACGTGGCACACTTACCTACATGCAAAACACTCAAACATATTAAAAAAACAAAAAACCAAAAAAACTCCCAGGCATTAAAATTTTTTTTACAGGAAAATTGTTCTAGACCAATCAGTCAAAAGCATTTACTACGTATCTGAATTAACCTCTCTTCTCTCTCTCTCTCTCTCTCTCTCTCTCTCTCTCACACACACACACACACACAAGCACACTGTTTAGGACATATGATTCATAATGCTACATTTATAGAAAACAAATAACTGGAGAATAAAAGCCATGTTTTTTTCTGTTAGTATACCTCTATTCTTTAAGAGACTTTACAGATATATAGCAAGTACTAAGTACTATTTAACATGACAAATATTTTAAGAATGAAAACTTCTGAAGAAAATGTTAAATCTAGAATGTATTAAATTTTTGTTTTATTTGCCAAATTCGTCTCCTACTCACCATCTTCTGAGAATGTGAACTGTAGCAAAGATGGAACAAGGAAGGAAAGTGAGCTCTTGGAGTGGTTAATCTTCCTGCATCTTTGACTAAACCAACCTGCTTCTGCCTTAAAAGACAAACACAGAAGACTTGGAATGCTACAGAACTCAGAATGACTGTACATCTATACTATTTTTTTTTTGTCTTTTTGAGACAGGTTCTCTCTGTGGCTCCAGATGTCCTGGAACTTGCTACGTAGACCAGGTTGGTCTCAATCTCACAGAGATCCACCTGCCTCTGCCTCCAAAGTGCTGGGACTAAAGGCATGCACCACCATACCTGGCTGTGAGTTCTATTCTTTAATTAAAAATATCTACTAAATACAACAAATGCCTTTCAAGATAAACTGTTAAATGAAAAGTCAATCGTGAAAATATACAATCAATAATCCAAGAACATACATTCACAAAATATATCATGTGTTTACTTGTGCACACACATCAAGAAAATAAGACGTTTTTACCTCTGAGGTAGACTAGATTTTGTGGGTGTAGAGCACTGATGGAAGACTATACTTCAAGTTTGTATTTAAATAGTTCCCATAAGAATGCATCACGCAATTAGAAAATGAAAACAAAAGCTTTTCTTTTCCTAGTCCACTGAGAAAGAGACAAAAAAAAAAAGCCCAGACTTACTTGGTATGCTACTTCATACAAACAGCCATCCTTTCCAGCCAGGAAAATTCTGCCGTTGTCAGTGGAAGTAATTGTTAAAAGGTAAGTGTTATCAGTGGGCAGAGAATACAAAGGATCTGGAAGCAACTGCATCCCACCACACATACTATCATTAAGACTGCCAGAACCTATATTTTTTTAAAAAAGAGAAAACACAAGATCAGCTTCTTAGGTTTTCAAAAGTTTAAAACAATCTTCACATTATCTTGAGAACTGATCATTTTACCAAATTACTAATATTCTCCCAGTGCCTATCACTCATCTTTTATAGCTACTCTAATGTTCATCTGGCAGCTGGTGATGTGACTTTGTGGTGCACTGTTTTCAATTCCTAGCACCATACACATAAGAGTAAGGATAATTTGTAGTTTATATTAAATAGCACCTATTATGTACATACGATACAGTAAAATATAAAGCAAAAAACTAACCCAAACTAATGTGAAGATTTGATGGTAATACCTATTATAATACTAATCTCCAACATCGTTATTAAAAAAAAAATGTATCACATGTAGGTAGGCTACCATACCTGTTTGTAAATTCGCATAGCTGAGCCCAAGAATGACTATATCCACAGGGGTTGCCAAAACCAAGAGATGTCGTACATGAGGTTGAAAGATGCCTAGGGGAAAGTAGACACAGGGAAGAAATTATCTTTCTTCTGAAAAACACCCAGTGCTTAAGCTTTAATAGAATATGGTTTTACAATTAAGACAACTAATTAAACAGTAAAAGTCTGAATCTAGTTAAGGTAATTCTGATGTTTAAATATTATTATGTTTAGCCAGATGTGGTGGTGCACACTCTTAATTCCAGTACTCAGGAGGCAGAGGCAGGTAAGTTCTGGGCCAGTCTGATCTACATAGTTGAGTACCTTGGCTACATTGTGAGACTCTGTCTTTAAAAAAAAAGTGTGACTGGAGAGATGGCTCAGCAGTTAAGAGCACTGGCTGCTTTTGCAGAGGTCCCAGGGTTTATCACATGATAAGTAACAACAGTCCTTAACTCCAGTTTTTGGGGTGGGGGGTATGTATGTCTGATGCCGTCTTCTGTCCTCCATAGGAACTGCATTTGCAAACATGCTGGCAAAACATTAACACACATTAAAAAAACAAACAAACTGCTGAGTGTGGTGGCTCCTGCCTTTAATCCCAGCACTTGGGAGGCAGAGGCAGGCAGATCTCTGTCAGTTCGAGGCCAGCCTGATCTACATAAGTGAGCTCCAGGCCAGCTGGGGCTACTGGGAGAACCTGTCTCAAAAAAAGACTAAAAAAATAAATAAATAAAAAATAAAAATAAAAACTAAAAAGTGGCAAATAGTACTATTTTTTAATTATTAAAAAAGTAAATACTAGTAGAGAAGAATCAACTTAAGAGATAATTGGTTCAGCAGCTAGTGTCATTTAAAAAGTGTGACACAGAGGCTGGAGAGATGGCCCAGTGGTTAAGAGTACCGATTGCTCTCGCAGAGGACCCGGGTTCGATTCCCAGCACCCACATGGTGGCTACGAACCATCCTTAACTTGAGTTCCAGGGAAATCTGAAGCCCTCTGCTGACCTCTGCAGCAATGCACGATAAGGGTGCACTCACATACATGCAGGCAATACACTCATACACATAAA
>NW_008345884.1:2002361-2027805 GCF_000622305.1 Nannospalax galili
AAAAAAAAAAAAAAAAAGAAACCAGAGAAAACGTTAGACATAAAAAGTACAGAATGAAGAAGTACTGTAAGAACTTATCAGTAGACGCGGTATAACTAGGAAAAGAATCAGTGGACCTGAGGTTAGGTCAACAGAAATTATCCAAATTGAAACCAAGAGATATAAAAGAGTGTAAAAACAAACAACAAATTCACATATCCAACATTAGGCAGTATCAAAATTCTAACAAAAATCCAAATCTCAGAAGAAGGAAAGTATGGAATCAAACAAATATTTGAATTTATCAGATAATTTTTTCCCCCAAAACTAAAGAAATCAAACTCTAAGATCTAAGAAACTAAAAACAAAGACCACACACACACACACACACACACTCTCTCTCTCTCTCTCTCTCTCTCTCTCTCTCTTTCTCTCACACTCTAAGATGACTTTGAGGAAAGCTTCTGGTTGAGCTAAAAGGATTACGTAAACAGGAAGATATCTAATTGCCAACTTAAGCACACCAGGATTCAACATTCTAACAGACCATGGCACTCCGGAGGGCCTCCTGGTAACTTACAAGCCTCTTGAAACTAAGACCAAAAATTAGATAAGGCAGAAGTTAGAGAACAAGTAAATGAATACAATTATGTTTCTATCACTCAAATGGAATTAAGACTTCAACAACAGAATAATTGAATAAATGAAACTAAGTCTAAAGTTTGCATAGAATTGAATGTGCATATTAAATATTTATTCTCATTATTTATGCCTTGACTGTTTCAACAAGTATATTCTTCAAATAGTACATGGGTCATATGGGGCCAGCAAGGTGGATCAGGGAGTAAAGGCACTTGCTGTCAAGCCTGATGATCTGAATTCAATCCCCAGACTTCACATGGCAGACGTTGTCCTCTGACTCATCTATGAGCCATGTGACATACACACAAATGTAATTTTTTTTTAGGTGCTAAAACTCCGTTTTTGAAATTTTATTAAAAAAATATATTTGCAAACATAAAATTTAGGATGAAAAATGCTTATTTTAAAACATGTAATAACTTAGTATTTGCAAACATACACAAATGGTAAAAAAATCCATACCATTAAAAATGTTAATGATGCAGTATTGCGCTCATGGAACAAAAATGTCACCATCAGAGCTCTTCGTCCTCACGTCCAGAGAGTGGAGAACCTGGTACAATGAAGTCACGAGAGCCACGTGGCCAAAGCAGTAATATAGAGTGAAAGACCACTCAGAACACATACTTTAAAAACACATCTCCTACGGATTCACATGGGCAAAAGGGAGACACAATTTTGCATTTTTCCCACTTCAAAGTGATCGATATTAAAACATATACATACCTTTAAATTAGTTATAATACAGTTTTAACATGTTAAATTCTAAATCCTAATATGTCAGTTATTTGGTGGTGAACACAGCAAAATGGGTTTAATAACGGCATACAAAAAGGCTCCAAAGAGTTCTTATCCCTTTTGCTATGTGAAGACAGACAAAAAGTCTGTTTACATACCACCACATCTGCTGGTGCTCTGACCTTGAAATTCCAGCCTCCAGAAATAGGGAAAAATAAAATTCTATTATTTATAATCCATTAAGGCTATGGTAGTAGTTAACATAAGATAAGACACAAAAATAATGACTGTTCCTTGTGGGCAGGAACCATGTCTATCTCATTTAGTAATACACAGCAGTATGGAATATAGGATAGCTTAAGTATTTGTTAAACAATACATGTTAGATTTTAATAGAAAAGTAAAAATGTCATTAAAGCAAAAACATTTTAGAACAAAAACAATTACACATCACCGCTATTATGGCTAAACAGCTATGGAGTCTGCCAGTTAAATGTAGTTTTAACTAGAAGTATCTTTTCTACAGAATACAAATATAAGTTGTCATGTGTTGATTTTGATTCAATGAAAGTATCTGAATGTGTATGCACAGGAGTGTTCCTAAAAGGAGCGTTACTACCCAACGGCAAGAATAACATCTTGCCTACATAGGTCTTCCTATAACCCATACTTCAATAAAGGTAAAATATAATACTCATAACAGGTAACTGAGTAATTAAAATATGACAGGGAAAAAGAAGTCTTTAAAAAATGTCAAATTGGGGGCCAGTGAGATGGCTCAGTGAGTAGGGCACTTGCCTCCAAAACTAAGACCTGAGTTCAATCTTCAGGGCCTACAATGTGGAAGCAGAGAGCTGACTCCACAAGTTGTCCTCAGACCTCCACATGTACAATGGGGCCCGCACACCCACATACAAAATAAATAAAATGTAATAAAAAAAAGTCAAATCATCTCTGGAAAAAATAACAATACGCAATCTTTGCCCTACAGAATACAAACTTGGGATTTATACTGATAGCAATTGCTACTCAAGATAAGTACTCTGCAGGCTGTAGAGTCTGCAAGAAAAGGAGAGCACCAGGTCCTAGGTTTACTTTCCAGGACCACAAACAAGCAAACTAACCAACAAGCAACAACAAAAACCAGAGTAGTACTTGGGTTGGAGAATGTTAGCTCAGTGGTAGAATGCTTGGTCTGGGTTGGATCTGGCAGTACTTAGACCAAGAGCGCCACTTGAGAACTTGTTACAAACAATCTGCTGTGTTTGTGTGTGCAGGTGTACACATCTGAAATGTCTTCTTTTGCTTTCTACATTATTTCTCGACACAAGATCTCTCACTGAACCTGGAGTTCTCTGTTTCAGTTAGACTGGACAGCAAGCAAGTCCCCACAATCTGTTGTAGCCTCAAGTGCTGGGGTTACAGATGTGTGTTGTCATGCCTGGCTTTTATGTGGGTGCTGGGACCTAAGCTCCGGGTCTCATGCTTGCACTTTAGCAACTGAGCCATCTCCCTAGCTCCAGAATGCACATTGTAATTGTAGATGACTGGCAAACATACTGAAAATCACCGACCCAGACATTAGAGAAATGAAAGGCAAATCAGGCAGCTTCTGATGAGTAGAACACTAGCTGACACAAACACTAATACAAAGGTTATCAGAATTCTAAAGCAGCCTTACATACATACCCATCTTCATAGTTCCACATGAATATGTCGCTGTCAATTGTAAGCCAAGCTCTGTTGATAGGAGGAAAAACACCCATCATGCAGTTACACTGCATATCTGAGGAAGTATGATGTAAGGCTCACAGAGTGCAATTAAATTTTTTTCCATGTGTTTCAACAGCTTTTGACTGAAAAATGATCTTTTGGCTAGATGTATTACTCAGTGGTATCTTACCTAGTACTCATGAGACTTCCATCACTTCCCTTCCCTCTTTCTTTACTCTTTCCTTTCTTCTCCCCTTCTCCTTTCTCAAGACAGGGTCTCACAATTAGCTCAAGCTGGCCTGGAACTCGCAATCCCTCTGCCATAGCTTCCTGAGTACTGGGGTTACAGGTGTGTATCACCATGTTTCCACTCTTTAACAGAAACAGCAAACCACCCACATCCCTACCCCCAATCCCCTTGAGCCCAGGGTAGCTTCAAACTCGATATAACACTACCCCAGCCTTCTGAGTGTTGAGATTACTGGCATATGCCACCACGTCTGACTGAAAGAAAACATTTTGGGGAGGCAGGTAATGAGAGCTAAACCCTGGGCCATGGGCATGCTAGGCAAACACTATACTGGCCTTGAAAACTCTTAAACTTAGACATTATTTAAACATAAAATTCGAATTATAATAATGAAAACACTAATTTCAATGTTTATCAAATAGCTCAATACAAAGCAACAGGATACGCCCAAACTGTTCAACCAGCTCAGGTGGGAGGGGAACTCTTCGGATAGTGCTGATCTCTGGAAGACTGGGTACTGAAAGCAAACCAGGTCCTTGCAGAGGGTAATCCATATCTGACATGCCAGAGACTGTAGGATTATCTAAAAAAACAAACAAACAAAAACCAAAGCATTTATATATACAATAATACTATACCACTCAACAATTGGGACTAGATAAGCAATTCAAATTACTCCCCAGAAAATGTACCTATGATTGACAATTGCTATGGTTGACAATCATCTGAAAAAATTAAGGCGTTCTGTCCTGATACAAAGTGGGCCTCAAGAATTCCACTATTACAGGGAGGGAAATTTACTGGTTTCAACAGTGATGGAAGGTAATCAAGACATAATAAGCTGGTTGTGGTGGTACATGTTGGAAGGATATACTGAAGAGGCAGAAGTAGATGGATCTAGGTTTATCTTTAAGAGTCTGTCTGGTATACATAGTGAGTTATAGACTAATCAGCTAGTCAGTCAAGACTACATAGTGAGACCCTATCTCAAAAAAAAAAAAAAAAAAAAAAGACAAAAAAGACATGATGTAGCTCATTTGATTCAATGCTTGCCTAAGCTTCCATGAATCCCTGGGTTTGATCCCCAGAACAGCATAAAACTGAGTGTGGGGGCATCAGCCTGTAATCCCAGCATTTGAGAGATGAATAGAGGCAGGAAGATCAGGAATTCACAGTCATCCTTGGCTACATACCAAGTTAGAAGCCAGCCTGAGTTACATGAAACCCTTTTACCGAAACCAGGACTGGAGAAGATGGCTCAGTAATTAAGAGCACTTGCTGCTCTTGCAGAGGACCTGGGTCCAGTTCCCAGCACCCATATGATAGCTAACCACTGTTTTTAACTACACTCCTTGGGGATGCAATGTCCTCTTCTGGCCTATGTGGTAATTGTATGAACATGGTACACTCATACACATAAAAAATAAAAATAAATTAAAAAACAAAACAAAGTCAGGATAGTTGCACAGGCCTTTAATCCCAACAGAGGCAGGTGGATTCTGTGAGATTGAAGCCAGCCTAGTCCACATAGTGAGTTCCAGATGAGCTGGAGCTACAAGACCCTGCCACAAAAAGCAAAACAACGACACAAAAACCAAACCAACCAAACAATGCAAACCAAACTAATCCATTTGTTTTCCTTTATATTTCTCTCTCAGACTAATAAGTCACATATAAACAATACCAAACAAATACCATGTTATAGGGGGCAAGAGACCATAGACTGCTTATCGAGTTGTCATTGGGTAACCATTCTCTTGTTCTAAGCCTCAGATCCCTCAGGGGCAGGAATGGACTGGTCTACTACTTGTCATTCCTGCCCCTTAACACTACACTTGACTGACAACCTAATTATTCCAGGCACTTTTCTAGCCTCTAACCTAGAACACAGAGATGTTGGGTAAACTAACATTAAATACTGACATTAATACAATCATCCATAAGTCTGCCCCAACAGGGTTCATTCACATCATTGTCCACTCCTCCACTGGGCTCTTTTTAAAAGTAAGTCTTGCCATGTGTGGTGGCACATGCCTTTAACCCCAGCACTCGGGGAGGCAGAGGTGGGAGGAGCTCTGTGAGTTCCAGGCCAGCTGGGGCTAGACAGAAACCCTGTCTCAAAAAAAGAGAAAATAAAAGCAAGTCCTAGACATTCCATTTAATTCTAAAGCTTAATTTTAACAGAACAATGCATCTATTAATGAAATGGAAATACAAAAGGCATTAATAACTTGAATGAAGTTGGAAATGTGAATGGTTAAGAATAAACTCAGGTTGGGCGTGGTGGTGCACGTTTTTAATCTCAGCACTTGTGAGGCAGAGGCAGGCAGATTTCTGTGAGTTCAAGGCCAGCCTGATCTACATAGAGTTTCAGGCCAGCTAGGACTACAGGGAGACCCTGTCTCAAAAAGACCAAAAAGAGAGAAATGAGAGACTTTCACTAAGAGTCTGATAGAAAGAAGTCTGCTGGGCAGAGAATAAATAACATGCTAGAAATGATGAGTAAATAAAACCTTGAAGTCAACGATTCTCAGAGAACACACGTCCAGTGCCTCTAAAGAAAGGGCTGAGAATAGTATGGAAAAGAAGCAAAAGGGATGAGTGTGAGGAGAGGGAGGAGATTTCCCATTTAAGACCAAGATGTGTGTACTGGGTTTATACATTGTTTTCAAACCTAAGGAGGACAAAGGGAAAAGACAGTTGCTAAAAAGCCAAGCAAGTTTTATACAAGCCCATTTGTTAGTAATTGTCAAGTACAAATACTACCTTGATTCCTACTATTTCTTTTTTAACTTTTTTTATAAATTATTTTTATTTTAGGTGTATGCGTGCATTGCCTGAATGTAGGTAAGTGCACCTGTGTCATGCAATGCCCCAGGAGGGCAGAAGAGGCTGTCAGATCCCCTGAGACTGGAGTTATGGACAGTCGTTAGCTGCCATGTGGGTGCTGGGATTCGAACCCAGGTCTTCTGCAAGAACAACCAGTTCTTAACCGCTGAGCCATCTTTCCAGCCCGAATCCTATTATTTCTGATTACAACACTCTCCAAAGATTTTTTTTTTTTGTAAATCCTCAGACATGTATTTTCTGCTTACATGACACACATTTCCTTGCTAAATTACCTTTCCAGTCATCTCCTTTGTTGACAGATACACTATCTTAGCCATCCTGTCCCTCAATATTGTGACTCTCCTGTGCTATTTCTCTACTTGCTCGTCCCAGCACTTACTCTACACACGATAAAACATTATCTTTAAGAGAACATGGTAGACGTCCAAATTAACTTTGCTTTTCGATTCATTCATAATTGATACAAGATGTGAACAAAAATGGGACTT
This sequence comes from Nannospalax galili, assembly GCF_000622305.1. Taxonomy (NCBI): domain Eukaryota; kingdom Metazoa; phylum Chordata; class Mammalia; order Rodentia; family Spalacidae; genus Nannospalax; species Nannospalax galili. Next base: position 2,009,022 of record NW_008345884.1, read on the forward strand.
GGATCATAAGAGTTTTCTCTTTCGGCCTTGGTGATAAATAGTCGGGAGCATTAAGAGGCTCATTGGGTGGGGATGTTTGTATTCCAACAGGGAGCTTGCTCTAGCCCTCTCAACGAGGAAAGTACCGGCTAAAAACTGTAAATAAAACCGAATGGGGGCGGTTTGTTTTTCAAAAATTCAGGAAACCGAGCCCTCCATCTCAGAATGTCTTTCTGGGAACATAAAGACCAAGACAGCTGGGGGATAAACACCAAGACAGACTCAGATCAGAGTCCTCACGGCTGATGCACAGGCGCGCCCGAGGGACCGCTCACTCACTTGGGGCCGACACCATGAGCAGCTCGGAAAGGTCCGGGTACATGCGGTCCTCTTGCAACTGACGGTCGATCAGCCTCCCCGCATTTTCCAGCGCTTCCTGCAGGGTAGCGGCCGACGTGGAGGCCGTCATCACCGCGCCCAGCACAGACGATGGCATGTCGAAAACCGCAGACACCAGGTTACAAATAAACTCGAAAGCCAAGGAAAGAAGAGAGAGCAGCCAAGACAATCCCAAATCGCTGCCTCCGGCGCGCGCGCCAAACGAACGCCTGGGCGGCAGGTTATGACGCACTTCCGGCTCGTCCGCCTGGGTCTTGGAAGACCCCGTTTAGGGGCCGGAAAAGTGAAGCAGTTGAGGGGGCAGGACGTTGACAACGAAGCCCGAAGCTAGCCCTGCTAGGGTAGAGAGAATTGTGGGTTTCCCTGGGCTGGAAGAAAGGGAAGGGGAAAGGGGAGGGGTTGGGGGGAGGATGGGGAAGCAGGAGCCGGTGGAGCGCTGCCACCAGCTGCCTGCTGGGTTTCCGCTCGTTGAGCTCTGGCCTCGCGCCTGCAGAGTTGGAATCCCGCGACTGCAAGTATTGATGGCTCAGCGGTTAAGAGCACTGGCTGTTGTCTCAGAGGACCCGGGTTCAAATCCCAGCACCCACATGGCAGCTAACAGCCTTCGGTGTAACTCCAGTTCCAGGGGATCTACCGCCCTCTTCTGACCTCTATGGGCATTGCACGACACGGTGTACTTAAAAGGGTGCAGGCAGAACACTCAGACATACAAAAAACAAACATTTGTTTTAAAGGAGAGGGGGAGAAAGAGAGATGAGAAAGGGAGGAAAAGAGGGAGAAAGAGAGAATGAAAACTGTAGTCCCAACACTTGAGAAGTGAGGGCAGAAAAATAAGGAGTTTAAGGTTATCAGCTATAGTGCAAGGTCGAGGAAAGCCTTGGCAACATGAGACCCATATCAAAAAAAAAAAAAAAAAAGGATTTGTTTTCATAGAGTATGGAGACTGCTGCGTGCTTCCCCCACAAATGCCTTGAGGAAGCACAACTAATTCATTTGTTTATCGTGGCTCACATTACAGGAATTGATATAAACTAGGCAAACACTCATCTAGTTGTAAGGAAACTGAATATTTGTTGTGCAGACATCATACCTGGTATTAGGAGTATCAAACCAGTACAGCATTTTTAAGGGGTGGGCTTCCAGTTTTGTCCCCTGCTATAGCTGAAATTTGGAGCAAACATTTGGAAGTCTTATTTGCCTTCTCCCCATCTCTAATATCACTGCTCAGTTGTTCTCACTGCTTCGTGTTCTGTCTCTGAAAATATTGTAAGAGCCAAGAGAATGAAGACCAGTAGGGCACAAGTACTTAACCCATGATTTGGTCAAATCCAGCACTATTAGATGTTTCACTCTTTTTTTTAACTTACCTGAACTAACACCCTTTCCCAAATACGATGTGGGTGGATATGATGGGGTAGTGTAACTGGCCACTCTTCTGAGACTTCTTAAAGCTTTGTGATTTAATACTGCTGTCCTTAGGTTCTCTGCTAATTCCTATCATATAATATTTTTATTTTTATTTTATGTGTATGCATGTATTGCCTGCATGTAGGTAAGTGCACCCATGTCGTGCAATGCCCGTGGAGGTCAGAAGAGGCTGTTAGATCCCCTGGGACTAGAGTTATGGACAGTTGTTAGCTGTCATGTGAGTGCTAGGATTTGAACCTGGGTCTTCTGCAAGAACAACCTCCATTCTTACTGCTGAGCCATCTCTCCAGCCCCCATAAAATATGTTTTGATTAAATCAGTCTGCTGAAGGGGAGATTTTTTTAAAATGAAATATTTTTTTATTTTATTTTTATGTGTACGCGTGTATTGCCCACGTGTAGGTAAGTGCACCTGTGTTGTGCAGTGCCCATGGAGGAGAGAAGAGGCCATTGGACCCCCTGGAACTGGAGTTACAGACAGTTGTTAGCTGCCATGTGGGTACTGGGATTCTTACCTGGGTCCTCTACAAGAACAACCAGTGTTCTTAACAGCTGAGCTACTTTTATTTTTACTTGTATAAGTATTTTGTCTGCATGTATGTAAGAGCATCACATACACGCAGTGTCCATGGAGGCCAGAAGAGGGCATTGGATCCCCTGGAACTGTTAAAGATGGTTGTTAGCCTCCACGTGGTGCTGGGACTCAAACTGTGGTCCTCTGCCAAAGCAGCCAGTGCTCTTAACTGTTGAAGCATCTCTCCAGCCCCAAAGGAGAGATATTCTAAGTCAGTTTAGTCTGAAAATTTCATATAACATTTTATGTCTTTAATTTTAAGAAAAAGTATCATAGGATATAGACTCTATGGAAATGTGACTCACCCAAATATGTTACCGAGTGCATACTTCGAGACAATATGCTCCCAAGGCTGGAGGGGTAGCTCAGCAATTAAGAGCATTTGCTTTCCTCCATAGGACCTGAGTTCAGTTCCATCACCCAGATTAGATGACTCACAACCACCTGTAACTCCGCTTCCAGAGGATGTGGCACCCTCTTCTTGCTTCTGTGGGTACCCACAAATGTGTGGTATACACACACCTACACATAAAAAGTTCTATAACATTATTGATCTGCTTATATTTTGACTGCATCGCAAATATAGTAGTTCCATCCCTTAGTGAATGCCTAAAACACAGGTACTACCAAACCCTAGGTAAACTTTTTTTTTCCAGTACATACAGAGCTGTGATAAACTTTAAAAATTAGGCACAGTAAAAGATTAACAGTAATAATAATATAGAACTATTACAATATTTTTTCTTTTTTTGGAGCTGAGGACCGAACCCAGGGCTTTGCGCTTGCTAGGCAAGTGCTCTACCATTGAGCTAAATCCTTAACCCTATTTACAATATTTTGTAATAAAAGTTTGGACTTGGGAGGCACTTAGTAAAATAAGGGTTACTTGAACACAGCACTGTGATACCTCAATGGCAGCAAGTGCATCGTGGAAACCCTGGACAAAGGGATGGTTCATATCTGCCAGGACAGAGTAACTTCGTGTGAGACTTCATCACACCACACAGAACAGTGTTAAATTTCTTTTTAAAAAATATTTAAAATTATTTTTATTTTATGCGTATCGCCTGGACGTATGTGAGCGCATCCGTGTTGTGCAATGCTGCAGAGATCAGAAGAAGGCTTCAGATTCCCCTGGAACTGGAGTTAAGGACTGTTCATAGCCACCATGTCAGTGCTGGGACTTGAACCCTGGTCCTCTGCAAGAGCAGTCAGTACTTTTAACCACTGAGCCATCTCTCCAGCACCGGATTAATTTCTTTCTGGAGGCTTTCCATTTAATATTTTTGGACTTCAGTTGGCCAATGGGTAACTGAAATTACAGAAAATGAAACAATGTATCAACAAAACTTAGAATTTTTAGTATTGATGTTTAATAATACATGTCTCCATATGTCAATTTACTTTTATTTGGTAGATCACAGATTTAATCTGGTAGTTGGTTTTTTAAAAAGATGTTTATGTGTATGTTTTAAAATTATTTATATGAAGTTGTGCCTGCCTGAGATTGTGTACACCACATATGTGCCTGGTGCCTTAGGAGGCCAGAATAGGTCATTGGGTCCCCTGGAACTGGAATTACAGACAGTTGTGAACTGCCATGTGGGTGCTGGGAATTGAACCTGGGTCCTCTGAAAGAGTAACAAGTCGGCTTAATCATTGAGACATCTCTCCAGCCCCAACAATAAACACTCTAAACTTGCTACTCATCTCTCCAGCCCTCTGGTGGTAGATTTTAAATTTGACACAAAATAGATAATTATTTTCTACCCTACAAATTGGATAATCTAACAATGTTGGTTTAGTATTTCTGCACAGTAACAATGTTCCCAAAGTTCTAACCCAATCACTTCTATTTACTTACATATTGTCTATGGCTGTTTCCCACTGTATCTACACAGAAACCACTTATTTATTCTTCTTTTATTGTAAGTGCCAGAGGCATACAAGGAACCAGTGTTTTCTGGATACAACAGGGTAGTTTCACATGTAAACTCACAGTGCTTGTGGCAGCATGCACAAGACTTGTGCAAGCTCAAGCCAGACAAAATCCCAGCATGGTGGGGACAGTGAGCATGAAGTCCCACCCCTTGCTTAGGAGATATTGGTAGTTGATAACTGCTTCAAGAGTTAAGAGTGTGGCCCCTGGGTAGGTTGATCATACTCCAATGGACGGCCCCCCATCCAAGAGTATTCACTCAATACAATTTGTACTTGATAAACTTTAAAAAGAAAAGAAGACATGAAATTGAGAGAGTAGGGAATTGGCGGTGGGTCTGGGTGTCTGATAAAAATATATTTTGTGAAATTCTCAAAGACTAATAAATGCTACTGTAGAAACAAAATACAGTGACTACTACAACATTTTGCTTGGGAATGCCTTAATTTTTCCAAAGCCTCCAGCAGTTAGTTTTATCCACTGTCCAAGTGATAATTGGAAGACCACTAGACCAAAGCACTTCCAGAACCCTGGGTTCTTATATAAGCACATCAAAATCCAGTTTAGGGGCTTGGGAGATGGCTCATTTGATAGAAGTGCTTATTGGGCAAGCATGAGGATCTGAGTTTGGTTCCCCAGCACCTTTGTAAAAAGCTGGGCAATCCCAGTGCTGGGAACACAGAGGCATGAGGAATCTTGGGGCTTTCTGGCCAGCTAATTTTGTGGAATTGGTGAGCTCCAGGTTCAGTGAGAGATCCTGTCTGAAGAAATAAGGTTGAGGGGATAGAAGACTCCTACCTTCATACCCATGTGTGTATATCACAGAGGCGGATAAAGAGACCGCTGACTCCTTAGAATTATGTGAGGACTGTTGCCCTATTTGTAACTCATCCCAGAAATTCAACGGTTTTGGAGAAAGTCTTAGGACTTTTGAGCCAGGACGCGACCTGGGCGGCGCCTTCCCTCCGGGCCGCTAGGTGGCGCGAGTGCAGAAGCATCGCTTCTCTTCGCGGACCCTCCGCTCTTGGATGCCGGAGGATACGTCCTCTCTACTTTGCCCAGAGTCGACTGCACTTGTGCGACTGCTGCGGCGGAGACTGTGCTGCTCCATCAGTCATGGAGCACTCGGGACCCAACGAAGGTGGGTTCGGCGAGGACCCCCGGGTGGTGGGCCGTGCGGGGAGCCGAGGCGCCGCATTAACGAGGCCTCCTCTGTCTTCTTTCTTGCACAGCCACTGGCACAGACACGACGGGACCAGACCCTCAGCTGGCGGTCACAATGGGCTTCACGGGGTTCGGTGAGTGGCTGCCCTGGGCATAGCCCAGCCGCATTTTGCACTGAGCTGCTGAAGGTTACGAGGAGACCGATCTTACACATTTGCCCAGCGCCTTCTGCTGTGCCAGATCCGAATTGCTTCAGCGGCAGCACACATGGTGTTTGTAGTTTCTCGACCGTCTTACTTCATTCTCCAGCCCGTTTATTCTGTTGAGACGAGTTCAGATGACACTTAAGAGGAGCCTTGCGTGAAAGGGATTGCTGTTGTGACCCAGTCTGAGGAGGACTTTTATTGGTGGAAATTGTCTCTGAGTGGTCCTTACTGACGGTTGACCCTTTCGGTTTGGTTACAAATAGAGTATTAAATGATGCTATAATGGTTGTTGAGTTCCTTTTGGTTACTTGAGATTTCTGGTCCAGAATCATCAGTATTTCTGTAAATCCTAGACACAGCACATTATTAGGCGATGAAAAAGTTCTCAAAAGTGCCAACAGAAATAAAATAGAAGTTGTTTTCTAATTATCTAGGCCTGTTTTCGTTCATTCATTTATGTAGGTTTCTTTGTTCATTCATTCATTCATTCATTCATCTCTCCATCCATTCAATTGTCTGGGTCTTTAGGTAATATGTTTATAAAAGTGTAATTATGGGCTGGAGAGATGGATCACTGGTTCAGAACACTGGTTGTTAAGACCCCGGTTCGAATCCCAACACCCACATGGTAGCTAACAACTGTCCGTAACTCCAGTCCCAGGGGATTGGACAACCTCTTCTGACCTCCGCAGGCATTGCATGACACGGGCGCACTTACCTACATACAGACAATACACACATACACATAAAATAAAAGTAAAAAATATTTTAAAAAATGTAATTACGATATTTACTTTTCTTAAAAACTTTCCATGCTAATTTCAAAGAACTTAGAGAAGGTGGCTGGAGAGATGGGTCAGTGGTTAAAAGCACTGACTGCTTTTGCAGAGGACCTAGATTCAAATCCCAGCATCCACCCGGTAGCCTTAGGAGGCCAGAAGAGAGTCTTGGATTACCTGGAGCTGAAGTTACAGATAGTTGTGAGTCATGTGGGTGATGGAAACTGAACCTGGGTCCTCTGCAAGAGCAGCAAGTGCTCTTATTATATAATTAAAATTTTTTTCATTGTTTTTTGAGACAGAGTTTCTCTTTTGTCCCAGTGGTTTGGAACTCATAATATAGACCAGGCTGGCCTGGCTCTGTCTCCCGAGTGCTACTAAATTATATTTTTAAATTAGCTTTTGAGGTATTTGATTTCTGTTAAGGCTTCTTCATACATCCTTCGTGTGGATTGACCACTCCCAATTACGTTTTCTCCCCCATCCACTTGATCCCATCCCCACAAAGCTCTAGTACCCCCCCCCAAAAAAAACCTTTTAGATCAGGCTGGCCTTGAACTCACAGAGATCTGCCTGCCTCTGCCTCCCGAATGCTCGAACCCTGGGACTAAAGGTGCCACCACACCTGGCTATATTTTATTATTATTTTATTGATTATACATATACTTTTTGAGACAGAGTCTTATGGATCCCTGGCTTACCTTGCTTTTGTTGTGTAGATGAGAATGATCTTGGACTTCTGATCCTCTTGCCTCCACCTCTTGAGTCCAGGGAGTACAGGCATGTGCCACCACATTCTGTAGGGGATCTAACCCTGAGCTTTGTGATGCTAAGCAAGCACTCCACCAATTGCACTGCTAGTCTTTCTATTTTATTTTATTTTCTTATTTTTTGGAGGGGGTGGGGGGGTGGAGGGTTTATTTGGCTTACATCACAGTCCATCATCAAGGGAAGCTAAAGGCAGGAACCACCTTGAAAAGGCTGGATCCAGGCACTCTCAGGCAGCCTGCAAAGGTCTTTCTATTTTTTTAAAAAATATTTTGTTATTTTTATTTTATGTGTATGCATGTAATTGCCTGCATGTAGGTAAGTGCACCCGTGTCATGCAATGCCTGTGGAGGACAGAAGAGACTGTTGGATCCCCTGGAACTGGAGTTATGGACAGTTGTTAGCTGCCATGTGGGTGCTGGGATTCATACCCAGGTCTTCTGCAAGAACAACCAGTGTTCTTAACCACTGAGCCATCTCTCCAGCCCTCAGGTCTTTCTATTTTAAAGTCTGTAACCTAATTAAGACTGGAGTCCCCTTTGCCATTTGTTGGAACATTTTCTCAGACTCCAAAAATCTAAGTATGGACATTTCTCTAATTTTACTTGACAGATCAGTGTTGTTTCAAGAGGGTAGGGACCTAGTAATAGCAGAGAATAGGAAAGTTGGCTGGTTAATGTTATATAGGTTCATTATTCCTAATTTAAAAATCCGAAATTGGTACCTTTTGAGCATTATGTCAGTGCTCAAAAAGTTTTGGTTTTGGCTACACCTGTAAGCCTAGCACTTGGGAGTCTGAGGCAGGAGAATTACGACTTCAAGCTAGCCTGTGGTAAGAAGACTTGTCTCTAGATAAAACAAAATTAAAATTAAATTTTGTACTTTGGGGTTTAAGAATTAAAACAATTTTTTTTTGTGTGTGTGCAACAGGGTCTTCTATAGCCCCAGCTGGATTTGAACTCTGTGTAGACCAAGCTGGCCTCCATCTCGAAGAGTTCTACCTGCCTCTGCCTCCTGAGTGCTGAGATTAAAGGCATGTGCAACTATGTCCTGCTTGGGTTTCATATTTTGATTTGGGGAGACTCAGCTAGTAATATCTATGTAAATATTCCCAAATCTGGAGTGCTCTTGACATCTGAGACATTTCTGGCCCCAAGCATTTTGGACAAGGGAAATTTAACATGTGCTTAGTGATGAAAATGCCATTAAAAATTCTCTGAAATCTAAACTCTTTCTTAATATTTTGTCATTATGGGGCTGGAGAGATGGCTCAGCAATTAAGAGCACTGGTTGCTTTTACAGAGGACCTGGGTTTGAGTCCCAGAACCAACATGGTGGCTGACATCCATCTGTAACTCCAGTTCCAGGTGATCTGATGCCCTCTTCTGATCTCCTGCAGGCACTGCATGACATGGGTGCACTTACACACATGCAAGCAATACACTCATACACATAAAATAAATAATAAATAAAATATTTTAAACATTTTACCTTTATCTTGGACCTGTCAAGTAGACGGAGTGGTTATTAACCAATTAGTAAATCTTGAGTACCTAAAGCTTTTGACCAGCTTGTAATAAGACAATCACTCTCTGTCATTTGTTCTGGTTTTAGGGAAAAAAGCTCGCACATTTGACTTGGAAGCCATGTTTGAGCAAACTCGAAGAACAGCTGTGGAAAGGAGTCGGAAAACACTGGGTAAGGAGTTTAGATGTTTTCCCTTCTATTGGTCTGAATACTGTATAAACATTACACAATTGTGTTGACAGTTGTTATAAGGCAGAAACAGAAACCTCAAAAAATTTTTTTTGTTTATGAATGCCTGTCTTTAGTCAGAATTGTTAAAAGATCATATTTGATGGTCCCTCTCGAAGCAGAATTTGAAACATTTATTTTTCCTTTTTAAACATGATAAAACTTGTGTTTAAGTAGGATAAGAAGGTCTGCATACTAAACATTTTAAAAGTAGGTTTTATGACAAAGGATTCAAAACTATTACAATTTATAGGAAGCAGAATAGCAGTTTCTGTATTATTTCTCCTCCTGACTCTATCTGACTTTCATTTCATTTTTTCTTTCCTGCTTATAGCGGAACCAGTAATTGGAAGGCTGGGCCAGAGGTGGCTCTCAGAGATGCATACACCACTGCTTGTTGACCCAGACAATATAGAAAATTGAGACTTACAGCTTTAATGAGTTTTAGTAGACATTTAAGGAAAGCATATTTCTAGACTGGCTTGATACCAGATGGTTGCCAACTCTAGGTACTATTTCAGGGTCTTCGGAGGAGACTGACACTGGGCTTTCTATGGATCTAATTCAGATCGTTCTCACACAGGAACAGGGTCTACTGATAGAGCAGATGGGGCAAGCAGTGAGGCAGGAGTCCAGGAACAGTAGAATGTAAATCAGTGGTGCTATGGCACTTGTCACCATTAGGAAGTTTTTTTTTTTTTTTTTTTTTTTAATCTTATGGACTTTATTTTTTAAAAAACATAAGTGTGAAAAAATTAAGGTTCAGAGTAAGAGATTATATTTATATTTACAAAGTGATTTGGGGACAAAGTCCATATCCACATTTTATTTTTCAAATGCTTATATTCTAAGAGCACTACAATTAGCCTGTTTCGTAGGGTCTTAATCTTGTTAGAATAATTTCCTTTAAAAAATTATTTATTGATATTTATTTTTATTTTATGTGTATGAGTGTGTTGCCTATATGTAAGTGCACTTGTGTCATACAATGCCCACAGAGATCAGAAGGGGCCATCAGAGTCCCCTGGAACTGGAGTTACAGACCGTTGTTAGCTGCCATGTGGGTAGTGGGAATTGAACCCAGGTCTTCTGCAATAACAACCAGTGCTCTTAACTGCTGAGCCATCTCTCCAGCCCTTCATTCTTTGTTTTTAGAAACAAGGTCTCTTCATGTAGTCTGGTTGTTTGAAGCTTGCTATGTAGACTGAGATGACCTCAAACTCACAGAGATCTGCCTGCCTCTGCCTCCCCAGTGCTGGGATTAAAGGTGAGCACCACCAAACCCAGTTACCTTTTTTTTTTTTTTTAACCTTCATTATGAGAAATATTAGAACCACAAGTACAGTAATTTTCTACTATTTACCTGTCACTCAAATTTAAACTACTGTAACCATTCATAACTACTGTTGTTTCTATTTGCTTTCCCTTTCTGATTATTTTGAAGCAAATCCTAGCCAAGTTGTTTGATGATTAAATGTCTTAGTATGTATCTTGCCCTCCACCCACATGGGGCCTTCCACTTGGTTAGGTTGGTGCTTTACCATTGAGGTACATCCCTGCCCTTGTTTTTTTGAGGCAGAGTCTTGTTATAAAGCTCACAGTAGTCTCAAACTCTCAACCCCGCTACCTTTGCCTCCAGAGTTTGGGATCACAGATAAGTGCCACTATGCCTGGTAGTATGTATCTCCTTGTAAAGGCAGACATGGTAGCGTGCATCTGTAGTCTCAGTGCTCCCACAGCAATGGGAGGTGAGATGAGAGAATTCTTGGAAGCTCATGGGCCACTTAGCCTGGCAGTGCAGTGATTAACAACTGGAGACCCTGTCCCAGAGAAGTAGAAGACAGTCACCTGAGGTTTATCTCTGACCTCCATATGCACATAGGGACCGGCAGTCACATATGTGCGTGCGCGCGCGCACACACACACACACACAAAGATAAGGGAATTAAAACAAAATAATCTTCTAAGAGGATAAACTAAGCCATTTTTCCTGCTTTCACATACTCAGTACTTCTTTTTTTTTTTTTTTTTTTTTTAATCTTTTTTGAGACAGGGTCTCTGTGGCCCCAGCTGGCCTGGAACTCAGTATGTAGACCAGGCTGGCTTTAAACTCACAGAGATTCACCATGCCCAGTGCAGGTACTCAGTACTTCTAATACCAAGCTGTGTGAAAGTTTTCCCTCATAAAGCAAATATTGTTTTGCTGGCATCAGCTAAGTTTCAATTGAGTTTTGATGCCCTATACTTAGAGATACCACAGGACTGGCTCAACTTGAGATGCTAATCACTGGTCCTAGAATGTGACCCTGCTTCTGATCTCCTGGAACACAGTTTGCTTAGGCTGATTGGTTTATTAAGAGAGATGCTAGAGGGTACAGATGAATAGAGGCAGTGGATTTGGGTAGGAAAGTTAGGTTTCTGTGCCTTCTGTGAGTAAACCTACCCCACCTTCTCAACAGTTCTGAAGTTCCTCAAATCTTGTCATTTTCAAAAACTTTAGAGAGCTCAATCTTCATCCCACTGCATTTCTTTTCCCACGGCAATGGGTCTAGCTAGCGACCCAGACTCACTTCATTAGCATAAACTTGGGTGCGATCAAAAGGGGTCCTAGTAAATAACAAATGACAATTCCTATCATCCAAGGACATATAAGGATTTTAGGTGCTCCGTAATAGGAACTGGGGATAAAGACAAAATACGTTTTACACTGTACTCCAATACCATGATCATATCTAAAAAAGTCAGTTGTAGTGACAAGAAATAAAATCAATGCTCTCTAGAGCATATTTGCAAATATTTCAAACACAGACATTTTAATCAATATATTAAAAACTAGAGGCATCTTGAATTTACTTCTTTAAGCACATCAAACAAATTGTATTGAACAGTGCTTCTTTGTTCAAATAAGAAAGTTATGTAGGTTCTCAGTACATATTTGAGGAGATTAAATTGAGTTTAGAACTATAATACATTTATGTAGTTATGTTTATATGTATGTCTGTATTTATTTATTTGAGATAGGATATCCCTATAGCCCCAGGAGGCCTTGAACTTGCTATGTTGACCTGGCTGACCTCAGTCTCACAAAGACCCCAAGTGCTGGGATTAAAGGCATGCACCACTGTACCTGGCTATTTATTTTTGAGACATGATTTCATGTAGCCCAGGCTGGCCTGGAGACACTCAGTGTGTAACCAAATATGATCCTGATCCTACTCTCTCTCTTATGTGCTGGGAATATAAAAGTACGCTACCATGCCTGGATAACCCATCACTATCTTTATTGATTGCATTTATTATACTGATGCTCTGTAATTTTGTTCAATTCTTTTCTCTAGGGATCTGCTTGTCTCTACTTCCTCAGCACTGATATTCCTGGCTCACTCCCCTGAGCTTGGCTTTGCATTGGTGCTGGGGATCTGAACTCAGGTTCTGATGCTTGCATAGCAAGCACTTTACTGACAGCCACCTTCCCAGCCATTTAACCATTAAAAGAGTTTTTATTTATATATATTTATTTGTTTTGTATCAGGGGAGGGTGTGCCACAATACATGTGGAGGCCAGAGGGCAACTTGAGGGAGTTGGTTGTCCAACATATGGGTCTGAGGGATTGAACCAGGTTGTCAGGCCCTTTACGCACTGAGCCATCTCCCTGGCCTCCATTTTTGAGCATATAATATTGTACAACTGTAGTCACAGTCTCACAGTCCATCTCTGTAACTCTGTTTATCTTATGAAATTGAAACTTTATATCCATTTTTAATTTTTTAAAAAATTTTATTTTATGTGTATGAATGTATTGCCTGAATGTGTATAAGTTCACCCATGTCGTGCAATGCCTGTGGAGGTCAGAAGAGGGAATCAGAGCCCATGAAACTGGAGTTAAAGATGGTTGCTAGCTACCATGTGGGTGATGGGAATCAAACCTGGGTCCTCTGCAAGAACAGTCAGTGCCCTTATCTGCTGAGTCATCTCTCCAGCCCCAAAACTTCATATTCATTAAACAGTAAATTCTTTTTAAACTTTAAAAATTTTTTATTTATTAACTAATTAATTTATTTTATGTGTATACATGTATTGCTTCCATGTAGGTAAGTACACCCATATTGTACAGTGCCTGTGGAGGTCAGAAGGGGCTGTTGGATCCCCTGGGACTGCAGGTATTGACACTCGTTAGCTGCCATGTGGGTGCTGGGATTTGAACCTGGGTCTTCTGTAAGAACAACCAGTGTTCTTAACTATTGAGCCATCTCTCCAGCCCCAACAGTAAATTCTTATTCCTGCTTCAGCTTCTGGCAGCTCATCTTTCTCTTTTCTGACTTTGACTGTTCTAGGTTATTCATACTGCTTATGGTAGTACATTGGTATCATTTGGTGTTTCTTTTATTTGTGATTGGTTTATTCCAAGTAGTAGCATATTGCAGAATATCTTTTCTTGTTAAGGCTGAATTCCATGCATATATACTACATTTTGTTTATTCATTCATTTTGTAGATTCACATTTTGCTCCCTGGTTTTAGATATTTGGAATAATGCTACAATTAACATGGGTGTACAACTACCACTAGAAAACCCTGTTTTCAAAGCCAAAACATGATTTTGCATGACTAGTCCCAGAATTCAAGAGAGGCAGGAGCGTTGCTAGGAATTTGAGGCCAGTTTGGTCTCCACATTGTTTCAGGTCAGCCACACAGTTAAATCTCGGCTTAAAAAACAAAACAAGAGCTGGGTGTGGTGGCGCATGCCTTTAATCCCAGCACTCGGGAGGCAGAGGCAGGCGGATTGTTGTGAGTTTAAGGTCTGGTCTACATAGTGAGTTCACGTCAGCTTCGACTACAGGGAGACCCTGTCTCAAAAAGACAAAACAAACAAACAAACAAACAAACAAAAAACCCCCCCATAACCCAAGAAATGGTGGCGACTTGCTTTAATCCCAGCCCTTGAGAGGCAGAAACAGGTAGATCTCTGTGAGATCGAGGTCACCTTGGTCCACAAAACCAAAAAAACCCCAGACAAAACAAGGGCTGGAGAAATGACTTAGTAGTTAAGAGCACTGCCTACTTTAGCAGAGGACCTGGGTTTGATTCCCAGCATCCACATGGTGGCTAACAACTATCCATAACTCCAGTTCCAGGGGATCCAATGCCCTCTTCTGGTCTCTATAGGGACTTTCATACATACAAAATAAAAATAAATCAAAAACAAAGTAAACCCAAAAGTATATTCTGTTTTCAGTTTTTCTGAGTGTATGCCCAGAAGTAGAATCGCTGGGTCACATTGTAATTCTGTGTTTAATTTTTTTCATGGTGGCTGTGCAATAGGTCATTAAATTTTTGCTGTTACTGGAAATGCTATAATGTTGTAGTCACTTTCTGTTTTTAAAACATTTTTTATAAAGTTTTATTTTTCCTCTGCGTGTGTGTGTGTGTGTGTGTGTAAGCGCGTGTGTGTGTATGTGTGTGTATGTGTATGTGAGTGCGTGAATGTGTGTGTGTGTGTGCTTGCACATGAATGTAGGTGCCCTTGGAGGCCAGGTGCATCAGATCCCCTATTGCTGGAGTTACAGGCAGTTATGAGCTGCCCAAAATGGGTGTTGGGAACAGAACTTAGGTCCTCTGTAGGACAGTATGTACTCTTAACTGTTGAACCATCTTTTCAGCCTGTTCTTTTTATGTATTTATTTTCTTATGTGTATGAGTGTATTGCCTGCATGTATGTAAGTGTACCCATGTTGTGCAGTGCCCATGGAGGTCAGAAGAGGGTATTGGATCCCCTGGATCTGGAGCTATGGATGGTTGTTAGCCACCATGTGGGTCCTGGGAATTGAATTCAGGTCCTCTGCAGGAGCAGTCAGTGCTCTTAATTGCTGAGCCATCTCTCCAGCTCCTTAGCCCTGTTTTTTATTGTTTTGAGAGTGTCACAAATTGTGCAGGCTGGTGACCCTGATCTTCTGCTCCTCCTTCTACTTCCCAAGTGTTGGGGATATGGCTGTGTGTCACCACATCTGGTTTATGCTGTGCTAGGGATGGGATGCAGGACTTTCTGTATGCTAGGCAAGCACTCTGCCAACTGACTTAAATCCTTAGCCCCTTAGTCACATTTTTTGTGACTGTTGGTTTTAAGCCCAATGATGATAAATTCTAAAATCTCACTGTTAAATTGTTTTTAAATCTTCAGAAGCAAGAGAAAAAGAGGAAGAAATGAACAAAGAGAAAGAATTAAGAAGGCAAAAAGAAGATGCTGAGCCAACATCATCAGTCTCAAGTGTTGTCAGAGATTGCTCAAAGTCATCATCCAGGTGCCTGAATTTCTCAAAAGCCTTCTGCAAAACTAGTGTTTTCTTGGTATTCACTATATGATTTAGGCAAATTTCCTGGTATTAAAAGCTTGCATTATTTCTCTTGTTTTAGACAATTGTGTATTCCTAGGCCATGAAAATGCTTTGTGTCAACTAGGAACATGCAACTTTGTCTCAAAAAACAAGAAAATCTAACTTTGCTTCATAAAAGAAAGATTATGCCCCTCTGCACAATTGTATTTCCATTATTTATAGGGTTTTGGGAGAAAAGTGATGTATATATATTTATTCTATATGTTCTGTTTAAGTAGAAGCCCATTTGCTTTTTTTTGACTTACTTTCGGCCCATTTGGTGATTACTTTGTGCAGTGTTAGGTAAAGTTCCAGGATTTTATATTATGTTTGTTCTGAGATTTATGATATGGTGGTCATTTTTGTTTCTTCACTTGTTTTGGAGGGGGTTAGTAGGCTTTTTTTTTTGAGACAGGGTCTCCTGTAGTCCCAGCTGTCCTGGAACTCACTATGGTCTAGACCAGGCTGGCCTTGAACTCACAGAGATCTGCCTGCCTCTCCCTCCCAAGTGCTGGGATTAAAGGCGTGCGCCACCACACCCGGACCAGTAGTAGGCTTTTTTAATTTAAAAATTTTTATTTTATGTGTATAAGTATATAGCCTGCATGTATATAAGTGTACCTGTGCAGTGCCCATGGAGGTCAGAAGAGGATATCATATCCCCTGGTTATGAATGGTTATTACCCACTCTGTGGGTGCTGGGAGCTGAACCCGGGTCCTCTGCAAGAGCAGCCAGTGCTTACCTGCTGAACCACCTCTCCAGCCATCAGAGGTGGGGGGTTGGTGCTTTTGAGATGAGGTCTCTCTATGTTAATCAGGCTAGTCTCAAATAGCTGGGGTTGCATGTATGTGCTACTCTGACAGACTTTTCATTATTTTCATTTTATTTATTTTTAACTTTTTTTTTTTGTCTTTTTTTTGAGACAGGGTCTCCCTATAGCACCAGCTGTGCTGGAACTCACTATGTAGACCAGGCTGGCCTTGAACTCACAAAGATCTGCCTGCCTCTTCCTCCTGAGTGCTGGGATTAAAGGCGTGTGCCACCATGCCCTGCTATTTTATTTATTTTTAATTTATGTATATGAGTGTTTTGCCTGCATGTATGTAAGTGCACTGTGTACATTACAGACCAGTGTTAGCCACTATGTGGGGTCTGGGAGGTGAACCTGGATCCTCTGGAAGAGCAGTAAGGGCTCTTAACCACTGAGCCATCTTTCTAACACCTATGTATTATATTTTAAATAACAACTAGGTTAATTATTTTTGGCCTTCTGGTATGTTGAGAGCCTGTTTCTTATACCATGTAAAAAAATCTGGAATGTTATTGAAATTTAATTTAGAGGAAAATAGTTGCCTAGTACTTCCATAGTTATTAGCTTTAAATAAATGTTATGTTGTCTGGGTGTGATGATGAACACCTTAAATCCTAGCACTCCAGAGGCAGGGACAGGAGATCTTTGTATCAGGGCAGCCAGGGATACACAAGGAGACTCTGCCTCAAAAGGAAAAATAATGTCGGGCATGGTGGCACTCAGGGGGCAGAGGCAGGCAAATCTCTGTGAGTTCAAGGCCAGCCTGGTCTACATAGTGAGTTCCAGGACAGCTGGGGCTACACGAGACCCTGTCTCAAAAAGACCAAAAGAAAAAAAAAAAAAAGGAAAAATAACTGTGAGTTAGACCTGGTGATTCTTTAGAAGTAGAGACTGGTAGATCATGAGTTCAAGACCATGCTCAGCTAGATAGGGAGTTGGAGGCCAGCCTGGGCTGCAGGAGATCCTCTCTTAAACAAATAAACAAACACAACCCCAAATGATAACAGCAACAAAAAAGAAAGATGTTGTATGGCTGTAAGTTGCCACTCAAAAGTCACAGATTGGGGCATTAGAGAGATGGCTCAGTGGTTAAGAGCACTGACTGCTCTTGCAGTGGACCTGAATTTGAATCCTAGCACCCACATGGTGGCTAACAACCGTTAGTAACTCCAGTTCCCTTTTCTGACCTCTGTGGGCATTGCATGACACAGGTGCACTTATATACATGCAGACAATGCACTCATACACATAAAATAAGCATAATAAATAAAGTATTTAAAAAAATCACAGATACGGAAGAAGAATCATTGATCCTTTGGAACATTGTTTCAGATAGGACAGAAATGTGATATGCTTAACCTCTGATTTTTTTTTTTTGGTCTTTTTGAGACAGGGTCTCCCTGTAGCCCCAGTTGTCCTGGAACTCACTATGTAGACCAGGCTGGCCTTGAACTCACAGAGATCCGCCTGCCTCTGCTTCCCGAGTGCTGGGATTAAAGACGTGTGCCACCATGCCCAGCTTAACCTCTGATTTTTAAAAAATATTTTATATTTTTATTTTGTGTGTATGTGTGTTATGCCTGCATGTAAGTAAGTGCACCCACGTCATGCAATGCCTGTGGAGGACAGAAGAGGCTGTTGGTTCCCCTGGAACTGGAGTTATAGACTGTTGTTAGCTGCCATGTGGGTGCTGGGATTCGAATTCAGGTCTTCTACAAGAACAGTCAGTGTTCTTAACCACTGAGCCGTCGCTCTAGCCCTAACCTCTGATTTTTAAGCATTAATTATTTGGTCATTTGCATTTCTTTTCAAGAAATTAACAGTTGAAGTAGTGAGTTTTGCTTATGAATTTACTTCCCTAAATTGAAATTGTAGTGTAGACCACATGTTTAGTTAAAAATCTCTTTTATGAAGGGCATGGTGGTGCATGCCTTTAATCTCAATGCTTGGGAAGCAGAGGAGGGTGTATCTCTGTGAGATTAGAGGCCATCCTCTCGAGAGTTCTAGGCCAGCTGGGGCTGCAGAGAGGCCCTGTCCTTTCTTTTTTTGGTCTTTTTTTGTAAAAAAAAATATTTTCTTTATTATTTTATATGTATGAGTGTATTGTCTGCACGTATGTGAGTTCACCCATGTCGTTCAATGCCTATGGAGGACAGAAGAGGCTGTTGGGGTCCCCTGGAACTGGAGTTTCGGACAGTTGTTAGGTGCCATGTGGGTGCTGGGATTCGAACCCAGGTCTTCTGCAAGAACAACCAATGTTCTTAACTGCTGAGCCATCTCTCCAGCCCCTTTTTTTGTGAGACAGGGTCTCCCTGTAGCACCAGCTGACTTGGAACTTGCTATGTAGACCAGGCTGGCCTTGAACTCAAAGAAATCTGGCTGTCTCTGCCCTTTGAATGCTGGGATTAACGTTGTGCACCGCCACACCTGTCCCAAAGTTCCTTTTCAAACTACTATGCTTGCAATAATCACACATATAGAATCTTATCAATTATGTGGGGCATTTGCAACGTTAGTCTCTGCCTCCCAAGTGCTGGGACCACAGGCATACGCCACCATGCCCAGCGAGAGAGAGAGAGAGAGAGAGAGAGAGAGAGAGAGAGAGAGAGAG
>NW_008345884.1:2027878-2040814 GCF_000622305.1 Nannospalax galili
CCCTGTCTTAAAAAAGAACAAAACAAAACTCCTTAAAAAACAAACAAGCAAAAAACCACTTTTAAACAATCTTTTCAAAGGAAAAAAAGGTAGTATGTTTGACTCTTAACATTTTCCCATCCGGTATTTCCTGTTTCTCAGGCTCTACATCCTGTTTTAGAATGTATTGTTTTCTACCAGAGACTTATTTTTCATAGGGTCTCCTTAGTCCCAGCCCACCTAGAAGTCACTGTGTGGACCATGCTGGCTAGAGACATTTTTGGACATAATTTCATGGACTTTGTTTTTCAGACTATTGAAAATATGTTAAAAATTCTTAATTTTTTGGTTTGGGTACATTAGAAGCAAAAAGCCAGAAATGGAATTAGGAGCTGCTTAAGAACTAATGCATTCCATCCAGATTTTATGTAGTATTAGGTCTGGATAATGTACCATGAAATTAACAGGGATCAACTTAGTTCCCAGTTTAATGCTTACTTTTGAACTAGTTAACTCAGTTAACTTAGCATGGCTGCTAAGGATCAACATTCTAATTTAGAGCTCTGAATGACTTGAATGACTTTGCATTAAAAAGTCATTTGACTTATCCTTGGACTTGAATCACAAGGCAGTTAATTTGAGAGTGCATAGCTCAATGTAAAATTATTCCATCATTCATTCATTATTATCTGTTAATTATTGGGCATCTTCTGTGGGTAAGCACTGTGGGTAAGCACTGCTAGTCAGTGGAGGTACAACAGTTAGCAAATCAGATAAGATCCATGTCCTCATGAAGCGCATATTGGAATAGTTGTATTTAATGACGTGGATAACACATCACAGTGAACTAAATAGCCAATCAAATATAATTCAGCATGTTTTAAAAAAAATTTTAAATTTTAATTTCTTTAAAAATTTATTTTATTTATATTTTTATTTTATGTATATGAGTGTATTGCCTGCATGTTTGTAAGTGTACCTGTGTTGTGCAGTGCCCACAGAGGTCAGAAAAAGGTGTCAGATCCCCTGGAACTGGTGTTACAGATGGTAGTTAGTTGCCATGTGGGTGCTGGGATTGAACCTGGGTCCTCTGTAAGAGCAGTCTGTGTTCTTAACATTTGAGCCATCTCTCCAGCCAAAATATTTTTATTTTTTGCATGTATGAGAGTATTGCCTGCATGTATGTGAGTGCACCCATGTTGTGCAGTGCCCATGGAGGTCAGAAGAGAGCTTCAGATCCCCTGGAACTGAAGTTATTGGTTGTTAGCTGACATGTGGGTGCTGGGAATCAAACCCGGGTACTGCAAGAGCAGTCAGTATTCTTAACCACTGAGCCATCTCTCCAGCCAGTTTAGCATATGTTTGATGAAGATAAAGTAAGGTTAAGGTCATAGTGGTGGGGTGTGTGAAAGTTCAGACAAGTGTGCTTTGAGGAGCTGAGGAGCTGAGAAGCTGTGCAGGAAGGCACAGGAAGAGCAGCTCAGCAGATCAGGAACCCTTGGTGACCCTGCCTCACCTGTAGACTACAAAGAAGGCCCACATGTAGCCCTGGCTGGCCTGGAACTTATTATGTAGACGAGGCTGGCCTTGACTGCCTCTGTCTTCCAAGTGCTGGGATCAAAAATGTGCACCACCCCCTGTATAAGATAGGGTAATATTTGCTGAATGTGGTAGTGCAGGCCTTTAGTCTCAGCTCTTGGAACATTCACTTAATGTTTGAAGGTTACAAATTTAATAATATTTGAAAAACTAAAGGAGAGGTAGGATTTCCTGAAAGTGAAGTTCTTTCTCAAAGATACACTGGAGAGGCCCAGAGTCTGCAGTAGCCGAAGCAAAGAGTGTGTGTTTCTGTATTTTCAGGGATACAAGCAGCAGTGACAGTGAAGACAGTTCTGATTCTTCTGATGATGAGTTAATTGGCCCTCCTTTACCCCCTAAAATGGTAGGAGAACCAGTTCATACTGTGGATGAAGATATTCTTGGCCCTTTACCTCCACCTCTCTGTGAAGAAGATGATGATGATGATGAATTGGAAGATGAAGGAGAAGAGGAAGTAAGTATCAGTGGTCATGTAAGAGTTCAGGGAAGCTGTATCTTTATAAAGTATTATGGAGGACAGTTTCTTGCTAATCATGAGTAAGAGTAAATTAAAATATGATAAAAGCATTATATATAAGTTGACATTGCTTGGAATTGCCCCCACATGGTGGTAATGAAAAGCCAACTTGGACTGGTGAGATGACTGAGGCTCTGAAAGTGCTGGCCTTTCTGCCTGGTCATCTGAGTCCTTTCCCTGGGACCACATTGTGGAAGGAGAGAACTGACTCTGCAGATTGCCCTCTGGCCAGTAGGATTTATCTTCAGTTGATATTTATTCCATTTTTATGGCGATAGGGATTGAACCCACAGTTTTGTGCCTACTAGGCAAGTGTTCTACCACTGTGCTAGAGACTCACCTCTTAGTTGATTTTTTATTATTGTTTTTAAGTTCTCTGCTGAAAACACATCATCTTATTTTGCATCACTTGCAGCATAATTCTCTTGATATTTCATTATAGAAAATTTAATGATTCTAATAAAAGGCAGGAAAGACGAAAATGTAGGAGAAATATAAGATGGTAGGCATAAGTACAAATGTATCTGTATTCACAGATGTCAACAACATGCACTTGACATGCATGATACAAAAATTCTCAGATTTAATAAAGAATTTAGAAAGATCCTTTGAGTATATTAGAGTATATTAGTGATATACCTAAAATTTAATTACTCAGATTGAACATAATCAAAGGAGTATATCAGAAACACACTAAACTAGTTAGCTGATTAATGTCATAAAATTGAAGTGAAATAACCTTTAAATCATAATCATAATTACTGGTAAGAGTGACATCATTTAATGGTAAAAGAAACATTTTGCTCTTGAGGAAAATTTGACAGTCCTTAATCTCTGTGTCTCTAAGGCAGTACTTCAAGGAGTGTGAAGTAAACACTGGAAGAATTACAGGGAGAAATGGACAAATGCACAATCAATGGTAAATTCAGAAATTAAGACGAGTTAAAAGGCATACATTTGACTAATGCTAGTAATTACACTAGGCAATCAAAACCAGCAATACCTAGGCCATAGACCACTATGGAACATTGACTGTTATGGAGCCACGATGAAGAGGTACTCAATTACAGAGTACCTCTAAGTGTGAGGATGGGTTTTGTGATGGACTGAATGTTTGTATCTACTCATAACTGTTAGGCCAAAACCCTAACCTCATATAGTCCTGACTATATTTGGAAGTGAGGCTTCAGAGGAAGTCAGTAAGGTTAAAATAGATCAAAAGATCCCATAAAAATACTGTCTTTTTAAGAAGAGGCATCAAAGCTGGCCATGGTGGTAGTGGTGGTGGTGGTGTAGGCCTATAATACTAGACCTCAGGCAATTGAGGCAGGAGGATTATACACTCAGGGCTATCCTAGGCTACCTAGTAAAACTCTGCCTCAAAAAAAAAATAATGATGACAGAGAAAGAAAGGAAGCAAGGGAAAAAAAAGAGAGGGGAGGGAGGGAGGGAGGGAGGAAGGAAGGAAGGAAGGAAGGAAGGAAGGAAGGAAGGGAGGGACAGATGGACGGCTATGGGACATCAGAAACTGTATGCTTACTTTTCTTTACCCTTCCTCTCAAGGCAAGGAAGAACAGCTATTTGAAGATGTAATAGAAGGTCAACCAAAAACCAGATTTTCCAGCCTCTTGATTATGTGCTTCTAGCATCTAGAACTGTAAGAAAATACATTTCTGTTGCTTAAGTCACCTGGTCTGGTATTTTCTTATGGCTGACTGAGAGCTAACTTAGGAATTTGCAAGGCTGGCAAGAGGTCAGAGAAGGGGATGAAGAAGAGTATTACAGATAGTCACACACACACACAATTGCCATAGTAAAGTCCCAGTTGTATACAGTACAAATATTGTGGTGAATGTTTTGTGATTACACATAGAGATGTTTTTGTGCTAGTGAAAAGATGAGGTTGATGAGATCAGATCCAGAGAGCATAAGGATTGCTTTCAGAAGGAATAGACTTTGATTGAGCCTTGTAGAGAGTTACATGGCCAGTGGTAGGTTATAGTCTAGGAAGAGTGATTAGAAGTAATAGAGGCACAAGGTATAAGATTAGATTTAGGGGAAAGTCAGCATGTTTAGAATAGATACTTAATAGCCAGGTGTGGTAGCACATGTGGCACAGGCATGGTGGCATAGTCCAAGCACTCAGGAGACAGAGGCAGGCAGATCTCTGTGAGTTCAAGGCCAGCCTGGTCTATATAGTTCTAGGACAGCTGGGGCTACAGGGAGACCCTGTCTCAAAAAGACCCCCCCCCCCCAAAAAAAAAAGGTACTTCATGAAGAAGAGCAGGCCTTTGTCTTGGAGTTGGCATGTGAGCAAGCCCAAATTGTAGCTATCTTGAAAAGTCAGTGTGGCTCAGTAAGGGCTTCAGAAATCCACATGTAAACTTTTGCTGCCCTTAGCTGTTTTGTAAATGTGTCAAAGTGGAAAAAGAAAATGCTGCCAAGATTATGTATAGGTCGGGGACTGGAGAGATGGCTCAGCAGTTAAGAGCACAGGCTGTTCTTGTAGAAGACCCAGGTTCAAATCCCAGTGCCCACATGGCAGCTAACCATTGTCTATAACTCCAGTTCCAGGGGATCCGGCATCCTCTTCTGTCTCCTCTGGAGGCACTGCATGACAGAGGTGCACTTAGACAAATGCAGGCATAACACTCATACATATTATGTATAGGTCAAGGCAAGCCTATTGATGTGTGACAACTGTCTGGCTTTTCAAAGTACACACTAAATGATAATGCAAAACATACTAGTATTGTTAGAGGCTTAAGTGGAACATTTAGAGGGGAGGCAAAACAGAATTGGTGCATTTCTCATTTCTATTCTAGCACAACATCACTTAGAGGTCAGGACCAAGATGTAGATGAAACAGTTAGCTTAACAATTTGGAAATGAGCATGTAGCATTGCAGTGCTTTCTTAGATTCCAAGAAATTAGGTTACTTTTAAATGAAGGCTTTCAACTTTGAGAGGCTATGGTATGGTGAGTGACAACTACATTTTTTTTTTTTAAGATTATAAGTCAAGTCCTGACTTTTTTCCCCTTTTTGTTTTTTTTTGTTCTTTTTGAGACAGGGTCTCCCTGTAGCCCCAGCTGGCCTAGAACTCACTATGTAGACCAGGTTGGCCTTGAAATCACAGTGATCTGCCTGCCTCTGCTTTCTGAGTGCTGGGACTAACGTTGTGCACCACCACACCCGTCTTCCATTTTCCTATATTTTCTTTCTTTTATTTTATTTATTATTTTTATTTTATGTGTATGACTGTATTGCCTGCATGTGAGTGAGTGCACCCATGTCATACAATGCCCCGGAGGTCAGAAGAGGGCTTCGGATTCCCCTGGAACTGAAGTTAAAGACGATTCACAGCTGCCATGTGGGTGCTGGGAATTGAACCTGGGTCCTCTGCAAGAGCAGTGAGCCATCTCTACAGCCTCCCATTTTCCTATATTTTCATGTTAATTCGGATATGTGGGATGTTGACAGCTTCCTAGAGCCAATAATAAGAGAAATGAGAATAACAGGCACCCCCCCCCCCCCAAACTTCCTAGCAATGTCTTGAATGTGAATGTTATTGTGGGATATAGATCATTTGGCGGTACATTTCGGGCAATTTTTGTAGTAATTTTTTCCTATATTTCAACACCTAATTCAAATGTTTCTGGTCTTAGAAAGAATTTTGGTTTTCTCAGTTGCACTAAGAGTCCAGAGATCTACATTTGTTGATTGAAACTGAATTTTGCTTAATCATTCTGTAAATGCTTTTGATTTCTTCTCTTTTCCCCCTCTCATATTTACATTATACAACCAATGTGTGTGCTTTTCCCTTTTTTCATTTTTAGCCTTTCCCTCTATTTATTCTTGGCTCTAAGCTTGCAAAGATGTTAAACTCTTCTATAACTCAGTTTGGCTTGCACGCCACTCTCTAATCTCTTTTTTTTTTACCATGTATGATTCAGAAAGAATATCTGTTTTTTACTTATATTTATTTCTCTAAGTATCTGCTGTCAGTTTCTGCCCTTGCCACTGAAACTCATCTCTTTGGGATCCCTACGTGACCACTAAATATTCAGATCTAGCTTGGTGTGGTACACACCTGGAAGCTAGCTAGACCAGTCAAAGCTACATACCAAGACTCTCATAACACAACAACAACAAAAACCAGTCACCAAACAACACAAAATTTCACAAAGTAATTCAGATTCAAAAGTCTTTTCTGGTTGTGTCTTGAAGGTCTTCCCTTTTGTTTCCTTTTATTCTTGGTTTGCTGCCTGTCTCTTTGACTGTATATTCAATAGATACTTATTAGGCACCTGCTATGAGGTAGGCACTTTCTAGGTCTGGAGAATATGCAAGGGATATGCAGACAAGCTCCAGTAGTATTTACATTTCTGCTACTGCTTCCTATTTCCCTACATTGCTCTAGCCATAGCCTTTCCTAAGGAGCCATTCTTGCATACCTTCTCGTTGGTCCTCGGCCTGGGTGGCATTTCTTGCCTCTACTTGCGTCATAACTCTTGATCATTTGGGGCAGCTGGTAGTATTGTACTGGCTCATTTTAACTTAAGATCTGACTTCTCATGAAGCATTCCTATTTAAGCTCCATATTTAGTATTCTCAATTCAACACATCTAAGATCGAACTGTTACTTAAACTCCTGTGGTAGCCATTTAGCTGGACTCTTTGCTGTGGATCTTTTTTACAATACCTTCTCACTGCTGTAAGATTAAGTTCTGTAATACATGATATTGCAAATATTAGTACTCATTCCCTAGGAGGGTAAAAAAAACCAGTACAGCAGGCAGTACTCCATCTGGGAGTATCTAAGTACAGTTTAAGCTTTTCTGTTTATGTTTTTTTTTTTTTTGACAGGGACTTTCCTTGTAGCTGCAGCTGGCCTAGAATTTGCCATGTTGACCAGGCTTGCCTCTATCTGTTACAGAGATCCACCTGCCTCTACCTCCCAAGTGCTGGGATTAAAGGCCATCGTGGCTGACTCAAGGCTGTATAATTTTGGGCAAATTACTTAATGTCTCTGAATTTGTTTTTTCCTTCTCTATAAAATGAGACTGAAAATTCTCAACTCACGTTGTGTGGACCCATTTAATGAATCAACGATTGTATCCAGAACCCTTAGAATGGTGCCTATATGTAAAATGCCCAGTTGTTTGCTTTTACTGTTAAAGTTATCTATTTGAATAAGTAGCAATAGTGGAAAATGAACAAAAGCCTGTGATTTATAACAATAAAAAATAAAAAATGAAACTATAGCCACCTGCGCTGTTCCAGCATTTGGGAGGTGGACACAAGAGCATCAGGAGATCAGGAGTTCAAGTCCAGCTTCCACTGCATAGTGAGTTTGAGACCTATTTGACCTGCATATAGCTCTGACTCAAAAAAAAAAAAAAGTTTTAAACCATGTTAAATACTGAATTAATGCTTTGTAAAATGCAGTAGAAGCATTCTCTTTAAAATTAGGAATGAGGGGCTGGAGAGACGGCTCAGCGGTCAAGAGCACTGGCTACTGTTGCAGAGGTCCTGGGTTTGATTCCCAGCACCCACATGACAGATAACAACTGTCTGCAATTCCAGTTCAGGAGGTCCTCTTCTGACCTCCATGGACATTGCACGACACAGGTTCATTTACATACATGCAGGCAGTAGTACATTTATACACATAAAAAATAAAATAAAATAAAATTAGGAATAAAATAAAAATGGTACCTTTCATGTCAGTGTTTGATATTCTAGACATTTTTGGTAATTAAACTGAAATGATCACTACTACATAGAAGTGCAAACAGTATAATTGCTATCACTTTGTCCTAAGCAAAAAAGGACTAATCAAACTGATTAGGCTGATTTATTTTGATGGAATAATGTCTAGTTTAAAGACTTAGAAATGAAAAAGAGATTCTATTGAAAAACAACTACAAACATTACTAAATTAAGGATGAAATGTGTTTGAATATAAAAGACAATATAAAACTTTTCAGTACAGGAATGAATATATATAAGGACCACTACCCAATTGGTGAACATTTCTCCATCCCCTGCATCCCCTGCCCCCCGCCCCCCACAGAGATTAACTAATGCATCCAGCTTACTTATTTGCTTACTTAAGTCTGGCCATTGAGTGGTAGATTTGTTCTTTGCACTGAGATGCTCCAAGATACTTAATCTTATTCTGCTATGAACTGGAAGTCTGTGAAGGTGAGCCTTGAGTCTGTCAGGTAGCCAGCCTATTTATCAGTTAGTGCATTAATATTATTTTTTTTAAATGAATAATTTATTGAGAATATCATACATGCATATAAGGTGTTTTGATCAAATCCATGCCCATTCCCTCCCCTCCAACTCCTCCCATATCTCCCCGTCACTTTTTTCTGATAACTTCATGCACTCTTTCTTTTTCTTTGATTTATTATTATGTTTTTTTATGGGACTTTTGGATACTGTAACATTCCCCCCTCTGAAGAGGTAACCCTAAAATCTTTTAAGGATTAGATACAAGCCCCCAAATATTTTTGACATTTTTGGCTTTTGGAATGGAGTATGTTGCTAAGAGGCCAAAGGACATTGTGAGTTTTAGCCAAGAAACTGGCTACTTTTCTTTGGGGTCTTTTTTACCCTAACTGCCTAGCCATTTCCTACCTCCTATTCTTTTTTTTTCGGGGGGCGTCATTTGAGACAGGGTCTTTCTGTAGCCCCAGCTGTTCTGGAACTCACCATGTAGGCCAGGCTGGCCTTAAACTCACAGGGATCTGCCTGCCTCTGCCTCCTGAATGCTGGAATAAAAGGTGTGCGCCACCATGCCCAGCATCCTACTTCCTATTCTTATCACACCATCCTCTGAAGAGGTTAACCAAATTGCCAATAGGTAATTGGGATGGAGACCGCTCTGTCTTCTTCCAGGCTGAGCAGGGATGCAGTATGAGGCACTTGGAGTACCCCTTCAGTGGGTCTATCTAAAAAACTCCCTAATTGCATAACTCTTATCTCTAGTAGGAAAAGAAAGTCCTTGAATCGTGAATAGGAGATGTGAAGAAGTAAAGGCAGCAAAAGTAATTAACATTACAAGTTCTAGACTTTATTATTTTATTTTTATGTTTAATTTTCACATGTTCATATAAGAGTCCATTGGAATTTCTTAACAAGGGCTTTCAAAAGTATCCCTCTTTTGGGTTCCTTCTCATTTTTCTTTTGTCTTCCAAGGCTGGACTCTAGAGTGATGGATTCAGGATTTGCTTTCAGGTATTTATATCTGTTGAAGTGGTTAGAATCAGTGTCAGTTCCCTCTCAAAGGCTTCGAGATAACTGAGGGGTTGCTGAGGTGTATGTATGACCTGAGGGTATGCACACTGGAAAGCCTTACCCAGCATGGGTCATTCCTTTTCTTCCTAGCCTTCCCCAGATTGTATACTTTAGCCCTCCCCAAATCTAGGAGGCCATGTGTGATTAGGGCCAAATTACATACAGTTGGCTGCGAAGAATGGCTGGATACTCTGGTGAGGGTCGAATGACCCTGCTTGGCCCTCTTTCAGTGAATAAGTACAACTGTCAACAAGCCCAATTGTGATGATGTTTAGTGATCAGGCTCAGCCGAAGGCATGATGATGTTAGTTATTTCATGCAGAAGGGATTGTTATATAGCATCATCTTATTAAAAGGACTTGGAATTTTAAAAGATTTGGTGCTAGGAAACACATATGATGGAGAACACACATCATTTATTTTTCTGGAGACAGCATTTTCTAATTAATTAATGATCCAAGTTACCAAAATATGTGGATTGTGGATATCAACAGTGCTTAAAGGAAATTTTTTTAATTATTTATTTAATAACCACATAACTAGAAGAAGCATTTTGTTACAACAGCATTGACATATTCAATAACAATTTCCAGAGCTAAGATGCATCTTTCAAAATTGGCTGTAAATATTTAGGTTTACAGGATGAGTCCTTTGGGTATATGCCAAGGAGTGGTATAAATGGGTCGTATGGTAGGTTCATTTTTAGTTTTTTAAGAGTTCTCCACACTGTTTTCCATAGGGGTTGCATGAGTTTGTAATCCCACCAGCAGTGAATGAGCATTCCACTTTCTCTACATCCTTGTCAGCATTTGGTATCATTTATTCTCTTGATCCTAGCCAGTCTGACTGGAGTAAGATGAAATCTTAAGGTGGTTTTAATTTGTATTTCCTTAATGAACAATGATGTTGAACACTAAGATGTTTCTTAGCCATCTTTATTTCTTCTTTTGAGAACTCTCTATTCAGATCTTTAGCCCATCTTTTAACTGGGTCATTTGTTTCCTTGATTCCTTGTTTTTAGAATCCTTGTTTTTGGAGTTCTTTATGTATTCTGGATGTTAAATCTCTGTCAGATGTGTCACTGGTGAAGATTTTTTCCCATTCTGTGGGTTTTTCTCTTCATTTTTTTGATTGCTTCTTTTGCTGTACAGAAGCTTTTTAGTTTAATGAGGTTCCACTTGTTGATTGCTGGCCTTAATTCCTGAGCAACTTCTGTCTGATTCAGAAAATCCTTTCCTACACCTATATCTTGTAAGTTACTGATATATTTTCTTTCTATAGTTTCAGGATTTCCAGTTTCACATTGAGGTCTTGGATCCTTTTGGAGTTGACTTTTGTGCAAGGTGAAGATAAGGATTTAGTTTCATTCTTCTACAGGTAGAGATCCAGTTTTGGTAGCACCATTTGTTGAAGATGCTGTCTTTTCCTCCGCTGTGTGTTCTTGGTATCTTTGTCAAATATCAGGTGGCTGAAATTGTGTGTACTTGGGTTTGGATCTTCAGTGATGTTCCATTGATCTGTGTGTCTATTTTTGTGCCAGTACCATGCTGTTTTCATGACTATAGCTCTGTAGTATACTTTGAGATCTGGTATAGTAATCACCCCAGTGTTGCTCTTTGTGCTCAGAGTTGCTTGTTACAGGTGGCCTGAGCTGGGCACAGTTCTTTGCTATGCCATACATATCCTCCTTTTTTGTTTTAAATAAATGTGACCCTGGGAGGCATGGTTCTGTGCCATACCCTTGTTGACTCCAGGCCTCAGGGGATCACCTCAAGCGGCGGTGCCTGTCTTAGGTTGCCTCAACTATTGAGGTCTTACCCGTCATTGACTACCCACCATCCTGGTGAAAAGACCCGAGAGGTTTGGCCTGTCATGAAGGAGGCATGGGGGGGTTCTGCGACATAGCTGGGCTGGCATCTAGTGGCAACAGGGAGGGTGTATTGGAGGAACCTGCGAGGGATAGAGAAAAAGAAAGCACACTTCATGGATGAGAGATAGCTGACAATATGTTATACATTGGCTCCTTGGGAGTTCGTAGTTGGTAAGTGGCTCCCTGTAACATCTTGGTTCTCCACGTCCATTCCAGTGTCAATGGCAGGGCGAATGTTGCGGGCAGGGACCCAGAGCCTTGCAGCCGTGTCTTGCCCTACATTAACAGAGAAGGTGGTGAGGGAAGGGAAAGGAGAGGTCCTCTTATTGGGGAAGGGTGGAGAAGTGAAGTACTAGACCTACTGTGATGATTAAGCAGATCAGGATGCCAATGGTAGGGGCCCACTGAGACATACAGACAGAATGTTCAGGATTCCTGGTGCTTAGTAGGGAACTTCCATGGGTCGTTACACCACGGCCGTATGCCTGTATAGTGTCTCTGCAAAGGCTCAGCTAATGGCCTTGCCTTGGTTCCGAAATCAGGGGGTCAGACCCTCATATGATTTTGATGGGACGAACCAAAGGTGGGGAGGGGCCAACATGGGCTTCGAAACCATGAGACGAGGTGTGCCTTCCTAGCAGGAGGGGGAGATGGACACAGGAAAGGGGAAGGGGAGGAGGCTGCCCTCTCACCCTCAAGCAGCCATCAGCACACAAAACAGAAAGGGGCCTAGTCACCGGTAACCAGCCTGGGGGTGCCTCGCTGACGCCAAAGGGCAGGGTCCCTGTTTGGGCGCCAGTTGTTACTGTCCTCCCTTGGAGCCAGCCAGAGGGGGACACAGGGTCCCTGCCGATATGGGGGTGAGAGGCGCGGAGTCATGACACAGACACCAGGAGTCGGGTGAAAGCAAGCAGAGGACGAGCTGCTGCAGACTCGTTTGTTCCGGGAAGCATTTGGGGTTATAAGGGGTTGGCTAGCCAATCATGGTTTCCCATGCTGTCCTATGATATCCAATGGCCATCTGTCTCTGGGCAGATCATCTCTCAGCAGGTTGTCATTGCCATGCCCGACTGCACTGGGCCGTCACGTATGTGGAAGTCATTCCCCATTCCTTATGGCAGGCGGCCTGAGCTGGGCCCGGTTCTTTGTTATGCCATACAGTTGTTTTTCACTATCTGGGGTCTTTTGTGCTTCCATATGAATTTAAGGATCATTTTTTTCTAATTCTGTCAAGTATGTCGTGGGGATTTTGATTGGGATTGCATTGAATCTATATATTGGTTTTGGTAGGATGGTCATTAATTACAATATTACAGTCCATGAACATGAGAAGTCCTTCCATCTCCTGGTGTCTTCCTCAATCTCTTTCTTCAATGACTTAAAATTTTCATTGTAGAGATCTTTGGTGTCTTTGGTCAGATTTATTCCAAGATATTTTATTTATTTATTTTGTAGCAATTGTAAATGGGAACATTTCCCTGTATTCTTTCTCCAATTGCTTGTTATTGGTTTATAGAAAGGCTATTGATTTTTGCAGATTGATTTTATAACCTGCCACTATATAGAAAGTGTTGATCTGTTCTAGGAGTTTTCTGGTGGAACTTTTGGGATCTCTTAGGTAGAGTATATCATCTGCAGAAAGTAATAGTTTTACCTCTTCTT
>NW_008345884.1:2041000-2043996 GCF_000622305.1 Nannospalax galili
TGAGGAAGGTTCCTCCAAGACAAATTACTTCAAGGACTTTAACATGAATGCGTGTTGAATTTTGTTATTAGGCTTTTCTGCATCTATTGAGATGACTATGTGGTTTTTGTCTTTAAGTTCATTTATATGTTTTACTACATTTATTAGTTTACATATATTGAACCATCCCTGCATCTCTGGGATAAAGCCTATTTGATCATGGTGAATGATGTTTTTGATGTGTGTCTGTATGCAGTTTGCAAGTATTTTGTTGGGAATTTTTGCATCTTTGTTCATTAAGGATATGGGTCTATCCTTTTCTTTTTTGGTGTGTCTTTACCCGGTTTGGGTATTAGAGTGATGCTGGCTTCGTAGAAGGAATTTTGGAGTTCTCGCTCTGTTTCTATTGTTTTTAATAATTTAAGTAGTATTGGTTGGAGGTCTTCTTTAAATTTCTCTTAGAATTCTGCTGTAAATGCATCTGGGCCTGGGCTTTTTTTTGGTTGGGATCCTTTGTATTACTGCTTCAATTTCCTTATATGTTATGGGTCTATTTAAATTGTTGATCTCTTCTTGGTTTAACTTTGGTGGTTCCCATGATTTTAGACATCCATCCATTTCTTCTAGATTTTCAAATTTAGTCACATATAGGTTTTTAAAATATTCCCTTATAATGGTCTGGATCTTTTGGGTGTCTGTTGTGATGTTTCCCCTTTCATCTCTGATTTGTTGATTTGGATTTGCTCTTTCTTTCTTTGGGCTAACTAGGCTAAGGGTCTGTCTGTCTTGTTTAGCTTTTCAAAGAACCAGCTCTTAGATTCATTGATTCTTTGTATTGTTTTCTTTGTTTCTATTTCATTAATTTCTGCTCTGATTTTTGTTATTTCTTCTCTTCTGCTGGGTTTGGGTTTAATTTTTCTTGCCTTTCCAGTGCCTTGAGTTGCAGTGTTAGGTCATTTATTGGGCTCGTTCCAATTTTTTTAATGTAGGCACTTAGAGCTATAAACTTCCCTCTTAGGAGTGCTTTTAAAGTGTCCCACGGGTTGTGTTGTATTGTATTGTCCTTTTCATTGAATTCCAGGAATTCTTTTCTTTCTTAATTTCTCCTTTTACCTACTGATTGTTTAGGAGTGTGTTGTTCAAGAGCCATGAGTTTGTGTAGTGTCTAGGGCTTTGTCCAGTGTTGGTTTTGAGCTTTATTACATTGTGGTCTGATAGAATGCTTGAAATTATTTCAATTTTTTGTATTTATTGAATTTTGTTTTGTGGCCCTGTATGTGGTCAATTTTTGAAAACGTTCCATGTGGAACTTTTGAGTAGAAAGTGTATTCTTTTGTACTTGGGTGGACTAGTTGAAAGATGTTTATTAGGTATTGAAGTCCCCTACTATTACTGAGTTGGGGTTAATCTGTGTCTTAAAGTCCTGTAGTGTTGTTTTATGAATTTGGGTGCACCAGAGTTTGTTGCATATATGTTAAGGATTGTAATTCTTCTTGGTTAACCGTTCCTTTGATCAGAATTAAGTGACCCTCCTTATCTCTTCTGATTAGTTTTAGTTTGAAGTCTATTTTGTCAGATACTAGAATTGCAACCCGTGCTTGTTCCTTAGTACCATTTTCTTGGAATATTCTGTTCCATCCTTTTACCTCAAGATAGTGCCTGTCCTTGAAGGTGAGATGGGTTTCTTACAGACAGGAAAGAGATGAATTTTGTTTCTAAGTCCATTCAGTTAGCCTGTGTCTTTTGACTTGGGTGTTCAGTCCATTGATATTTAAGGTTATTACTGAAAGATGTGTATTGCTTGCTGTTATTTTGATGCTGTTTGTGTTCTCTGTCTAATTTCGTGTTTCCTTGATTATACCTTTATTTTCTTTTGTTGCCCCTTGGGTATAGTTGTTTCTCTCTCCACTCTCTGTGTTGCTTCAAGTATTCTTTGAAGGTCTGGTTTTGTGGACATGTATTCTTTTTTTAAAATATATATATATATTTTTGTGTGTACGCGTGTATTGCCTGCATGTAGGTAAGCACACCCATGTCATGCAATGCCTGCGGAGGACAGAAGAGACTGTCAGATCCCCTGAGACTGGAGTTATGGACAGTTGTTAGCTGCCATGTGGGTGCTGGCATTCGAACCTGGGTGTTCTGTAAGAGTAGTCAATAAGTGTTCTTACCTGCTGAGCCATCTCTCCAGCCCCAAGTGGGGCTATTTGTGTCATGGAAGATTTTTCTTTCTCCCTCAACTATAAGACATTTTTGGTGGATAAAGTATTCTTGGCTGGCATCTGTTGTCATATAGAACTGGATATACCTTGGTTCAGGCTGTTCTGGTTTTCATAGTTTGCATTGATAAGTCAGCTGTAATTCTGATGGGCTTTCCTTTGTATGTGACTTGTTTTTCTTTTGCTGCTTTCAGTATTCTCTCTTTGTTCTGTACATTTAGTACTTTTTACTATGATATATCATGGGGAGTTTCTTTTCTGATCCTGTTTATTTGGTGTTCTATGTGCTTCCTGTATTTGTATGGGGATGTCTTTCCTTAATTTCGGAAAATTCTCTTCTACAATCCTGTTTAAGATCAATACCATTAACCTGAAATTCTTCTCCTTCCTCTATTCCTATGATCTGTAGATTTGGTCTTTTCATGGTGTCCCACATCTCTTGCATATTCCATTCCTGTGTTTTTTAAAGTTTTTCATAATCTTTGCTTGAGTGGTCCAATTCTTCAGTTTTATCCTCCAGTGTTGATATTCTGTTATCCATTTCATTCATTCTAGTGGTGAGGCTTTCCCCTGTTTCAAGTTGACTTATTGAGTTTTATACTTCCTTCTTTATTTCTGCCTGACTTTTCTTCAATATTTCTATCTCTTTTGTGAATTCATTCAGTTTATCCCTATCTTATTTTAGTTCTTTGATTTGTTTGTTCGTGTGTTCTTTAAACTCATTGAATTCCTTGATCATGTTTATGATTGTTTTCTTAAATTCTGTGTCTTGGATTATGTCTAGGGTGTTCTTGTAGA
>NW_008345884.1:2044073-2050537 GCF_000622305.1 Nannospalax galili
GGCATGTGAATTTCTTTTGTTGTTTATGATTCTGATATGAGAATTAAGTTGAAGTATGCTTCTGTTTGTATTATTGGGGTGCTTAGATCTTTTCTTTATTGGTTATGTAAAGGTGGTTGGTACTGGACTCAGGTTCTCTCAGGTTTAATTTGGAGGGAACTGATGGCTTCAGATCAGGTCTTCAGGAGTACCCACAGAAGCCCAATTCAGGTTCCAGTCAGGTACACTTAGGTTTCCTTCACCACGTTGAGTCAGGATCCTGGCGCTCTCAGGCAGTCCCCTGTATTCTCAGCCTCTATGCCAGAGGGAGGCCAGAGGGAGGCCAGAACTCGGCACTCTCTGGTGGTCTGCTGAGAACAGAGCCACTACACTGATGGAGGATGGAGGTCAATACCCACCCTCTTAGGCTATCTGCTAGGATCTCAGCCTTAGTCTAAGAAAGCCAGATCTTCCCTGGGGCCTTAAGAGGGTCCTCCCGAAATCCCAGGTAGGGGGATGGGTATGTCACAATTAGAGGAAGGTCACTACCATGTGGAGGCCGGATCCTGGTGCTCCCAGGTAGTCCCCCTGCGTTTTCAGGCCCTCTGCCAGAGGGAGGCCAGAGGGCAGCTAGAACTCGGCACTCTCTGTTGGTCTGCTGAGATCAGAGCCACTACAGCGATGGAGGTTTAAACCCATCCTCTCAGGCTGTCTGCTAGGATCTCTCAGTACATTATTATCTTGGTTAGCAGTGAAAGAAAATTCAAAATAATAGTTGCTTAGCAATGATAGATAGCCATTTCTCTCTCCTAGTAAATCAGACATTAAATTGGTTTGCAGGTCCAGGATACCATGGACAGTTGCTTTTCTTCTTTTAAATTCTGCCTTCCTCATAGGAGCTTCAAAATGGATGCTCAAGTTGTAGTCATCGTTTTTGTCAGTCTGTCCGCAGGAAGGCAGAAGGGATAAAGAAGGCTACTTATTTTGAACTTTATCTCTTTCATTTGAGAAGTGTAGTATTCATTTTTGGGATCTAAGATTCCAGCTAAAATTGAATGCTTCCAGTACAAAGGATATGTAGAGGGCAACTAGCCGCTGTGCACAGGGCATATTTTTCGTGTTTGGTACTTTCAGTTATAGTACTTGCAAACTATTCACTTTGGATTTAAAAATTTTAGCCACTGTTAGTAGTCTTTTCATAATGTATGGTGTGTGTGTGTGTGTGTGGTGTTGTTGGCTTAGTTGATTTTGTTTCATACTTTTTGAACATAAGGTACCTCTCTCCAAAGGTATAAAAGTTTGTTAAAATATAAACACAGCGCTTGAGAGATTGCTCAGTGGTTAAGAACAGTGGTTGTTCTTGCAGAAAACCTGAGTTCGAATCTCAGCACCCACATGGCAGCTAACAACTGTCTGTAACTCCAGTTCCAGGGGATCTGATGGCCTCTTCTGACCTCCGCAGGCATTGCATGACACGGGTGCACTTACCTATAAGCAGGCAATACACTCATACACTTAAAAAAAAAAGTTTTAAAAAAATTTATACACAAAAACAGAGTTATTCAGTCTTAAAAATGAGTGAAAGCGGGGCTGGAGAGATGGCTCAGTGGTTAAGAACACTGAATATTCTTGCAGAAGACCGGGGTTCAAATCCCAGCACCCACGTGTCAGCTAACAACTGTCTGTAACTCCAGTTCCAGGGGATCTGACAGCCTCTTCTGTCCTCCACGGGCATTGCATGACATGGGTGCATTTACCTAAATGCAGGCAATACATGCATATACATAAAAATAACAAATTAAAAAAATTATTAAAAAAAGTTAAAAAAAATGAGTGAAAGCCTATGTGACTTAAGCACTCTTTAATCCCAGCCAGCACTTGGGAGGCAGAGACAGGTGAATCTGTGAGATTGAGGCCAGCCTGGGCTACATAGTGAGTTCCAGGCCAGCTGGTGCTACAGGAAGATCCTGTGTCAAAAAAAGGGGGGCAGGGGGAGCTGGGGATATAGCTCAGCTAGTGTAGTTGCCTAACATGTATGAGGCCCTGGGTTTGATCCCCAATTATGAGCACCCACACACAGACACACAGATACACACAGACACAGACATACACACACACACACACACAGAGTACTGGAGAGATCATGAGTTTCTACCAGCTCGAACAGTGTAGTGAGACCTTGTCTTAAACAACAAAAACAAAATTTGTGGATACAAATGCTATCTTGGCACCTTAGGGTTTGGTTACTCTATCAGCATGTGTGAATTTAATTTGAATTCTTTTCTGATTGGTTTGCTGCTTGCTTGTTTTCTTCAGAAATGAAGTGTAATCTTCATGGTTCACTGAACTAAGGGAACACTCCATAAAACTAGCCTTAACAAAGATTGTATTCAATCTTGACTATATGTGTCCATTTCATATGCACAATCATTGAAATACTCATATAGGAAATGAAGGCAACAGTTGCCTTGTTTTGTTTGTTTTACAAAACAATTTCCAGCAAGAGATCGGCACAGAGAATGTGCATTTTAAATGCTTTGCTTTATGGAAAGTGCCATTTTTAAAGAATCATAGAGCAGTAAACAAAGTAACTTCCCTTCATTTGGATTTGACTACCATTTTTTAGAAAAGGTTTTATGCCACTCTCATTCCCCAACTAGCACTGGTTGTATTAGTAATTGAGAATTTTTTTTTCATGGACATCTGAATCTTCCATCAGAATAGCTTAATAGAAAAGACCTGAGTGACAGGTTCATCATACTTCCCTAGTTTGCCTATTAAGTCTCTCTGACAGAGGAATCTGCTGGTTGTCAGATGATGCAGATCAGAACTTCAGTGCTCCTCTCCCATTCCTCTTTTTTCTGCTGCCTGAAATTCTGCCTAGCCTTTGGGGACTATTTCAAATGTGATTTCCTCCAATCTCCTCTCCAGATGCCAGCTGCGTAAGCTGCTTCCCAGGCTTGCTTGTTGCTCTCTGTGGCAAACTTAGGATGTTTCCCTTGTTAGATCACTGTTTGTGTCCTTACCTCCTCTGTCTCCCTGCTGCAGTTATGTAGTGGCCTCAAATACAAAGATGCACAGGTAAAAGGTCAAGTAATTTTAAGACAGTACTTTATATATAGTGTATATTGTATGGAGAGAATATTTGTCTGGTAGAATTGAACTTTTTTTTTTGGTCTTTTTGAGACAGGGTCTCCTTGTAGCCCTAGCTGTCCTGGAACTCACTGTGTAGACCAGGCTGGCCTTGAACTCACAGAGATCCGCCTGCCTCTGCCTCCCGAGTGCTGGGATTAAAGGGGTGCGCCACCACACCTGGCAGAATTGAACATTTTTAGTATTTATATTAACGGTGTTAATTTTATGACATTTAAGTTTTTTTTTTTTTTTTAATGACACATCCAAATTGGAGTAGAGATAGAGAGCAGAGAGAGTGAGAGCATAGACGTGTAAGGGAACATGTTTCTGTAAGAGCCATGATATGTGCCTTCTCTTAACACAGTACTGTAAGATAGAATGAGGTTAAGTCATGTAGATCAGTGCCTGTGTCCCTTATAGTGCTTGGTATAAATGAATTTTTGATAGCTCTAGAATTGGAAAGAAAATTACTAGAGTACATATTAGTTAACTGTGATTAAAGTGTTTTTTTTTTTTTTTTTGAGACTGGGTCTTATATAGCTCACTTTGTCTTGGAACTCATCAATCTTCCTGCCTTATCCTCCTTCATTTGATGATTATCAGTTTGAGCCCTCAAAGCTGACTATTTATTTTTCAATGCTGAGGATTGAATCCGGGATCTCAGTACATATGCTGGGCAAGCACTCTACCAGCTGAGCTGCATCTGAGGCCTGTTTTACTTCAGTAGCTAGCTAGCAGTTGTGCTTAGTGTTACTATTTAAGTTAATGGATTAGAAATGTTAATAATTTATTTCCTTTGATGGCAGACTTGCTTTTTACTCATTCTTGATTCAGTTTTACTTATCTGGAGGATAGTAAATTTATTCTTTCAAATAGAATTTCAGGGTTTATTTTTATTTTTCTTGAAATGAAAATTCAGGTGGGAAATATCAGAGACTAGAGTTGAAAAATCACTTTTTAATAATTCCTGTTTGTACAGAATGCTCTTTTTTGTAAGGTGAAGGAGGTTATAGCACATAATTAAATTGAGATTGGATTATCGAGGATTTTCATTGTCATTGCTATCCTGTTTCATATTACTACAGAAAATTGAAAGTTGGAATTTTATGACTGTAACTAAAGGCTCGATGTAACAGTGACTTTTTAGTTGTGAGCACCTGTTCTCCTTGAACTTTGTCTGACTCCCTGTCTGGCACGTTCTGTGAGAGTCCAAATTTGGGCCACCACTGTGCTTCTCTGCCTTCTAGTCTGAAGTTTTTCATCCTCTTAGCGTTGGTCATTGCCAACCACCTGTATCAGTCAGTCTCTTTTCTTTGTGCATAGGCAAAGATTGGAGAACTAAAAGTGGGCAAAAATTCTTTAAGTTTTAGGAATTAAAATGAAATGGTTCATAAAAACAGTGTAAGGATTGCCATGTGCCAAGTCACACTTGCTGCCTGCATCATTGTTATCCTTGTTTCTCTTTTAAACAAGTTTTATTTGGTTTATTTGTGTGTGTGTGTGTGTGTGTGTGTGTGTGTGTGTGTGTGTTTGTATGTGTGCATACTTCTCGAGGTCACAGTATGACTTTCAGGAGTTAGTTTTCTCTAACATGTGGTTCCTGGGATTGAACTCAGGTTGTCAGGCTTGATGGCTGAGCCATTTTGCTTGCCCTTATCTTTGTTTTCATCATCCATGTTTGATCAATTTAATTTGAAGCTGACTTGGGAGAGTTGTTGTTTTGGACAGTGTGCAGATGCCTAACAGTTTTAACTTCAAAATAAATTAATATTTAAAATAGCAATTACACCTGCAACGTTCTGTCAGTAGAGGATGCTAGAAGCTCTATTCCAAAATCCAGGGGTTGGGATTCCACAAGGCTGATGTGTGATTGTCTTATTCTTTGAAATGGGCACTAGGGGGAAGTAGAGACATTTTGGCAGGAATCCATTTCCATTTCCAATGGTCTCCTGTCTATAGAGGAAGGGAAAAAGAAGGGTGTTTTTGAGCCAAGTCTTGCTATGTGGTCCAGTCTGATTTTCAACTTGTGATTCTCCTGCCTCCACCTCCCAAGTTCTTGAATTACAGGTTTATACCACCATGCCTAGCCCAAGAATCTTTGATAAATAATATCTTCTACAAATTTGAGCAGGTGAATTAGAGATTGAGATGGATGCTGGAACAAATACTTTTATATTATTTTGTTATTTAAAAATTTAAAACAAAAAAAATGTTAAACAGTTTTAAATTTTATCTTAAAGCTTTTAGGTAGCTGATTCCTACAGAGGATAGGATTCCTAGCAGGAATTCTACATATAGGTACTTCATAATTCAAGATTACATTTGTAAGGATATATACAATGTATTCCTCTGATCATCAGTGAACCCACAGTCTAACCAGTATAATCAGGTCTTGTCACTTCCTTACACTAAACTTTAGTTCATTCCTACCATTTGTTAAAAAATCCAGGCTCCTTGCCTTGGCCTTTTGGTGAGGATGTAGACAAAGAGGAATGCTCATTCACTGGTGGTGGGAATGCAAACTTGTGTAACCACTATGGAATGCAGTGAGAACCGTTAATTTATTTTTATTTTATGTGTATGAGTGTATTGCCGCATGTATGTAAGTGCATCTCTGCCATGCCCTTGGAGGACAGAAGAGGATGTAGGATTCCCTGGAAGTTATGGACAGTTGTTTGCCACCATTTGGGTGCTAGGATTTGAACCCAGGTTTTCTGTAAGAACAGCCAGTGCTCTTAGCTACTGAGCTAGCTCTCTAGCCCGAGGTCTTGTTTTGAGGACCTGGTTTCCACAAAATTTCTTTGACTTTATCTCTAGCTTCCTGTCTTATTCACTTCTTTGAAGCTATACTGGCCTTTCTGCTTTTCTCTGAGCAGCTAGAATGCTCTGCATGGGCCCTTCTTTTT
Organism: Nannospalax galili; assembly: GCF_000622305.1. Taxonomy (NCBI): domain Eukaryota; kingdom Metazoa; phylum Chordata; class Mammalia; order Rodentia; family Spalacidae; genus Nannospalax; species Nannospalax galili. The sequence goes on from NW_008345884.1 coordinate 2,050,094, forward strand.
ACCCTTTGCTTTTCATGGAATGACGTTTAACGCTTTCATTGGCTCCCTTGTTTTATTGGAAGTTTTGCTCACATTACTATCTCTGTGCTTTATGAAATTGTGTCCTCCACATGCTGCTTTTCTTCTCACTGCTTTATAGTACTCACTGTGATCTGACATCCTTGATTATTGGTTTATTGTCATCTACCCAGGATGTATGTTCTATGAGGGCATACACATGTCTCTGTACTCTTGCACCCCTCTGGCTGTGTAGGCACCTGGCATCAAGTAGGCCCTTAAGAAATACTTGTTGAATGAAGCTGGGCATGGTGGCGCATGCCTTTAATCCCAGCACTCAGGGGGCAGAGGCAGGCGGATCTCTGTGAGTTCAAGGCCAGCCTGGTCTACATAGTGAGTTCCAGGACAGCTGGAGATACAGGGGGACCCTGTCTCAAAAAGACAAAA
>NW_008345884.1:2053062-2101523 GCF_000622305.1 Nannospalax galili
CTTTATTTTTCCTTAAGGATTTTCTTTTGGGGAGGTGTTCTGGTCCTGTGTAGCCCAGGTTGGAAATGAATTTGCAGTCCTCCTGCCTCTGTCTCCCAGATGCTGGGATTCCAGGTTGTGCCACTATTCCCAGCAAAGGTGACAACTCCTCTTCCTTCTCCTTTTAAAACTGAATTCAGTGTAGTAAGATTTTATCCCGGTTTCTATATCTTAGTTTGCTTTTTAAAAAATATTTTATTTATGGGGCTGGAGAGATGGCTCAGCAGTTAAGAGCACTGACTGCTCTTGCAGAGGACCCGGGTTCAATTCCCAGCACCCACGTGGTGGCTGCGGACTGTCCTTAACTCCAGTTCCAGGGGAATCTGAAGCCCTCTTCTGACGTCAGCGCGGCGTTGCACGACACGGGTGCACTCACATGCATGCAGGCAACACACTCGTACACATAAAATATTAAAAATTTACTATTTATTTTATTTTATGTGTGTGAATGTTATCCCTGCATGTAGGTAAGTGCACCCATGTCGTACAATGCCCGCAGAGGTCAGAAGAGGCTGTTGGATCCTCTGGAACTGGAGTTATGGACAGTTGTCAGCTTCCATGTGGGTGCTGGGATTTGAACCCGGGTCTTCTGCAAGAACAGCCAGTGTTCTTGACTGCTGAGCCATCTCTCCAGCCCCTCAGTTTGCTTTTTAAATATGTTTTGGTATGTGGTATATACTGATCTCATTTTCTTTCCTGCCTTTCCAACTAGTGACTGTTCTTAAGAACTGAAATCACATAATCTTTTTTTATTTTTAATATTTAAAAACTGTTTTGTGTTCGAGTGTTATGTCTGCATGTATGTAAGTGTAACCGAGTCATGCAGTGCCCATGGAGGTCAGAAAGGGTAACTGGATCCCCGTGAACTGGAGTTATGAAGCCGCCATGTGGGTGCTAGGAACCAAACCCAAGTCTTCTGCAAGAATAGCCAGTGCTCTTAACCTCTGAGCGCTCTCTTTAGTTCCACATAATTATTTTAAATGTTTTTCTAAATTTTGAAGTGGACAGTCATAGAAACAGATGTATCACTTTTTTAAATTTAGTATGTTTAAGCACAGTATTTGAAAGTAAAGTAAAACACTGCTTTGATATTTTCTCCCTTTGTTTTATGTGTAAAGCTAGAAGACTTGTATCACTCTCCCATCTCCCCACTGCTAGGGTTCTAATTAGAGACCTTGTGGATGTTAGGCAAGTGCTCCGCCATTGATAGCACTGCACTACCTAATCAGCCATTCCCCAACCTTTGGCTTTTTATTTAGTTTTTTTGTTTGTTTTTGAGGTATGGTCTCATGTAGCCTAGGCTAACTACAAACTTGTGTGTAGTTGAGGATGACCTTTAACTCCTAATCTTCCTGCCCTACCTCCTGAGTGCTGAGATTACAGACATGTGCCACTATGTTTACCTTACGGATCTTGTACTTTTTTTTTTAAATTAAAAAATATTTTATTGGCAGGGTGTGGTGGCATATGCCTTTAATCCCAGCACTTGGGAGGCAGAGGCAGGCAGATCTCTGTAAGCTCAAGACAAGCCTGTTCTACATAGTAAGTTCCAGGCCAGCTGGGGCTACAGGGAGACCCTGTCTCAAAAAGACAACCCCCCCACCAAATGTACTTCATTTAAAAAATAAATATTTGGGGCTGGAGAGATGGCTCAGTGGTTAAGAGCACTGATTGCTCTTGCAGAGGACTCGGATTTGAGTCCCAGCACTCACATGGTGGCTATGAACCATCCTGAACTCCAGTTCCAGGGGAATTGGAAGCCCTCTTCCGACCACTGTGGCTTTGCACGACCCAGGTGCAGTCACATACATGCAGACAATACACTCATACACATAAAATAAAAATAATAAATAAAATATATATAAAATAACATTGATATGATTTATCTTGTACTAAAATTACTTTTCTGTAATTACAATATAAAATCTGTATTTGAGTAAGATATATATGTGTGTATGTGTTTCTTTGTATGTATGTGTGGTATATGTGTGTTTATATTCATGTGTGTGTGCATATGTATATGTGTGCATATACACATGTATGTGTGTATGCTTATAGAGGCCAGAGTTTGACGTAAAGTGTTTTCTTCAGTCATTCTTCACCTTATTTGTCCTATAATTTTATGTATTATTAGTATATGTGTATGTGAGTAGATTTGCATGTATGATGATGTGGGGCATATGTACATGCTGTGGCATATATGTGGAGAGTCAGAGGATAACTTTGTGTAGTCCTTGCTCTCTACCTTTACATGGGTTCTGGGGATCAAACTCAGGTTCCTAGGCTCACATGGCACATGCCTTTGCCCCCCAAGCCATCTGGCTGGACCTCCACTCTGATGTATATTTTGAGGGAGGGTTTCTTACTAGATTTATTGCTCACTGATTTGAATACACTGGGTGGCCAGCAAACACCAGGGATTCTCCTGTCTCTATGTCCCTAGTGTTGGGATTACAGGCACACACTTGCCTGGCTTTCTGTGTAGGTTCTGGGAATCTGAACTGAGGTCCTCAAGCTTGTGTGGTAAGTACTTTACTGATTGACCCATTTCCCTGTCCCAAGATTTATATTTTTAAATGGCACACATGTATATAAAGGCAGCATCAACAGAACTTACTTTTAATATTTGTCTGTATACCTTGGTCCTTACTTGGAAAGACATTTTCCTCATGCTTTGTTGCTAGAGTGCTAGAAGTGCAGCTAATTGTGAATTTGAAATATGACCGAGACCACCAGGGTGATTGCATGCCTTCCAGGCAGCTGTCGGATGGAGTGATCTGGGAGTGTTTACTCTCTCTTTTGCATCTCATAGTATCAGGCACTCTGAAACTAGAATAAAAGATTTTTTTCATTAAATGAAGAAATTTGTGACATAATCTTGATTTTTCACTGTCATAAAAAGTAAAGGTCCAATAAGTCAGCAACTCACTGTTAAGCCATGGTTTTTATCAACAGGACCCTGTATCATGTTGTTTTAAAAATAGGGTCTCAGCCAGGTGTGGTGGTGCACGCCTTTAATCCCAGCAGAGGCAGGCAGATCTCTATGAGTTCAAGGCCAGCCTGGTCTACATAGTGAGTTCCAGGACAGCTGGGGCTACAGGGAGACCCTGTCTCAAAAAGACCCCCTCCCCCCCAAAAAAATAGGGTCTCATGAGAGAGAGAGGTAGACCCATAAACTTGTTCTTTGTAAGCACTCTACCAGGTGGCCAAATATCGATAATGTTTGCCAGGGATTAAATGATAGTACAGCCATCAGAAACCTGAATGGTTTCATTAAAGTGAATCCATTATTGCAGTTGATGGCTTATTTATAATTTCACGATGGATGTCTTTAAACATTATCCTGAAAAAATTCTAATTTAAGATTATACAGTAGGAACATTATTTTGGAATAAGTTTCATCTCTGTTATTTTTTTTTTACATTTACGTGTGTGTGTGTGTGTGTGTGTGTGTGTGTGTGTGTCTAAGCATGTATAGGCCACAATAAGTGTGTGGTAGAATTCAGAGGATAACTTTCAAGAGAGTCACTTCTCTTTCACTGTGTGGGTCTCAGTGATCAATCTTGGCTTGTCAGGCGCCTTTGGCCCTCTAAGCCATCTTGGTGTCCCCTACCTCATAGGCTTGATTCTTCTGCCTCTGTGTTCCAAGTGCTAGGATAATGCCAGGTCCAGCTCCCTTTTTGTTCTGTATATTATAAAGAAATAAATATGTGTTCACTCTAGACACCTAGGTCATCGACAGTCAATACTTTTGTGCAGCAGTATTCCAAATACTTAACATGAATTAACTCACTTAAATCCTTCCAGTCTCGTGGCAGTGAAAATGCGATTTCCTTTTGAAAGATACAGAAAGTAACCCAGAAATGTTAGGTAACCTCTCTTTGGCCCCTAGTAGTAAATGGTAGAGTCAGCTTTCTAATTGAGTGGATCTGCCCACAAGCTTAACATTATGTTCTACTTCATTGCTTGTCATCTGGCCAGCTCTCAGGGTCACGCTTCCTCTACCCTACCCTGGCCTCATGACCCACCAGAAGACTACTGTGGATTCAGTTATCTCCTACCATGTGGGTCCTAGGGATCAAGCTCAGGTCATCAGGCTTGATGGAAGGGCCTTTACCTGCTGAGCTGTCTTGCCAGTCCCACAAATATTGTCTTATTTTGTGGTTTTCTCTCATTTTCTTTTTTAGGGATGGAGAGTACAGGGTCTTTATGTAGCCCAGGTTCCAGGTCTTGATTTTGACTTCCTCCTCCCTCAGACTCCCAAATGTTGGGATTATAGGTATGCACCCTGTGTATTTTTGGATTGTAACTGTTTTATTCATCCTAACATGTCTGGCTCTGGCCATGGTGGTGCATGCCTTTAGTCCCAGCACTAGGAAGGCATTGGAAGACTGGTATCTGTGAGATTGAGGCCAGTCTGGTTTACAAAGTGAGTGCCAGGCCTACTGGGGTTAAAGGGAGACCCTGTCTCAAAAAGACCAAAAAAATAAACCAAACCAAAACAATAAAACAAAAAACATGTCTGGCTCTGGCTCTGGCTCTCCCTCCCTCCCTCCCTCCCTCCTTTTTTTTAAAGCCTTTTTGAAACAGGGTCTCCCTGTAGCCTCAGCTGGCCTGGGATTTACTGTGTAGACCAGGCTGGTCTGATCTCTCAGAGATCCTCCTGCCTCTGCCTTCGAGTGCTGAGATTAAAGGTGTGTGCCACCATACCTGGCTTCTTGTTACTTTCTTGATATACATTAAAGTACAAAAGTTTTAAGGTTTTGTGAAGTATGGTTTATTTCTTTTATTTCTTTTGGTTTTGATGCCATATTTAAAAAGCCTAACCAGCCGGGCATGGTGGTGCACGCCTTTAATCACAGCACTTGGGAGGCAGAGGCAGGTGGATCTTTGTGAGTTTGAGGCCAGCCTGGTCTACATAGTGAGTGCCAGGACAGCTGGAGCTAACGAGAGACCCTGTTTCCAAAAAGACCAAAAAAAAAAAAAAAAAAAAAATGCCTAACCAAAATTTGCTTCTGTATTTTCTTATAAAGTATAGTTTTATTTCTTTAAGTCTTTGACTTCATTTTTTTGTGTATTTGATTAGGTGTATGTTTTTCTTTTATTACTGTACTTGTTGTAACTATTTTTTAAAATTAATTTTAAATTTTTTTTTTTTTTGGTCTTTTTAATCCCAGCTGGCCTGGAACTCACTATGTGTGGCCTGGGACTGGAGTTACTGACAGTTGTTAGCTGCCATGTGGATGCTGGGATTCGAGCCTGGGTCTTTGCAAGAACCACCAGTGTTCTTAACTGCTTAGCCATCTTTCCAGCCCCCAAATTTATTTTTATTTTTATGTGTATGAGTGTATTACCTACATGTGTATAAGTTCATCTGTGTTGTTCAATGCCCTCGATCCCACTGGAACTGAAGTTCATGGTTGTTAGCCACTGTGTGGGTGCTGGGATTCAAACCTGGGTCTTCTGCAAGAACAACCAGTGCTCTTAACCTGCTCCTACAACTAGTTTTTTATGTATTTATTTTTTATTGTGTTTGTATGTGTACATACACATGCCACAGCTCATGTGTGGAGGTCAGAAGACAACTTTGGGAGTAAGTTCTTTCCTGGAGGCCATCATGTAGGTTCTGGGAATTGAACTCAGGTCATCAGCCTCAATGAGTCAAGGCACTTGCCACCAAGCCTGTTGACTCAAGACCCACACATGGAAGAACAGACTCCTATTCAAGAGAACCTGACTTCAGTTCCCAGCACCCATGTCTAGGCAGCTCACAACTGCCTATACCTTTAGCTCAGGGGATCTAATGCCTTCTTCTGGTTTCTGAGGGCACCTGCATACACTTGGCAAACATACCCAGTGACACAAATACATACACATAAATAAAATATTAAAATTTGTAAATTTTGTAAAGATATTGAATACTAACAAAGGCAAGTTTTAAATTAAAAATGTCTTAGGAAGAGTAATACTATATTGAGAAGTGTGAGGAAAAACAAAGATGGAAGTCAGTGACTCTGATGTAGGGTAGTTCACAGTTCTGAATGTGAATCAGGTTAAGGTGAGCGATGTCATTGCAGGACTCATGGCTTACCAAGTTGGTCTCACTTTTATAAGTGAAAAATCGAGGTTCTATCTGTTAAATGATTTATTGAAAATTAGAACTGGTATTATCACAGTGTCCTTTCTAGATCCTAGGATGTCAGATTTACAGAGCACAAGAATAAGAGCTGAAATCCTCATAAAGTTAGGGGGTGTCAGGAAATGATTATGTGTTTGTTTATGGCAGTATCAGAAAGGAAATATATCATGTGGTGTAAATTCTGTTGGCGTTTTCCCTGCCATTGTATTATGATGCGTTACGTGGAAGAACTAATCTTTGTGTTCGTGGTGCTGTACAGTTTTTTTTTGTTGTTGTTCTTTTTGAGACAGGGTCTCCCTGTAGCTGTAGCTGGCCTGGAAGTCACCATATAGACCAGGCTGGCCTTGAACTCCCAGAGATCTGCCTCCTCTGCCTCCCAAGTGCTGGGACAGTTTTTAAATGATAATTTCTGATAAAGGCAAGAATGAACTGTACTTTCTTGAGTTTCTTAGTTCTCATGCACATTAAAAAGCATCTTTAGTGATGTGCTGTCAATTTGTTGCTGAGAGATGTGGTCCATGATAGCCACTTGTAATAGGGCAAATGCCTTGAAAGGAATTTAGAGGTGACTTGGGACTGCTACTAATTGAAGGATTGGAACCAACTGTAAGAACTAGACAGGAAATAGTTTTCCTTCTTATATTATTGATATGCAGCTTTACATTTTTCTGAAGGAAGGTCTTAAACATTTGATCATTAGTTTTGAAGCTTGGCTAACATTTATTAAAACACGAATATTTAGAATTATGTATTTTTTGTTTATGTTGCTTCTATATATTAAATTAGTTGTGATTAAGTAATCGTAGCATAAAATTTGATGTCTTAAACATTTTCAAGTATATAGTTCAGTTAAGTGATTAGCCTCTCCTTACTTGGGGTTTTGCTTTCTGTGATTCAGTTACTTGTTGCCACTTGTAGTCCAAAGGTATCAAATGGAAGATTCCAGAAATAAGCAATTTATAAGTTTTAAATTGTGCATTGTTTTGGGTAGCATGATGAAGTCATCTACCATTCAGTCTGGTACATGAATTGTCCCTTTGTTCTGCATATCCATATGTTACCTGACCATTAGTCATTTAATACAGCCATAGACTGTGATAAGTGCTTAGTTACTATGGAAAGGCATTATAGTATAGGGTTCTGTGTTATCTGTGGTTTCAGGCATTTCTTGGTGTCTTGAAACATAGTTCCCACTGAGAAGGGGAAACTATTTGTCCATTCATATTATGGTGTAACCAATCTTCAGGCCTTTTTTATATTGTAAAACTAAAACTATATCCATTATCTTCTCATTCTGCCTTCCTATAACTTCTGACAACCACCATACTATTTGTGTGTGTGGTGTGAAAATGTATGTATATGATGTTTGTGTATATGTGCTATGTATGGAGGTCAGAGGACAGCCTCAGGTCCTTACCTTCCACCTTGTTTAGATAGGGTCTCTTTGTTCTTCACTGTGTGGTAGGCTAGCTGGCCAGTAATCTTCTGGGAATTCTTTCTCTGCCTTCCATCTTAACACAGGAGGAGGATTAGAGATCTGTGCTATCACGCCCAGTTTTAATTGGATTCTGGGGATTCAAATTCAAGTCCTAACACTTGCATGCCAAGTATTTAAGCTACTGATCTGTCTACTTAGCCTAGCACCTTTATTGTACTATTTTCTTTTCTTTTGTCTTTTCCATTTTTGTTTAAAAAACTTTTAATTTTGTCTTTTTTGAGACAGAGTCTCCCTATAGCCCCAGCTGTCCTGGTCACTAGGTAGACCAGGCTGGCCTCAAAGTCACAGAGATTCACTTGCCTCTGCCTCCCAAGTGCTGGGATTAAAGACATGGGCCATCATGCCTGCCTTAGAAAACTTAAAAAAAAAAATTAATTAATTGTTTTTTTGAGGCAGGGTCTTCCTGTAACCCCAGCTGCCCTGGAACTTGCTGTATTTATTATTTTTATTTTATGTGTATGAGTATATTTCCTGCATGTAGGTAGGTGTAGCTGTGTCATGCAGTACCCACAGAAGTCAGAAGCAGGCATTGGATCCCCTGGAACTGGAGGTATGGGTTGTTGTTACGCACTGTATGGGTGCTGGGAACTGAACCTGGGTCCTCGGGAAGAACAGCCTGTGTTCTCAACCACTGAACCATATCTTTAGCAGCCCCCTCCTCTTCCTTTTTTCCTCATTTTCCCTCTGCCTCCTTCTCTTGTTCCTTCTTTTCACATTCCTATTTCTCTTTTGGCCTCTCCTCCCTGCCCTTCTTTGTGGTGCTGGGTACTGGAACCAGGGCTTTGTACTAGACATCTCTCCAGCTCATGTCAGTTCCTGTGGCGTTTTTGAGTGACTTATTATTGTTTTTATTTTATGTGTATGCATGTATTACCTGCATTTAGGTAAGTGCACCCATATCGTGCAATGCCCACGGAGGACAGAAGAGGCTGTCAGATCCCCTGGAACTGGAGTTACAAACAGTTGTTAGCTGCCGTGTAGGTGCTGGGATTTAAACCCGGGTCTTCTGCAAGAACAACCAGTGTTCTTAACTGCTGAGCCATCTCTCCAGCCTGAGTGACTATTATTTTTAACTTCAAATCTAGGCTGGTAAAAACAAACCAAGCCAAAAACTCACTACTGTGTTCTTCCTTGTGCCTTTAGCTCCCTTGCCAGCCTGCCTTCTTTTCCCTGCTTTTTAGCGTCTTTTACTGTCTTCAGTAGGAGGAATAGGAAAAAGTAGTTCCAATCCATCCTCCCAGGAGCAGAAGTCTAGTCCTTTAATATTGTTTTAATTAGCTGTAAATTCCTCCCCAATATTTAGATTGTTTTCAACTTTTTCTTGTATCTTGTATGTTTTCCTATGTGAAAACTAGAGAATTAGAAAGAAGATTCACTTCTTGATCATTGGATTAGTGATTAGCTGCTTTATTGGGCAACCAAGAAATATGTCGCTTTTTCCTCTGGCCTTAAAAACAGGTGATTTTTATAATTGAAAAGTTCGTAGAAGCTTATACTTCAGTCACATTAAATACCCTGTTCACAATCACAGCAGTAGTTTGTAGCAGTTCTCATTTGTGATGTGGGCATAGAAGACAGAGATGGTATTAAGGGCAGGACAACTGGTGCTACAAGTTTCCAAGCATGGAAAGAGGTTCCTGTTGAGAGTTGTTTTGAAGCTTAGAAAGGAGGTGTAATTCAGTTCAAATTAGAGCTAACTGTGCAAAGCAGAAGTAAAGGAGGCACAAATAATATTGCCAGTTGTCTTAGTTTTGTTTCCTGTTGCTGTGATAAAATACCCTCATAAGCAATTTAGGGAGAAAGAGTTTATTTTAACTCACAGTGCTAGGTTGCAGTCCACATTGGTAGGAGTGTGAGACAGCTGGCACGTTACATTCCTAATCAGAAAGCAGAGGAGGAACTAATACATGCATGCTTACGCCCAGCTCGCTTTCTCCAGTGTTACACAGCACAGCGCAGCCCACCAGGTGGGTTTTCCCACTTCAATGATACCAAGACCATTCCCCACAGGTACCTCCACAGGTCAGCCTGATCTAGACAATCCTCTCTGAGACTTTTTTCTCAGGTTATTCTAGATTGTATCAGGTTGATGACTAAAGCTAACCAACTCACTACCACTTTTTGCTTTGGACTTGCAGTTTTCAATTAATTTTGCATATATGCACTCTTTTGGTCCAAGTTAAAGTTATAGAAATTTATCAATATTAACATCATTTTCTCTGTTTTAAACTTATGTAAACTGAAGCTTAAAAATAGTTGACATTTCTTATTTTCAAGAAAAATTATTATTTTTATTTTATGTGTATAAGTGTAATGCCCGAATGTAGGTAGGTGCACCTGTGTCGTGCAGTGCCTGTGGAGGTCAGAAGAGGGCGTCAGATCCTGTGGAACTGGAGTTACAGATTGTTCTTAGCTACCATGTAGGGGCTGGGAATCGAACCTGGGTTTTCTGCAAGAGCAGTCAGTGCTCTCAACCACTGAGTCATCTCTCCAGCCCATAGCTGACATTTCTTAACCTTAGTACTGGTGACATTTCGACATTTTATTTTGACATTTTATTTTACGTATACGAATGTTTTGTTTTTGTGTACATAAATGCACCAGTGTCATGCAGTGCCTATGGAGGCCGGAGGAGGGTGTTGGATCCCCTGCAACTGGAATTACAGATGGTTAACTGCCATGTGGGTGCTGGAAACCAAACCCTGGTTTTCTTTAGGAGCAGCCAGTGCTCTTAGCCATCTCTCCAGCCCCATAATTAGAACTTTTGGGAGAATGTTATCTTTGAAGCATCTCCTGGGGCTTATGCTTTAGTGAAGTCTTCCTAGTGGGGTTTATATGAATTGTAGTTGAAGCTGAGGTGGAAACTGTTTTTTGTCTCCCAATAAACATTCTTTTTTTGGTCTTTTTAAGGCAGGGTCTCCCTGTAGCCCCAGCTGGCTTGGAACTCACTATATAGACCAGGCTGGCCTTGAACTCATAGAGATCTGCCTGCCTCCACCTCCCAAGTACTGGGATTAAAGGTGCGTACCACCATACCTGGCACAAGCATTCTTTCTTACTCTGTGACAGTAGAGCTGGCCAAGGCTTCTCAGAATAAATATCAGACTAGGTGTCAAGAAAAGTTGGAGATTAGGAACTTACTGGTGGTTGTATTGAGATCAACTTTTTCTATTTTTTCTTTGATTTTCTTTTACTTTATTTAAAAAAAAGATTTATTTTATGCGTCTAAGTGTTTTGCCTGTATGTATGTATGTGCACTAGGTGTGTGCCTGGTACCTGCAGAGGCCAAAAGAGGCCATCAGAGGACCACTTTTGCTAGTCAGTTCCTTCTGCCTTGTTGAGGTAGGGCCTCTCTTGTTTCTCTTGTGTGTTGCTTTCCAGGTATACCAGCCCATGAGCCTCCAGGCACTTTGTTTCCTCCTCTCATCTTACTGTATGCACACTGGCTTTACAGATGTGTACTACCACATCCACCTTTTTTTTTTCAGATTGAAAATGTGAAAAAAAATTATGTGTATGTCTGTGTGTGGGTTATCTGCACTTAAGAGCACATGCCCATAGAAGTCAGAAGAGGGCATTGCATCTCCTGGAGTTGGATTTACAGGCAGTTGTGAGTTCTCCTATGTGGGTACTGGCAACCAAACTTGGGTCCTTTGTAAGAGTATTAAGCATTCTTTTTTTTTTTTTTGGTCTTTTTGAGACAGGGTCTCCCTGTAGCCCCAGGTGTCCTGGAACTCACTATGTAGACCAGGCTGACCTTTGAACTCACAGGGATCCACCTGCCTCCTGAGTGATGGGATTAAAGGCGTGCGACACTATGTCTGGCTAGTATTAAGCATTCTTAACTGCTGAGCCATCTCCACCCTTTACTTCCTTCTTTTTTTTTGACCTGGGTTCCAGGGATTGAATTCATGTCATCAGACTTATGCAGCAAGCACTTTTACTGCTGAACTATCTCCCCAGTGCTGATTTGTGTGTGTATGTGTATGATGATATTAGTGATAATGCAGATGTTTTCATGAGCTAATTGGTATTTGTCTATCTTTGGAGAAATGTGTGTTCAAATTCTTTGTTCAGTTTTTGTTTTTCTTGTGGTGCTGGAAATCAAACCCAGGTCTTGTACATGCAAAGCAAGCACTCTACTACTGAACTACATACCCAGCCCTTTTACTCAATATTTTGTTGTTGAAATGTAGGAGTTTAGAAAACAAACAAGCACACTCTGTGTGGTTATATGTATTTCCACCATTCCTTCTTTTCCTGTTTAGCAACTTAAACTAGTTGGGGAATTTTTTCCCCCAAAGTTTAGAAAGTGTTAAATTCATGTAATCCTGTCCTAGAAGCCTTCACATTCACAAGAGAACCTCTGCTCATGGCTCCTCTTGCTTCTTCACGGGTGATCTAACTCTGAATGCTGTGCATGCTTCTGTCAGCACATGTAGCATTTTCCTGTGTTTGTTTACCTGTCTGTTATGTCTTATTAGACTGATAGTTCTAATGAGAAGAAGCTTTCTTTCTGGTCTTTTATCTTTAACTTTTATATTTGATGTGTGGTATATAATTTGTGGTTGTTTGAATGAGAATGTCCCCCATAGGCTCCACGTATTTGAGTATTTTGTCCCCAGTTGGTGGTGCTGTTTTGGGAGATCTTAGAAGCTGTGGCCATCCTGGAGGAAGCATGTCACTGGGAGTAGGTTTACAGAGTTTTTAAGCCTTTCCAGATCTGCAGTTGCTTTCTGCTTCCTGTGCCTTCTTGAAGATGTGAGAGCTTAGCTTCTGCTCCTACTCCAGGTACCTCTGCCTCTATGCCTCCCTGCCATGATGGACTCTTGCCCCTTTGGAACTTTAAGCTAAATAATCTTCCTTTTATAAGTTCCCATGGTCATGCTGTTTCTATCACAGCAACAGAAAAGTAACTAATACATAATTTATGTTTGTTAAGTGAATGTACAACTAATGTTTAATGAGTTTTAAGCCAGTTTAAATGGCTCTTTAGTGTTATAATAAAATTGGCTTTAGTTTTGGTACCTTATAGTCTTGCATTGGAAATATTTCCTATATGATTTCTGAGAGCAGATAATACTCATTTCCAAACCTTCTTTTTGTCAGTCCTCACTCTCTTCTACCAACTCCCAGTACCTTTGTGGTAGACCTTTGTTACTGAGTAGCCTTTGTATTGTGGCTTTTAGTAGCAAACAGCCAACTTCCTTAACTTTTCGCCTGAAAGGATATGATTTCTAAGTCTTTTGATAACACCATAGGATGTTGAGTAGCTAGAATAGCTCCTGTTATCCCAGATGGGCTTACTGTTTGAGGCAGACCAAAGAGCCTGGGAAATAATCCTTTCATTGGTATTTAAAACAAAACCAAGACAAAATGTGGTATCTTTTTTCACTTTTCCATTAAGACTGTAGCTTTTGTTATAAATTCTGTTAATAAATTACTCACTGAAGTCATTTACTCTATGATGTTTTTGGGCAGGAAATCTTGAAACTCTTTTACTGCAATAGCAAATTTCGCACTAAGCCATATTTCAAAAAGTCATTAGTAAAAAGTTCTGGAAAAAGAACAGTCACCTTCAAGTGATATGCCACAAAAAGATGGATTGCTACTATTTTAGATGATTTAGTTGTGCCAATTATATGGACTTTTTATAAGTTATGCCCTCTATGATTTCCAGTAAAACTTTTATTTTAAATGTAAACAACACTTACTTAAACATTTAATTTGCTCTTAATATAAATATGAAGTGCTGTATTCTAAGTTTTTTGCTCCTGTTAGAAATTGTCTATATATAGTCATATTCTGCATTGAATTAAGTGAAATAATTCTTACACCATTTTTTTTGAAATGGTATTTCTACCTGCTGAATGATGAAAAAAATAATTAGTTATGAAATGGGACACAGACTATAGTAGTTTCTTCTCTTAAGTAATAAGTTATGGAATGAGATGGAGGCTAGAATTGTTTCTTTGAAGTGAAACATTTTAATTGCTCTGATGGTCTTACAAGAGTATTTAGCATTTACATGAGTTTTCATTGTGTAAACATATTGTCAAATAAACAGTATTCTATATAATTCAGTGGTGGGATAGCCCAGGTTAGGGAGTGGATTAACTTCAGGTTAGGTCCACAGGTACATGGGAAAATTCCACATCTCCCAGAGTAACTGAGAAATCAACTGAGGAACCAGGGTGGGGATCAGATATGACTCTGGGTAAAGTCCACAGGTGTAAGGAGAGTTGCACAACCCATAGAGAAAGGTACAGACCCAGGCAGGAAGCCCTAGCTGACACAGGATAATACCTGACCCTCAGAGGATTAGGAAGTAACATTACAGTGTACTATGGTGACTTCTGTGATTGAGGTAAGGAAAAGGTGTCATGGGAGGAGGGCATAAAAGTAGTTGTTTAACCCAGAGTTTGAGTGTTGAGAAATGCTTCCAAGAGCATTTGAATGGCATTTTCAAGGATGACTAGGACTTAGAAAGTTAAACAGGAAGACAAATGTAGAAGACAATTAAGATTGTACAACCAGAGAGACAGAGGCAATCCTTGGAATGACTAGTGGCTATGTTTATTGAGTTCTGCCATGAGTCATAATCTTCATGAAGAGCTGTATGCTGCTTACTTCACAGCAACCTATGCGGTTATCTAGTTTGTCAGTGTGAAAATGAGTCATCACTTTGAGGAATGACATGATTAACAAATGGCAGAGCTGGATTTATAGACTCTAGCTTTTCTGGCCTTTTGTCTGAGAAAAGACAGTTTCAAAATGGAGGAGATGAATAGTTACCATACTGTTGAAAGGTCAGGAGTCCAGGCAAAGTTCTAGGCCATTTATAGTGACTTGTTTATTCATTCAAGAAATATTTGCTCACTGCTTCTTGTGTGCTAAGATTTGTGATAATCGTTAGGGATAAAATGACAAATACCACATAATAAAGTGATAGTTGGAGGGTGAAACATATAGGTACTAGATGTGGTGGTTTTAATGAGAATGTCACCCATAGGCAACAAAAAAAAATGTTTTTATTTTATGTGGATGAGTGTTTTGCCTGCATGTGTGTAAGTGCACTTGTGTTGTGCAGTGCCCACGGAGGTCAGAAGGCAGCTTTGGATTCCCTAGAACTAGAGTTATGATGGTTGTTATCCGCCATGGGAATAAAATCTGGGTCCTCTGCAAGAGTGATTATTGCTCTTAACTGCTGAGCCATCTCTCCAGACTCAATATTTGGGCATTTTGTCCCCCATTGGTGGCACTGTTTTGGGAGATTTTAGGAAGTGTTGCCATGCTGGAGGAAGTGTGTCACTGGGGGTGGGTTTTGAGAGTTCTTAAACCTTGTTGGATTTCCAGTCACCCTCTGCTTCCTGTGCCTGCTTGAAAATGTGAGGGCCTAGCTTTCTGCTCCTGCTTCAGCCACCTCACCATTCCTCTCTGTCGTGATAGACTCTAATCCCTCTGGAACTTGGAACTGTAAGCTCAAATAAATAAGTTCCCTTGGTCATGGTGTTTTATCACAGCAACAGAAAAGTAATACATTATGAAACCATAGCTTGGAAAAACTTAATTGTAAAGGTGATAAACATTAGACAGTAAATGTAGGTGAAATCAGTAGAGCTTTGTTTTATTGTGTTTTTCTTCAATGACATGTGCCTACCTCATTCACAGTATACAGTAGGAATAGGCTGGGCTGTGTAAATGGGACAGCCTTACTCTTCCTTCTCTTTTCATGAAGCTAGGAGGCCTGTTATTTGGGAAGTACATTATTTGTTTATATGCTGAAGAAAAAGAGCCATAGCAGGAGAAAGAGTATAGAAAAGAAGGATTGTTATAGCCTACATGTTGTTAGGCATATAATAAAATAATCTACGAATTTTTAAATTTTTTATACTGTATCTCAGGATGTAGTCTAGCTTGGCTTTTAACCTACTGTGTAGCCCAGGCTGACTTGAACTCAGAATCCTTCTATGCAACACCCCCAAATACTAGAATCACAAGCATATGCCACCATGCCTGGCTTCTAATTCATGAATGTGTAATGAGTATAGAATATTAGTACAAGTTCCCTGTTTTGGGATAACGACCGACTCTGTTCATTGTGAACTCTTATGTTTTATTTTTGTATCCCTTTTTTCTCTTTTTCAATTCTGTCATAACACTCTTGTCATTTGCTGCACTAAATTATAGTCAGTGATGTCTGCCTCTTAGGCCAAGTGCTTCTTGAGAGGGGCAGTGAGAGGGGGGAAAACCTCATGCAACCTCCTTATAATCTCACTTGAATAAATGCTTATTAAATTAAGGAAAGAATCAACATTCTGTTTGCAAGTTTCTACATATCCTGTATATGTGGTATGTACATGATATAGAGAGAAGGTTTTTTTTGTTGTTGTTGTTTTGTTTTTTTTTAAAGGAAATGGAATATAGAATGTTGAAACAGAGTTTAGAAAAAATTTTCTTTTCCGAAAAAGCAATTTATGATCCCTTGTCTGAATTTATCAATTCTACATGTTAAATTTTAGAATTTCAAAAAAGATACTGGGAATATTTGCATGCAGAAGCCTTTTATTGTCATTAAAATGATGTATTTTGGAATAAAATTGGTGGTTTTGTGTACAGGAAAAAATAAATTAGAGAATGATTGTGAACTTATTGTATAATTTAAAAAATTATTTCTTTTTATGTGTATGAGTGCTTTGCTGGCATGTGTGTAGGTACAACCATGCTGTGCAATGCCCATGGAAGTCAGAAGAGGACGTCAGATCCCCTAGAACTGGAGTTACAGATGATTGTTAGCTGCCATGTGGGTGCTGATATCTGAACCTGGGTCCTCTGCAAGAGCAGCCAGTGCTCGCAACCACTGAGCCATCTCTCCAGCCCCTTGTATAATTTTTGAACAGCATTTTTTCCCTCTTTAACTTTCTTGAGTTTAAAAGAATATAGTTGTGAGCTGGGTGTGGTGGTGCAGGCCTTTAATCCAGCACTCGGGAGGCAGAGGCAGGTGGATCTCTGTGAGTTCCAGGCCAGCCTGGTCTACATAGTAAGTTCCAGGCTAGTGTGGACTACAGGGCCACTCTCTCTCAAAGGATATAGTTGCTCTGTGAAGATTTTTTGTTGCCTGTTATAAATTATAGAACGCTTGATGGTATGCCCAAGTACAACTATAAGGAGAACTTAATATTTTGGATATCAAAATTCAAAATATGGTTATTTCCAAGGAAATATCTATAATGATTTTTTTTGTATAGGTTACAGTAGGCTTAAAATACATTTTGGGGTCTGGAGAGATGGCTCAGCAGTTAAGAACACTGGCTGTTCTTGCAGAAGATCTGAATCCTAGCTAGGATCCTTGTTCGAATCCTAGCACCAACATGGCAGCTAACAACTGTTTGTAACTCCAGTCCCAGCGGATCCAACAGCCTCTTCTGACCTCCGCGGGCATTGTACGAAATGGGTACACTTACCTACATGCAGGCAATACACGCATACACATAAAATAAAAAATAAATAAAATTAAAAAAATTGATATTAAATTATTATAAATGCTGTCTTAATTTGATTTCCTTCAGTATATAATTATCTTTATGAGTTTTTTTTTTTCCTCCAGGCATAACAACACAGAAGTGTTTTAGTAAAATATTATTTTAAATTATGTGTATACATGTGTGTCTATGTTTGTCCACATGAGTGCCCATGGAGTCCAGGAGAGGGTGTTAGAGCCTCTGGAGCTGGACTTACAGGTAGTTGTGAACCACCTGACGTGGGTGCTGGGAACTGAACTTGGGTCCTCTGGAAGAACAGCAAGTGCTCTTAACTTGCCATTTCTCCAGTCCAATGATTGCCGAATATATTTAATGTACTTTTGTTGCAAAAGTAAGTAAATAAATACATAAATATAATAAAACATTAGAGTCCAAAGGATAAAAATGAAGGGCTGGGGAAGTAGATCAGCAGTAGAGTGCTTGCTTCATAGAATCCCTTGGGTGCCAGCAGCATACACACAAAAATGTGTATTTCCTTTGAATATGATATGTAGTTCCGCCTGAGTATGTTATTTTACTTATTGATGTCATGGAATTTTCCTCTTTCAGAATCCTGTCCAAAGGATTCCTGACTCACATGAGATAACACTGAAGCATGGCACTAAAACAGTAAGTTTTACATGTTTGGTTCTTTTTCATAGCAACAGAGCTTTCATGGAAAAGTGAGCTAATAAAGCACTTTTTTATTATTAAGACTAGTTACAAAATCAACTGATGTAATAAAAGCTATAGATGTTGTAAAAAGTAGAAAGGTGACTTTTATGTTTAATCAACATAGCCATTGTCTTTCATTAGTAGGGAACCCCATATTGTCAGTGTTGTTGGCTTGTAAAACCTCCTTTTCTGTGATGTAGGAACATTACAAGTGGAGGACAGAACTAAAATTTCAGTAATAGTTTTGTTTTTAATGGCTTGGGAAAATTTTTCATTTGCCCTCAATTTTATTTCTTTATCAATAAAAGGCATGAACTTGGTCACTTTTCAGATGTATTTTGAGATAAGTGAATTTTAAATGATCACTGTTTCTCTAAGATTATATTAATTAGATTATAGATTACATTTTCACATTATTCATCTTCTTGTGTTATTTAAAGTTGAATAATGGAAAATATGGTAAAATCATTGTCTTATTGCAAAATTACTAAAACATGGTAATTGAATGAGGAATGAGTGAAACATGCATATGTAATGAAAGTGTTTAAAAATTGAAAATAGTTGGATTGGTGGTGCATGGGAGGCAACGGCAGGTGGATCTCTGTGAAATGAAGGACAGCCTTGTCTACATAGTGAGTTTCAGGCTAGCTGGGGCTGCAGGGAGACCCTGTCTCAAAAAGAAAAAAAAAAAAAAAAAAAAATTGAAAATAAAATTATCTTCTTTTCCTTTTTTAGTGAAAATACCATTTTTTCCAGATGTGGGCATATAAGAAGAAAACAATTCTTAAAATATATTTTTAAAATTATTTTTATCTTGTGCATATGAGTGTATTGCCTACATGTGTGTATGTGTACCCATGTCGTGCAATGCCTGAGGGGAGGGGTCAGAAGAGGGCATTGGCTTGCCCCTGGAACTAGGGTTATGGATGGTTGTTAGCTGTCATGTGGATGCTGGGAACCCATCCCAGATCCTCTGCAAGAGGTGTTGAGCCATCTCTCCAGTCCTAGAAAACACATCTTATAATGAAAGAGAAAACCTCATTTAATGGAGATAGACCTAGAAATGCTAGAATTAATAGACAGAAATATCAAAAGAGTGTCATTCATTTTACAAAATAATTTTCACTTAAAAGTATTGTTTGTTTCAAGTATTATTTTTATTTTATGTGTATGAGTGTATTGCCTCCATGTAGGGAGGTGCATCCGTGTTGTGCACTGCCAGAGGAGGTCAGAAGAGGGCATCAGATCCCCTGGAACTGGAGTTACAGTTGTTAGCCACCATGTGGGTGCTGGAAATCAAACGTGGGTCCTCTACAAGAGCTGCCAGTGCTCTTAACTGCTGAGCCATCTCTCTGGCCCTTTCTTTCACTTCTTTAACCAGCTTTTGAAATTTTTGTCTTTCTAAATGATTGTCCATGTAATCTAAATTAAGTTTTTGTTTTGTAGTTCATAGAAATTACTTATAAACCTTTTTAGTATAATTTCAGTAAAGTTGGTATTGAGTTCGTTCGTTCTTTTTAAAATATTTTATTATTTTTATTTTATGTGTGTACATGTATTGCCTGCATGTGTGTAAATGCACCCGTGTTGTACAATGCCCTTGGAGTCAGAAGAGGCTATTGGATTCCCCTGGAACTGGAGTTACAGATGGTTGTTAGCCGCCATGTGGGTGCTGGAAATTGAACCCAGGTCCTCTGCAAGAGTAGCTAGTGCTGTGCCATCTCTCTAGCCCAAGTTCTTTCTTTCAGTCCTAATATTAGTAATTTTTAAAGTTTTTGCTTATCCAGTCAAATAGAGTTCTCTAAAAAGCTGTGTTTCTCTTTCTGCTCTGATCTTTATAAATTCCTTCTTTCTGCTTCCTTTGGGTTTACTTGCTCTTCTGATATTTTTAAAAAGTAGAAGGCTAGCTGGGCGTGGTGGCGCACGCCTTTAATCCCAGCACTTGGGAGGCAGAGGCAGGCGGGTTTCTGTGACTTCGAGGCCAGCCTGGTCTCCATAGCGAATTGGGGCCAGCTTGGGCTACAGGGAGACCCTGTCTCAAAAAGACCAAAAAAAAAAAAAAGCAGAAGCCTATGTTACTGACTTTAGATTTTCTTCCTTTCTGTTATAAGTAAAGGTTGGGTATGGTTTTGTAACCACTTAAATTAGAATATTATTTTAAATATTTTGCTAGAGAATTTATAATTACAAGAAAACTAAAATATTCAAACATTTTCATAATTAACATGCTTCCAGATTAGATCTATTGCCTAATTATGGATTGAAATGTAAAGCTTATTAGAAGATGGAGAGAGTGATAAAAATTCTTTCAGCTTGAAGGAGAAAGTTGAAGTCGCTAGTACTCTTTCTCAAGTTAGCACTAAAGATTTAATTTTTTAAAAACATGATCTGATATTTATGTAATAAACACTAAAACACAAAGCTTAAAATAGTTCTTGATCTGGGGCTGGAGAGATGGCTCAGTGGTTAAGAACACTGTTCTTGCAGAAGACTCAGGTTCGAATCCTAGCACCCACACGGCAACTAACGGCTGTCTGTAACTCCAGTTCCAGGGTATCCAACAGCCTCTCTGTCCTCCGTGGGCATTGCACGACATAGGTCCACTTACCTACATGCAGGCATAACACTCATACACATAAAATAAAAATAATAAATAAAATATTAAAAAAAATTCTTGATCTAAAAGTCAGACTGCTACTGAGAATAGTTTGATAACAATTTTAACATTTTATGTAAGTTATAATAATGATTCCTTCAACAATATGAAGGAATTGGCAGTAAACATCTGTTGTTTTAGACCAAAACTTATATGAGTTCCTCCTTTCTTTCAAAGTGATTAAAATACACATGAAAATTAGTTAAACTTTCTGTGTTCTTCAACCCTGGGAAACATGGGATTGACAATTAGTTTAGCAGATCTTGTGGAAGAATGTATTCTTTTTTTTAAAAAAATATATTTTATTTATTATTTTTATTTTATGTGTATGAGTATATTGCCTGTATTTATGTGAGTGCATCTGAGTCGTGCAATGCCACGGAGGTCAGAAGAGGGATTTGAATTCCTCTGGAACTGGAGTTAAGGACAGTTTGTAGCCGCCATGTGGGTGCTGGGAATCGAACTTGGGTCCTCTGCAAGAGTAGTCAGTGCTCCTAACCATTGAGCAGTCTCTCCAGCGCTGGAAGAATGTATTCTTTGAGTGAGGGAGAGCATATTTTCCCTCTAGCTCTGTTTTCTGTCTTACAAACCTTCTCTTATCTTTTGATATATATTGAATACTGTATATTTAATCCTGATGCATCAGAATGTCAGTGCTGCAGACATATTGAAACCAGGTGTAGTGCATGCCTGACATCCCAGCACTTGGTAGGCAGAGGCAGGAGAACCATCTGAAGTTTGAGGCCAGTCAGGTCTACCTATTGAGACCATGTCCTAAAGAAAAAAATGCTCCCCCCCCAATAAAGACCATTCCAAACCTCCCAAAACAAGAAAACAATCCCCCCAAACAAAATCAAACAAAAACACCCTAGGGTCCTCAAAAACCTGACAGCAACCACAGACACTCATCATTTTGTCATTTTGCTATGGAATTTGCCATCTTTCTGCCCTAACAAGAATAGTAAACCTAACGAGAATAGTAAACTTAAAAATTTTGTTTTCTTTTTTTTAAAAAAATTTGTGGATTTATTTTATGTGTATGAATGTTTTGTGTACATGTTTGTAAATGCACCCATATGTGCGATACCTACAGAATCCAAAAGATGTTGTCAGGTCTTCTGGAACTGTAGTTATGGACAGTTGTTAGCCTCCCATGTAGGTGCTGGGAACTAAACCCAGGTCCTCTGCAAAGCAGACAGTGCTCTTAACCTCTGAGCCACCTCTCCAACTCTCCCCTTTCTTTTTTCTTGATAGAGGGAAATTTATCTAATATTTGTTAGACTGTGTTGCTGTTCATGTTATACAAGGTTTTCAGTTTTGTGTATGTGTGCACACATGTTGGTGTGTATACCTGTTTGTGTGCATGTGTGTGTACATGTTTGTGTGTGCGTGTGCAGGTGAGCATGAATGTGGATGCCAGAGGTTGATGTTGGTATCTTTCTCAATTACACTTCACCTTATTTTTTAAGATAGTTTTTGTTACTATACCGGGAGTCCATTGATTTGACTGGCTGGCCCGTTAGCTACAGGGAATCCGTCTGTCTTCAGCACATAAGGATATGTCCATATACAGCTATGTGCATAGAACACACACTCATGCACACACAATATTTTTTTTTTATTTCAGAAAATATACTTATAATAAAGTCAGATAATATGGTGCTACCCATTCCCACTTTTAAAAAATGGCAACTGTTGATGGTTATGTGCCTTTTGGGTATGTGCTGGGATGAGGAATAGAAATGGGGATTATGATAGATAATAAGTTGTTTTCCTCCATTGTTTTGTTTGTTTCTTTGTTTGCTTGTTTGAACAGGTTTCTGCTTTGGGTTTGGATCCCTCAGGTGCCCGTTTGGTCACTGGAGGATTTGATTACGATGTTAAATTTTGGGATTTTGCCGGAATGGATGCTTCTTTCAAGGCCTTTCGATCCCTTCAGCCCTGTGAGTGGTATGTATTTGCTTAATATATTCATATTTGACTTACTATTTTCATATTTGGAGATGGTGTTGTTGTCATTGGAATTCTATCTATAATGAATGGCACCAAACTTATGTATCAGTTATATCATTTAAATGTTTTAATTTATAGAAAAGTGACTCAGATAATACACCCTTGATGTATACACCTTACCAAATATCCTTATGGTAAACTTTCTTTGGTGTGGAAATATCTATTAGGTCCATTTGATTTATGATGTCATTTAACTCCAGTGTTTCTCTGTTTAGTTTTTGTCTGGATGACCTATCTCTTGCTGAGAGTGGAGGTGTTACAGTCCATCTGCTATCACTGTGTTGGGGCTGATCTGTGATTTTAGATTTAATGATTTCTTTTTTTTCTTTTCCTTTTTGAGACAGGATCTCCTTGTAGCCCCAACTGTCCTGGAACTTGCTATGTAGACTAGGCTGGCCTCAAACCCACAAAGATCCACCTGCCTCTGCCTCCCACATGCTGGGATTAAAGGCCTGCGCCACCACGCCTGGCTAATGTTTCTTTTTTTAAACTGAGTGCTCCTGTGTTTGCTGCACATATGTTTTAGGATTGTAATACCTCTTGGGAGATTTTTTTCTTGAGAGTATGATATGTCCTTCTCTGTCTGTCTGTCTGTCTGTCTGTCTGTCTGTCTGTCTGTCTTGGTTTCCCTATCTCTTCTGACTGCTTTTGGTTTGAAGTCTATTTTGTTAGATATTAGAATAGCTATGCCTGCTTGTTTCTTAATTCCATTTGTCTGGAACTAAGGTTCTTTATTTGGTGTTCTTTCGTACCTTGGTAGGTATCTCTTTTCTTTAGATTTGGGAAATTTTCCTGTATAACTTTGTTGAAAATATTTTTTCTGCCTTTGACTTGGGTTTCTTCTTCTATTTTTGAAGTCTTCATTCAGTGTTTTATTCATGTCCTCTTTGAGTTTCTTGAACATATTTATCTTTCTTTTTTTAATACTTTATTTATTTTAATTTTATGTGTATGAGTGTATTGCCTGCATATGCATAAACGCACCTGTGTTGTGCAGTGCCCATGAAGGTCAGAAGAAGGCATAGGATTCCCCTGGAACTGGAGTTACGGATAGTTGTTAGCTGCAATGTAGTTGTTGGGAATCAAACCTGGGTCCTCTGAAGGAGCAGTCGTGCTCTTAACCTCTAAGCCATCTCTCCAGCCTGAACATGTTTATAATTCTTATTTTGAAATCATTGTCTTGTGCATCAGTTGAGTTGCTTTTCTCAGGAAACATTATGATGGTCGTGCTAATTTATGGAACAGACATACTGTCTTAGTTATTCATATTGTTTGTGTTTTGTGATGAGACCTAGGCATTTGCAGTTATGTCCTTGGTGGTGTTTTTTGGTTTGGATATCTGATCTCACTTTAGTTTAGTGGAAAAGTATTTGGATCTTTTTGCTGTTAACCCAGATTGTCAAGTTGTGGATCAGCTGAGTGATCATTAGTGTGCAGTCTTAGGGCCGCTCTCTTTTGTTATGAGAATGGGGTACCTGAAGTGAACTCAGTATAACTAGGGAGAGGTACAACTTCTGAACCTGATGTTCTTGATGGGACTCTACACAGTCCCACAGTGGGTACGGTGGCTGTTAGGTGACTAGGTGATTGGACTAGCTCTGAGAGTGCTACCTGTTGTTCAGGTTTGGACTATACAAGGCAACTGTGAGGGGCTTGATGGGCAGAGTGACTGCTGGGAGACCAGTCTTGTGGGCTGGGACTGAGAGTTTCTACCTGGGGTTCTGGGTTAGACGCCACCAAGTCTCCGAGAGGTGTGGTGGGCAGGGTGGCTGTTAGAGGACTGGGTAGGTGGACTGGGGGTACCAGTTGCTTTTTACTGTTCTGGTTTGGACTCCAGGTGACCTAGAGAGAAGAATTGGGGAGGGAGGCTATGAGGGGACCTGGTAAGGTGGGCAGACTTGGACTAGAGTTCGCTACCTGGGATCTGGGTTGACTCCACATGGTCTCAGAGGAACAAGGTGGGTATAGTGACTGCAGGGTACTGGACAGGTGGAGATCTTGGAGTGGCATGTTCAGACTAGTGGCCCCACATTAAGGTTTTTGATCCACTCATTTAGTATTGAATTTTGACATAGGGATACAGCTTTATTCTTTCATGGATTGATATCCAATTTCTCTAGCACCATTTATTAAAGAAGCTATCTGGTTTCCAATATATGTTTTGGTACCTTTATCAAAATTCAGGTGACTGGCTGCATGGCATATTTCTGGGTTCCAGACTCATCTTCTTTTTTTCTTTCTTTATTGAGTTCAGAGGTAGAACGCTTTAAAAACAAAATAAGCTAGGCTGGACATGGTGGGCCAGCACTTGGGAGGCAGAAGTAGGCGAATCTCTGTGCTGAGATCAGCCTGGTCTACATAGTGAATTCCAGGCCAGCTGGGGCTAGAGGGAGACCCTGTCTCAAAAAGACAACAACAAAAAATTTAAGTTAGTTTATATTTATGTGTGTATTTTGCCTGCATATGTGTAGGTACATAATGTCTATGCAATGCCTGCAGAGGTCAGAAGGCATTGGATTCCCTGTAACTGGAGTTGTGGATGGTTGTTAGCCACCATGCAGGTCCTGGGAACAAAACCTAGGTTCTCTGCGGGAGCCACTAGTGCTCTTAACTGCTGAGCCATCCCTCCAGCCCCATCATCTTGTATTTCTATGCTCTAGTTCTATAATCAGTCCTTCACCCCAGGAGAACAGTAATAGCAAACAAGGTCTAGATTCTCAATGTTTGTTGCTATTGGGCTATCACTGGTTTTAGGCAGACAAGCCTGGGAAATACATGCAGTATACTAACTGTGTATCTGTAATTTCTCTTTCTATTTCAATCTTTCTTATGCTAAATATGAATCATACTGATGTCTTTGATTCTAACCTAGTATAATTTTGATTTATTCTGTATTTATCTCTTTTCTGTTTCTTTGAACACATCCATAGGTTAAGTAATTTAATGGTTAGCTCTTAATATTTAATAAGTCAGCAGCACAATAGAACTTCCTGTGGTGATGGAAATATTCTTTATGTTCTCCATCCAATTTGAAAGTCTCTATTTACATACAGTCATTGAATATTTGAAATATATTTATGAAGTTCAAGGAACCAAATTCAGTTTTTTTCAGTTTTTTATTTGTTTGAGAATTTCATACACACACACACACACACACATACACACACACACACACACACACATATATAAAATGTGAGTGATTAGATCAAATCCATTGTCCACTCCTTCCAGCTCTTCCTGCTTCCCACCACTTTTCTTTCACAAGTTCATGTACTCTTTTTTTAAATTAAAAAAATATATTTTATTTATTAGTTTTATTTTATGTGTATAAGTGTATTGCCTGCATGTATGTGAGTGCACCTGTGTCATGCAATGCCGTGGAGGTCAGAAGAGGGCTTTGGGTTCCCCTGGAACTGAAGTTAAGGATGGTTCATAGCCACCATGTGGGTGCTGGGAATTGAACCCGGGTCCTCTGCAAGAGCAGTCAGTGCCCTTAACCACTGAGCCATTTCTCCAGCCCTTCATGTACTCTTTTTAAACCCAGTGATCTTCACACTCAAGCACATGTTGCTAGCACAAAATTGAATTAACTCAAGTGGCTAAGTGGTTGCTGTGTTTTATATTACATATTTTGAGCCTGCCTTTAATTGATCAAATCTAGCACATATAAATTACTGTGGTAATAAGGTGACTTTAAATGTAAAAATATGTAATTTAAGATCAAAACTAGGAAAAATACCATCACAAATCCTTTAAAATTTAATGCATATTTTAATTTTTATTGAAGATTTATTTTGAGGATTTAATTATGTGTATATGTGTTTGTCTATATGTGAGTATGTGCTTGTGTGAATGCAGGTGCTTGTAGAAGCCATAAGAGGGAGTCAGCTCCCCTAGAGCTGGAGTTACAGGTAGATGGTTGTGAGCTGTCCATTTGGATGGTGGGAACAGAACCTGGATCATCTGAAAGAGTAGTAAGCACTCATCTCTCCAGCTGCTAATGCATATTTTAAAATAAAAAAGTAAAATGTAGGTGCATGTATGTGTGTGTGCATGTGTGTGTGTTTCATTCAATTTTACTATATTGATTTTGTTGGATCATTATTCCAGCTCCTAATTCTAGCTCCCAACTTATTGTCAGTCCTTCTTTTTTGCCAGTTAGAAATTTGATGAATGACTGGAGAGATGGCTCAGTGTTTAAGTGGTTAAGGCTGCTCTTGCAGAGGACCTGGGTTTGGTTCCCAGCACCCACATCATGGCTAACACCTGTCTGTAACTACAGTTCCAAGGGATCTGGCTCCCTCTTCTGTTTCATGGGGCATTGCATACACAGGTGCACCTACATACATGCAGGCAAAACACTTACATACTCAAAACAAAAATAAATAAAAAGGGGGCTGGAGAGATGACTTAGTGGTTAAGAACACTTGTATTCTTACAGAGGACCTGGGTTTAATTCCCAGCACCCACATGGTAGCTGAGAACCATCCGTAACTCAGTTCCAGAGGATATGACACCCTCTTCTGGCCTCTGTGGGCATTGCACACACATGATGCACTTACAATTAACAGTTGACTATGGCAGTCAAACTTTGGCTTTCTATTAGAAGCCTTTAGTTTTGCGTTGAAAATCTGTTCTTAAATTTATAATCCATTGAAGCACCTGAATATATAGTCTAGCTTGAAATAAATTTGTATTTTCTGATACTGTTCTATATAAACCTGCTGGTCTATTTTATGTCTTTTGTTTTCTTGACCTGTTCTCAGACTAGATATGATCTAGATTGAATATGTAAGTCCTTTATATCTGCAGGTTCCGTGTCCACAGATTCAGTTAATTGTAGAAAAATTTGAAGAAAATCTCGGTGAGGGACTTGGGTATCTGTACATTTTAGTGACTGGATGGTCTTCAAGTCAATCCCTTCTGGTACTGAGGGATAATTGCATAGAAAATGATTATCTAAGACCTTGGAAAGTAAGAGGTAATACTAGTTTCAAGTTCTGTACTAGGTACTTTTATGTATATGTTTTTTTTTTTTTTAACTTTTCCCCCAATTGTGTAAGTATCCTCTTTTTTTTTTCAGTTGAGGAAACCAGGACTCAGAAAAACTTTGTTGTTAGCTGTTTGCTGTGTGACCCCAGGAGCTGCTCTGTGCAGTCCTGTCATCCATACTCATCTACTGGTTTTCTCTAAAGTAAGAGGCCTGGAAGCCGAAGGGCTTGTTCATCATCATACAGCTAGTTAGCAGAGAGAGGATTTGGACTCTAGACTCCTGACTCACATTCCAGTGCACTTTTCACTACAGCTGGACAACCTTGGTTCCTGAGCCCCAGTGACAGCCCCAAACAGCTGTGTTTATCTGTCTTGCATGTCCTAGCTTGTTTTGCTAGCCAAGCAAAACCTACTTAAAAGGATCTTCAATCTTCACTTCCCACTCCCCTCCACTTACACTCTTTCTCTTTCACTTGCCCCATGAATAACTTCACAGAAAGAATTGTGCAATGTCACTAAGCCATCCTTTGGTGTCAGAATTACTCCCTGAGAGAACATTCACTTCCTCATGACTCTAGTTTATGTCAGATTGGCTTTCCCTCTCTTTTCTTTGATCGGAATCTTAGTTGTATAGGCAGGAATTCAAGGAACAGATGTTATGCCTCTTGAACAAGCCCTTTAATTCTCCTTAGTACTGTGTCTAATGACTCTTAATCCTCTCCTTTTAACTCTGTGGCTAGCAGAATTAAGAGCAAAGTGGGACAGGAATGATGAGGTTGGTGCTGAACATTTCATTTTAGCATTGGCAAAGTAGACTATAGAGAATACGTGAAAATGTTAATGTTTTCCTTTATGGCTAAAAAGCAAGGTGGACATTACTGTGCGATTGCTGAGCATTTTAATTTCCCTCCAAATGTAAATAGAGCAATTTGGTAGAGCAATTAGCCAAAGAAATGCAACCATTGCCTATTTTTACTCCCTTTTCTTAAATGTTTCTATTTTTAAGATTTTCATTTCCCTTTAAAAACAAAAAGTAGTTATCAGAAAACAGTGAAAATGTGTAGTACTTGATCTCTTAGGATTGATGAAGAGAATTAACACTCTCCCAAATGGGATTACTATTACCAAAGATAAGTTCTCTAAACTAACAAGTTTGTTCCAATCTTACTTTAATGACCTCAGTTAAACAGTCTGAATTTCCTAATTATCAAACATCTGATGTGTTTATTTATATATTAAAAAAATCAAATTGGTCTAAATAGGCTATAATTTTCTCAGTTCCTGATTGATTGCCTGAAATTTGATCTGTCACAGTCTGATTAGTATAGAGAAGTATCATGTAATTTGAACAGAAAAACTAATATTAAGAATTGCTGACTATAAAGGAGGTTGGGGTGCTGAAAGACTGGTGAAAAGTGAAGGGAACTATAGCACATAGGCACAGCAGATAGAAGAAGCAGCCCTGCCGCAGGATTGAGACAGTGTTCAAGGAGGAGCCTCTGGAGTTGAGATCCAGGTGTTTTCTGAAAGGATATGGCTGTGGATCTGAGTGAAGAGAAGTGGCCATAGTTCTGTGATTATAGAACTTGCCAGAATTCTGGCTCCCTGGTAACTCTGCCCCAATATTATCTGAAGCAGGTGCTGTTAACTAATAGGCACTCTAGGAACCTAATGTGGAGGAAACTGCTCATGCTCTTGGAGCTGGACACTGGAAAAGCCGTGTGCATTGCAGAAGTCTGTCAAGAGGAGTGCACTAGACACTTTCTCCCACAGTATCTTTCCAACACCCTCTAATAAAGCTTAAGGATACCCTCTAACAAATGCCACCTGGCAAAGGAAAACTATTTCCAGGGCTCAAATCCATTTTTGCAGAGCAGACACTGAAGGGTGAATTTGGAGCGGAAAGAAAATAAATGAACAACTCACATATATAGTCAAACAAAAAAGTTTATATCTTGTGGAAAAATTTAAATCTAAGTGCATAAGGTACCTTCTAAGGAAGTACATTTAAATTTGTGATCTGGGACAGAGCTTTGCTAAGGATCTCATTCCCAATAAATTTTACGAAGGATGCCATGAGACCAGATGTATTTTATTTTTTTGGAGGTCTTCGGCAGTATCTCTGTCTTAGCTTTTCTAGGCCTGTGTCCCACAGGCATTTGAATTAGAGCATCAGTTCTTCACTTGCTTTGACTTGTAGGTCTTGAACATTAAAATGAAATACTTCATACATCCACACATTATTTTTTGTGTGGTGTATGTACGTGTGTGTGTGTGTGTGTGTGTGTGTGTGTGTGTTTGGAGCTCTCCTCCCCCCATGTGTGTCCTGGGGATTGAACTCAGTCATTAGGTTCTCTCTAATAGGTGGGTTCCAGGGGTTGAACTGAGGTTATCAGACTTGGCGGCAAGCACCTTAGTGTGTGTGTGTGTGTGTGTGTGTGTGTTTGTGTTTATGCACGTGCATGTATGTGGAAGCCAGAGGAGGATGTCAGGTATCCTGTTATCTCATTCTCCCTCTTATTCCCTATAGAAAAGCTATTCCATTGGTAGATACGGAATTTAGGAACAAGCCAGTATGATAGTTCTATTGAGCTTGAGACAAATAGACCGAAATTTTATTTATCTTTTTCCTGTATATTCTGTTTCTAAAAGACAGAATCATTACAAGTTAATGGTTGTTTTAAGCATGTGGATTTCTAAGCTTTGGAGTTACAAATGTAGTGAGACTAAATACGCTAGAATTTTGGTCAAATCATGCTTATTTTATTTGGAATTGGTCTGTTAATATGTACCAAGAGATTTAAAGATTTTCTTTAATGCCAGGACTTACATTCATAAAGGAAGTGATGCAAACAGCTTTTAAAAATTACTCATTTATGGGGCTCAGTGGTTAAGAACACTGGTTGTTCTTTCAGAAGACCTGGATTTGCATCCCAGCACCCACATGGCAGCTAACAACTGTCTGTAACTCTAGTCCCAGGGGTTCCGACAGCCTCTTCTGTCCTCCGCGGGCATTGCACGACACGGGTACACTTACCTACATGCAGGCAATACATGCATACACGTAAAATAAAAATAATAAAATAAAAAAGTTTAAAAAAATTACTTATATATCTGAGAGAGAAATTTTATATTTGAGACATTGATTTGCCAACAGAGTTCTTGTTTCTTTTCTAGGTCCTGTGCAGCATATAATTCACCCTATTTTCCCTTTACGTTTCTTTAAAATATTCTTTATTCTTTGAAAATTTCATACATGTTTACAATGTATCTTGAGGATATCCTCCCTGCATATCCCATTAAACTCCTCCTGCTCATGCTCTTGGAGATAGACACTGGAAACTCATCTCTCTTTGTGCTCTCCCTTTCTTTCTTTTCTTTTTAATAGCCCGCTGAGTCCATTTGGTGTTTTCCATATGTACCTGGGTGTGGGGCCATCCACTGGGACAAAGACAACCTATCAGCGGCCACATCCCTAAAGGAGAGTGACTCTGCCTCTCTCAGCAACCATCAGTGAACAATAGCTCCTCTCCTAGTGGTAGGGTCTCACAAGCTCCTCCTCCATCAAAGGTGGAATTTTGACTGACTTGGTCTTGTGCAGATAACTGTGAACTGATTTGTGTCCCAGCCATGTCATGTCTAGAAGTCAGCATTTCACAGCATTTTTCCTCTTCCACTGATTGTTAAGTTCCTTCTGCTTCCTCATTCTATATTCCCTGAGCCTTGGATGGGAGGAGCTTGATATAGATGACCCATCCACAGCTGAGCACTCATAGTTACTTATACTCAGCACTTGGACCAGTTATGAGTCTCAGTATTAACCACTGCCCACTGCAAAAAGAAGCTTCTCTGAAAAATTCATATAGAAACATAATTGACTATATAAAGAGTTAACCTGTAGGGGCTGGAGAGATGGCTCAGTGGTTAAGAACACTGGTTATTCTTGCAGAAGACCTGGATTTGAATCCCAGCACTCACATGGCAGCTAACAACTCTCTATAACTCCAGTCCCAGGTGATCCAACTGCCTCTTCTGAGCTCTGTGGGCATTGCACGACACAGGTGCACTTACCTACATGCAGGCAATATGTGCATACACATAAAATAAAAAATAATAAATAAAATATTAAAACAAAAGAGTTACCCTATAATGTGGAGGGGTAGGGGGGTGACAATGCCCCTGGATATCACAGACTAGCAAATAAAAAGCCCTGCGCTAAGAATGGGTTATTTCTTTTGGAGTTGTTGGCCAGTGGGGTCCCATATACCTCCAAACATTGCTGACTTTTGCTATTGCTTTTGGTTACCCTTTAGACCTTGAGGGTAAGACTCTGTTGCTGAAGAAACCCCACACACTCGAGTCATAGAACATAGA
Source organism: Nannospalax galili (assembly GCF_000622305.1). Lineage (NCBI taxonomy): Eukaryota > Metazoa > Chordata > Mammalia > Rodentia > Spalacidae > Nannospalax > Nannospalax galili. Next base: position 2,084,970 of record NW_008345884.1, read on the forward strand.
GAAATTAAGCAGGAACTGACCTCACAGCTTCATTTCTACTGGCTAGCTTTCATAGTGCTGGAAGGTGCTATGCATGAGAGACTGGAGGAGAAAAGTAATCATCAGTTTTACCCCATTGTGAACCCTGTGAGCTACAATAAAACAATAAAACTGGTCTGGCAAGACGTACCCACTGTTGCAATAGTGGCATTAATGTTATGGGAGTAACCAACCACCCTTTTATTGGGTTTAAGGCCCATTAAGATGGAATCGATACCTGGCACCTTTACTGGGGCCAAGAACCTGTGGATAAATAGGTCACAGGCCCCAGGGGAGATCTTACTATTATTCTGCTAACTAGATATAGTATTAATCTAACTCCTAATGACTTTTTTGCTGTATCCATAGTGCATTTCTCAGTCCTCATCAGAGAACCTTATTTTTGCTGTAGATTGTGATTAATACCAAGATTCATAACTGATTATTAACATGCAGAGAATAAGAGACTATGTATGGTCCGGGCATGGTGGTACACTCCTTTAATCCTAGCACTCGAGAGGCAGAGGCAGGCAGATCTCTGTGATTTCAAGGTCAGCCTAGTCTACATAGTGAGTTTCAGATCAGCTGGGGTTACAGGGAGACGCTGTCTCAGAAAAAAAAAAAAAGGAGAGGGAGAGGGAGAGGGAGAGAGGGAGAGAGAGAGAGAGAGAGATAGAGAGAGAGAGAGAGAGAGAGAGAGAGAGAGAGAGACTATATATGGAATGCCCTTAAATGGGATATTTATATCACACCCACCCTCCCAAGGCTCAGGGAACATCTTGGAAGAGAGGGTGGGAAGATTGTCAGAGCCAGAGACAGTGAATGGCTGTAAGGAAACAGTGTTTTCCAGACACACCAGAGCAGTTGCACATATGAACTCACAGAGGTTGTGATAGTATGCATGAGACCTGTACAAGCTCAAGCCAGACAGAATCTAGCATGGAGGACAAAGGTGGATATGAAGTCCTCTGCTTTGCTGAGGAGCTCTTGGCAATTGGTAGCTTCGGGAGAGGAACAGCCAGTTTCCCTTAAGGGTGTGACCCCTTGTAGGTTGACCACACTCTAGGGGATGGCCCCACACCCAAGAGTATTTGGGCAACACAAGTTGAACTCAGTGGGTTTTAACATAAAAAAGAAGACATGAAGTTGGGCAGGTAGGGAGGTAGGGGTGGATATGGGAGGAGATGGGGGAGGGTATTTGAATATGATCAAAATACATTGCATGAAATTTTCAAAGAATTAATAAAAAAATTTTTTTTTTTTTTTTTTTTTTTAGAAAAGATGCGCAAATCAGTAGGGCGTGGTGGTTCATGCCTTAAATCTGAGCACTCAGGAGGCAGAGGCAGTTGAATCTCTGTGAACTCAAGTCCCTCCTGGTCTGCATAGTGAGTTTCAGGCAAGCCAGCACTATACAGTGAGACTCTGTATTAAAAAAAAAAAAGATGCACAAATCTATGAATATAAACATACACTTAGAAGGCAGCTTGACAACATGACCATTTAGCAAAACACCAGTAGGATTCCCCATAGAGCCTATGAACTCCTTAGCCTTGGTTTATAATATTAGGCATGAATTCCCACCTATGGAGCAGGTTTCAAATCCAATCAGAGCTATTGTTTACCCCCATAACAGTCATGCCGTTATTGTACCAGTGGCCACATCTTGCCTGTCAGGTTGATACTGAAGAATTCAGGGTTCAGTGCTGGGTAAGAGCATTGATGTCTTTTCTCCAGCAGCCTGCCTAGAATCTTCTGGCACTAAGAAAGTGAGCTAGGAGAGAGGCGGTGGGGAGAGATGGAGAGATTGATTGATTCCTGGTCAGTTCAAAATGCATTTCTGTATGTCCTGCAACCAAACCGTGTGATGTCTTCAGCAATAGGCATAATGGTGGGTAACCAAAAGCAATGGCAATTGCCTGTGCCAACAGCTGTATTGAATATCTGCTTAATTATTTGTTTTCATTCATATTTGTTTTGAGATTCCTTTCTCAGAAAAACACACTGATGAGCATATACTTTTTGTGTTACTATATTTTAAATAGATTTTTAGTTAATATGCAAAATTTCATTTACATTTTCATACATACATATCATTATACTTTGCTCTTACCTGTCTCCTCCCTCTACTCTGCCCACTGCCTCTTCCCGTCTTGCTGGTTCCCTTCCTTCCCCCAGATAATCACTTCTGCCTTCATATTAATATATCAATATATTTCATTATTTACTTTCCCTTCCTTCTAGACTCTTTCATCTCTTAGTCCCTTTTTTATGTTCATATCTTACTTATATACATATATACATGCATATATAAGTTTAAATATGGATTCCACAAATGAGAGAAAAATATTTTCCCAATCCTGGCTTATTTTGGTTAATGTGATTTCCATTCCACCTATCTTTCTGAAAATGTCATAATTTTATTTTTTCTAAGAGAATAAAATTCCATTGTGTGTATGTACCACATTTTCTTTATCCATTCATTTGTGGGTGGACCTCTAGCTCTCTATACCTTAACTATTGTGAATAGTTCAGCGATCTCATAGTAATTCTACTTTTTGTCTTTTGTGGAACCTCCATCGTGATTTCTTTTTTTTTTTGTCTCTTTTTGAGACAGGGTCTCCCTGTAGCCCCAGCTGTCCTAGAACTCACTATGTAGACCAGGCCAGCCTTGAACTCACAGTGATCCACCTGCCTCTGCCCCCTGCTCCCCCCAGTGCTGGGATTAAAGGCGTGTGCCACCATGCTCGGCCTCCATCGTGATTTTTATAGTGACTGCACAAGTTCACATTCCTACTAGCAGTGAATAAGGGCTCCTTTCTCCTACATTCTTTTCAACATTTGTTGTCATTTGTTTTCTTGATAGTCATTCTGCCTGGAGTGATGTGGAATCTCAATATATTTTTGATTTGGATTTCTTAGGTGTTGAATTCTTTTTCTAGAACATACTATGAAGTGCAAAATTATTTATGATAAGTGTGCATAAATGAATTAGGTAAAGGAAAGAAGCAAGTGAAGGGATGAAATAGAGGAGAAAAGGCCAAAGAAAGGACAAAGAAGTAACTTGGAGAAGGGTGTTGGGAGGGGAGGACAAAATTTCAATGGACTGGAAGAAATAATAAAAAAGGAGAAAAAATGAAAATTTCCTAATAACGACAAAGAAAAAAGTTAGATAAATGTATGAAGAATAGAAAATGAAAGAGCAAGCACAGCCTGTACAGTAAAGTCAGAATGCTGCCATTAGCTGTCAACAGGGAGGAGAAAGGAGGAAACGGAGACTTGAAAAGAAACTAAAGAAAAGGAAAAAGTATTTCCCCATCATTAAAACAATGCGTAAGATGACATGAACATATGAAGGGAATAACCACAGAAAGACAAACATTTTAAAGGTACAGTAAGGGCCAGCAAGAGGCTGGGTGGGCGAAAGCACTTACAGCACCTGCCATGCAGACCTGACAACCTGCAGTGGAAGGAGAGAACCGACTCCTGAAAGTTGTCCTCTGACCTGCACACAGTGAACCTGTACTCACATATCATATACACAGACACAGACACGCATATACTTTTCAAGTAAATAAATAACAAATAACAATGAAGTAAAAAAACTGCTAAAATATGTACAAAGAAGAAATCACAACAGTCCCTCAAAAAAGAAAGAAAGAAGAAAGGAAAGAGAAAAAAGATGAAGTGTTGAAGCAGTGTCTGTCTGGGTCCTTGATTGGAGACTATCAGTTATATAGTGAGGGTGGGCCAGTTGACCTGTGGATTCTTGTATCTTGTGTGGTTTGTGCTCTTGCTGAGTCTGTTCTCTGCAAGACTGGTGTTCACCAGAGCTGTCTTTACCTTGGTAGCACTCCTCTGTGTACCATGAGCCTCTCTGCTGGTCTCCCTCAGCTTTGCATTTTGCCTTGTCAGTGTCTAGCTCTTCTGTTCTAACTTCCTTCGTGAGCCTTCCCTTACCCAGAGGCTGCAGCAGGACACACAGAAGCTCCCTCACCTGTGGTTGTTCTCCTAGGACATCAAGGTAGCTCAGTTAAAAAAATGTGTCTTTTTATTTATTACTTTGTTTATTGCGTGCACGCAGGTGTGTGCACATGTGCTGTGGCAGGTGTGTGGAGAACAGAGGATAACATACCAAGAGTTTTTCTTTTTCCACTTTGTGGTTCTGGGGCTGGAGTTCAGGCTGTCAGGCTTGGTGTCAAGAACCCTTACCCAAAAAGCCATGTTGCTGGCCTCGGGTAGCTCAGTTTTTTTTTTTAACAAAATAGGTTGTTTTTCTAGATTGCCTGAGGCTGCTGCTTTCTGAGCCATGTAGAGTGACACAATTGTATTTTTCTCTACTCCTGACCCATCTGTCTGCAGAATAACTGTCTTACCAAATCCACAACTGGGTTTGAGCCTTGTGCAGGCTGTGGGCTTGTCCTGGGGGTGGGACTGCTCACCTCACACTTGGGTTATCTTTTCAGTGTGTCCTGTGGACCCCCACCTTTGCTTCCTAAGGGAGCTGTCTGCTGAAGATTGGGGATAGACCCTATCACCACCTCAACTGTGGTCACGATACGTATGAAACAAGTGTGCCCTTGCAGATATTCTAAAATAGGAAAATCTAGAGTCTTTTTTTTTCTTTAAAAAAAATTTTTTTTTAAATTTTATGTGTATGAGTGTTTTGCCTGAATGTATGTAAGTACACCTGTGTTGTACACTGCCCACAGCAGTCAGGAGAGTGTGTTGGAGCCCATGGAATTGTAGTTATGGATGGTTGTGAGCTGCCTTGGGGGCGCTGGGTTCTGCAAGAGCAGCCAGTGCTCTTAACCCCAAGCCAGCTCTCTAACACCTGCTGTTTTAGTGGTATGGTGCCAGTCTCTGGTGCCAGTCTGTTCCCTGCACTTTTCAGGTGTCCTTTCACTTTCTCTGTGTAGTACAGAGGCTTTCATCTTTTTTCTCTTTTTGGAATAGAACCTATTTTTTCTTACTCGGGCTGTTTCCTTCACTGGCTCACATGAAGGTAACTAATATTCTAACATTTTACTTGCAACTGCCTCCTGTCCATTTTATTTCATTTCAATTTTTTATGGTGTTGGGGGTTTGAACCCAGGATCTTGAACATACCAGGCCAATCCTCCTTTTCTGATGTCATCCTGGCAGTTCTACTCCTCAATGTATAAAAGTTCACCTCTTCTATATCTAATTGCTTTCTCCTAATACCATCACCAAGGGGATTAGGGCTTTAGCATAGGAATTTTTATCCTGTAACAGATGATGACAGATTAACACATTTAAACATTTTTATATGATAGCTTTCTTTGTCTCTAGGGTTATATTTCTTGATAAAATTCTTTTTTTTTTTTTTTTTGGAGACAGCATCTCACAGTAGCACCAGCTGGCCTGGAACTCACTATGTAGACCAGGCTGGACTAGAACTCTGGAACTCACAGAGATCTGCCTGCCTCTGCCTCCTGAGTGTTGGGATTATAGGCGTGCACCACCATGTCTGGCTGTAAAATTCTTTTATAATCCCAATAAAATTTCAAGTTCTGTGAGAATTTTAGAATTTATTATACCTTCTTAAAATCATGAATTGCTGGATGTAGAGGCTGGAGAGATGACTCATAAGTTAAGTGCTGACCTCTGTTCTAGAGGACCTGAGCTTGGTTCCCAGCACCCGCATATCCACATACCCAATGTGGATCGGGTAGCACACAATTGCCTGCGACTATAGCTCCAGTGTCCTCTTCTGCTCTCTGCAGGCAGGTTCATACATAGCATATTTTCTCTCTTTCTCTCCCTCCCTCTCCATCTCCCCCTTCCTGTCCCGCTCTCTCTCTATTCCTCTCCCCATCTCTCCCTCACTCTCCCTCTTCTTCCACATGTAAGTAACTATAGGTGAATATCCCTTATCTGAAAAGCCTGTGGCAAAGCAATTGAGATTCCAGATTTTTCTGATTTTGTACATTGAGGTATCTTGTAGGCAGAACCCAGTTCTAAACATGACATTCATTGTTTCATACATAACCCTACCTTGTGGTTATCATTTGGGTGGTGATAGGATCTATCCCCAAGCATTCTGAGGGGGTTAGGTTGGCCTCAAGCTTCCAAAAAAGCCTAATGGTTGAGACTCTCCTAATTTTAGTTTGACAATGACTGTGTTTTTGTTCTGTTTTCTTGGGACATGGTATGTAACACATTGGAAAGGAAGCAGATTGTAGTGGGGAAGCAAAGACAGAGAAAACAGAAAGCATGAGGTAATGCTGATGGAAATGAAGACATGAGGCATCAGAAAGCTGAAGTAAACAGGGAGGAATAGAGTGCAGTTAACTGGGAGTAACCAGCAATAGAAGCAGGGGCAGAATATCTGAGTCATGCAAGGGCATCATGGAATCCAGAGTGGCAGATAACTGAGGAGTAATGGGAATTTCTCCTTAACTTAATTTGTTCTTAACTGGAGTTAAGGACAGAGCAGTTGTCATATTACTAATGCTACTGAATGAAGTCCTTTGTAAGGCTTTGGCCAACAGCTCCTTTGACCTTTGAAACAACCCCCTAAGCAATAAATAGTCCTTAAGGTAAACCAGGATTTTCCTTATTGCTTGAAAGAGCCATAACCTCAACCCTAACAGGCTTCTATTTCTGGACACTTTGGTGCTTCCCAATATTTAGTAATGCTTATGCTTCCTGTATTTATTTATTTTTATTTTTTTAATATTACAATGCCACAGAGGTCAGAAGAGGGCTTCGGATTCCACTGGAACTGGAGTTAAGGACAGTTTGTAGCCGCCATGTGGGTGTTGGGAATTGAACCTGGGTCCTCTGCAAAAGCGGTAGTCAGTGCTCTTAACCACTGAGCCATCTCTCCAGCCCCACTTCCTGTATTTATAATGGACCTTCTTTTGTCATATTTTGGGCTAAACTATTTTTTTTTTAAAAAATTTGTTATTATTTTTTGTGTGTGTATTGCCTGCATGTATGTGATTGCACCCCTGTTGTGCAGTGCCGCAGAGGTCAGAAGAGAGGGCTTCAGATTCCCCTGGAACTGGAGTTAAGGACAGTTCGTAGCCACCATGTGGGTGCTGGGAATCAAACCTGGGTCCTCTGCAGGAGCAGTCAGTGATCTTAACCACTGAGCTATCTCTCCAGCCCTGGCTAAATTATTCTTTAATGAGTAAAAGTTCACCTTTGTAGTATAAAATCATCTTACTTTAATTTATGCACACTGAATTCATTTAGTAATAGGTAAATAGAATTTTCCATATAATTCTTAAAAACTGAGTTATGTACAGTTAAGCATGAAAAATTTTATTTGCTTATATATATTTTTTTATTTGTCCTGGGCTTGAATTGGTTGAATTGAATCATAAGCTGTGTCCATTCTTATCAAATGTTCTCTATCTTCAGGCCCAAGCATTAAAACACTTTAAAACACAAAGAGCGAGCACTACATGTATTTTGTTTTCTGCGTTTATTCTGAGAATTTTCTAGACTTTAAGGTAGTGTTTTTTTTTTTTTATGTGCTTTTTTGTGTATGTATGAATTAAGGGCCTTAATATTACCCCATTTGTATCCCATTTTCAAAAGTACATTGATTCCTAAAGGTATAGCTCAATGATTGTCAAAGTGAATACATCTCTATAATTGTCATTTAGGTTGAGAGAACTAGTGAGCAGTATTACCAGTACTTGAATGTTCCACAATGCTCCCACCCTCTTCATCCTGACTCCTAGTGCCATAGATTACTTTTGTCTGTGTTGAAATGTTTAATGGGTGAATTCACATATTATGTTCCTCCTTTTACTTGTTTATATTTGCAATCTCTACCGATGTTATTGTTAGAGTAGGAATTTGTTCATTTTAACTATTAAATACAATGTCTTCTATGAGCACATGTGCCGGGGGTTCGAACCAGCGACCCCCGTGCAATGATGATTGGGGATGAGTAAGCACGCCGTTCGCCAGCCCATGCTGTCCCCAATACCGGAAACACTCAGGTGCAACGGGGAGTCTAGTCAAGCAGGGACTCATTTATTGCAGGTGTTACAGAGCTTATAAAGGCACCTGGAACTCCCCCCTCCCCCCCTGAGGTGGTATCTTAAGGATGGTCACAGGCTGATCATGCACTCCTCAGCAGTGCGGAAGTATTCTTCAGACTTTCAAAGCAAGCCAGGCCGGGCCCCCAGTAACTTCCTCTTGGACCTCTGCAAGGTGGGGCCTTTAGGTCCCCACACACATGCACCTGCTTTTATCTGTTTTTTGCCTTTGCACGTTGGAATTATTTCTAGCTTGAGGCTACTATGAATAATACTCTTCTGGATGCTTTTGGAAAACATACTTGCATTGGAAGTGGCTGTGTGAATATGCTTCCTTAGTAGATGCTTCCTAACATCTTGAAAATGCTGTTGATAGATTTACTCTGTTGCTCATAGTCAGAAAATTTGTCCCTTATTCTTCTTAACACTGTGACTGTCCAAACCTCTTAAATTTTAATCCTTTTGGTAGAGTATCTCATTCTATTTTTATTTTTATTTTCTTGGTGTGTGATGAGATAGACAATTTCTCGTATTGTCATTAGGTATATCTTTTGAGAAGTGTTTATATCTTTTGGCTACTTTTCTGTTGGCTACCTCTAAGTAAATAAATAAATAAATAAATAAATAAATAAATAAACAAACTTATTTACTTATTTATTGTGTGTATGTGTGTGGATGCATGCAATGGCAGTCAGATGACAGCTTGCCAGATTTACTGTCTTCTATCATGTAGGTCCCAAGAATTGAACTCAGGTCATCAGGCTTGGTGGCAAGCACCTTTACCCCCTAATCCATCTTGCCGGGCCCCCTTAATGTTTAAATACATATTTTGGATCTGTGCATTTTCATTGGTTTAAGATAAGGCATATCCTCCCTCCCAACATATGCCTTGTTTTTACACTATCTTAGTGATGCTTTTTTGAAAAATAAGAGTTCCTACTTTGGGTGAAATTAATGTGCTTACTAATAAATTTAGGTGTAAGTCATCCATTTTATTAATTGTTCTCTATTTTGACCAGTCTGTTTTATTTATACTTTAGTATCCCTTTTTATCCTTTTAAAAACAATTTTTACAAATGGAACTAGGAGGGACTGGAGAGATGGGTGCAGAGGTTAAGAATCAGACTGCTCTTGCAGAGGACCTAGGTTCAGTTCCCAGCACCCACATGGCAATTAACAACTATCCAAAACTCTAGTTCCCGGGACTCCAGTGCCCCCTTCTGACCTCCATGGGCACTGCACGACATGAGTGTACTTACATACATGCAGGGAAAATGCTCATACATATCCAGAGAAAAATGCTTATAAACAATGGGACTCGGAGATCAAACCTAGAGGCTTGCACATGCTAGGTAAGGGGTGCTTCCTATTGAGCTTGTTTTTGCATTTTTTTAAAATTATGTGTATGAGAGTATTGCCTGTATGTGCGAGTGCACCTGTGTTGTGCAGTGCCCTCAGAGTTCAGAGGAGGGCATCGGTTTCCCCTAGAACTGGAATTACAAACCATTGTTTGCTGCCATGTGGGTGCTGGGAATCAAACTTGAGTCCTCTGCAAGAGCAGTCAGAGCTCTTAACTGCTGAGCCATCTCTCCAGTCCTTTTGCATTGATTTTTATTATTATGGTTTTCCCCTTTTGATTAGCTTGTTAGTATGTTGTGTTTTGGTATTCTTTTTCACAGTTTTATTTATGTATTGTATTTGTGTGTGTATGTGGATGTGCATGTGCCACGCACATGTGTGGAGGTCAGAAGACAACTTTTGGGAGTTGGTTCTCTCCTTCTACCTTGTGGGTTCCAGAGATCAAACTCAGATTGTAAGGCTGGGCAGCAGCACCTTTGCGTGCTGAGCCACTTCGTTGGCTCCTTGTTCACTAGTCTTTTGGTAGTTACTCTGAAGATTACAGTGTATATTCTTGAGCTTATGAAATCTATCATAAATGATTACATTTACTATTTCTTAGTCAATGCACATACCTTAGAGCATTTACTACATCTAGTTACATTTATTTCTATCTATTGTTTATATTTTTTCATTTTTGTGCATGTGTGTGTATGCATTATAAATCCTCTCAAAAGTTTTACTGTTATTTTTGTGCTCAGTTTTCACTGTGGTTTACTTATATATTCTCCTTTTCTGTTATTCTTCTGAAAAGGGTCCCTGTGTGATTTTATTTCTACCTGGAGAAACTTGGTGAAGATCCTTTAATGTAAATTGGCTGCTTAAAGTTTTTGTCAGGCTTCATTTCTTTTCTTGAAAATGTCTTTGCTTTTGCTTTTATTTTTAGTGGTTCTGTGACTTTACTGATGTCATTCCATTGTATTTTGACTTTCATCACTTCTACTTTTATTTATTACTTCTATTTTATTTATTATTAAATTACTCAATTAATTTTTGTTTGAGCACATATGTCTAGAAGTCAGAATACAACTTGTGGGAGTCAGCCAGTTCTCTCCCCTCCACCATGTGTGTCCCAGGGATTGAACTCAAGTAGTCGGGCTTGGGGGCAAGTGCCTTTACCCGCTGAGCCATCTTGCTGGCTCTGATGTAAACTTTTGATTCTTCTTAATTTCTGTAATTTGTGACTTAAAAACAGATTCTTAATTTCTCAAATATAATCAGAAGCTACTGGTTTATTGTTCAAAGTTTAGTTTACAGTAACAACAAGAAATAATTTTATACAACCTAACATTTTTCTTTGGCTTACCATTTTAGAGGTTTGAAATTAGGTTAGTAAGTGGAAGGTTGGGGTACCTTTAGTCCCAGCCACTCCAGTGGGTGAAGCAGGAGAATTGCTTGGGTGAAGAGTTCTAGAGTAGCTCGAGTTACATAATGAGATCCCATCTCAGAAAATAAACTAAGGAAAAGCAATAACAAAAAGAATGCCTAAAGTCCATTTATCATCAGCTGGAATAGATGAATTACTAGGCGTGCAAAGGACAGATACCTTCATCTTGTTTTTTTCTTTTTAAAGCTGTATGGTAAAGAGCCAGTGACAGAGCTTTAGAGATTGCAGCTAAGTATACAGAGTATTGCAGTAGGTATTGCAGCTAAGTATAAGCCAGAAAGTTCAACAGTAGGTTGGCTTGAAAGTATAAATTTTAGTAAAAGTTTTAGTAGATTGTTGTGGATCATGGGAAGGGAAAGATAACAGTATAGCAGTTGAAGGTTCATCTGAGGTTGATATTTATAGTTTCAGAGAATTATCAAGTTTTGTAATTATGTAACTTTTTTTTTTCTGGCCATGCTTAATAATGTAGCAAAAGTATAAGAGTTAAGCTCTGTATCTGACTAGACTGTTTACCTTTTTCTTTTGCATAGTCATCAGATCAAATCATTACAATACAGTAACACTGGAGACATGATTCTTGTTGTATCTGGAAGCTCACAGGCAAAAGTGATTGACAGAGATGGTTTTGAAGTAATGGAATGTATAAAGGGAGACCAGTATATTGTAGACATGGCCAATACCAAGGTAAGTACTGAACAGAGTATTTTAATGAATTTAATTCAGTACTGCCTCCCTCCGTCCCTCCGTCCCTCCCTCCCTCCCTCCTTCCTTCCCTCTGTACAGAAGTGTAGGTGTTTCCCCCTAAGGCTACATTGGAAAGTCTTCATCTAAGTGTGGATGGTAACTTCCCCACAGCTGCACAAAATGGGAAGAGAGCCTCCTCTCCCCTTCCTCAGTTTATATACCCTTAACCCCTCTACCTTGTGCAACTAGGGCCTACTGGTTGGTTGGGAGGCATGGCTGACTCCCTGCCCTCCTTTTTTGTGGTGGGTAATAAATAGTTAACAAGCTTAGCTGTGATGATCCTAAGCAAGTGGGTACAATCAAGCTTGGGAAGATGGCATCAGTCCATGGTCTATCTGTCTGTCAGAGGACAGTCCTGTGCCACAGAAGACATGGCAGGAGGCAGCTGGAACAGAAAGCTGAGCACTCATATATTCAAGCAGGAACAGGAAGCAGAGAGAGAGAGAGAGAGAGAGAGAGAGAGAGAGAGAGAGAGAGAGAGAGAGAGAGAAAGAGAAACTGGAAATGGTAGGAGGCTGTGAACTCTCAAAGCCCACCCCTAGTGACCTGCTTCCTCCAACAAGACCATACCTAGGTTTCAGGATCTTCCCCAAACAGCACCTCTAACTGACTAAGTGTTCAGTTGCTTGGGGCCTATGCAGGGGGGCATTCTCACTCAAACCACCACAAGGCTCTTTTCTGATTTCCTAGGGAAATTAGTAGCCTATGGCTTTTAGAAGCCATCTTGTATATTACGTGTATCATGGCAAAATATTATATACTTCAAATATGAAAAAGCCATTCTAATTATAGTGTTAAATTGTTATATTATTAAACTTGTTTCTTTTTTAACTTTTATTTATTTTTTTCTCTGTGTGTGCATGTGTGTATGTGGACTTGCTCATGCTACTGTGAGTGTGTAGAGATCAGAAGGCAACTTTTGGGAAGTTCCAGAAGTCAAGCTTTTGTTGTCAGGCATGGCAGCAGGCACCTTTACCAGCAGAGTCATCTCATTGGCTGTTTGTGTTATTTTCTGAGACAATGTCTCATTCTGTAGCCCAGGCTGACCTCAAAGTCCAGCAATCCTTCTCCCTCAATGTCTTGGTAACTCTGTTAGCCATGAGCCATCATACCCAGATACATACATACATACATACATACATACATACAAATACATATGTATATGTTTTAAGAGTACTTCAAGGGTTACAAAGCCAGACATGGTGCCCCATGCTTATAATCCCAGCACTTGGGAGACTAAGCTCAGTGGATTGCCATAAATTCAAGGGCAACATGGTCTACATAGTGAGTCCCAGGCCAGTCAAGGTATCTAGGGAGGTATTATCACAAGCAAGCAAGCAAGCAAGCAAGCAAGCAAGCAAGCAAGCAAACAATACTTATAGGGATACAGAAATACTTGTTTTTCTCAGCTAATACTCTGCAATGCATTAGAAGGAAGGAATTACCTTTCTATTTTACAAATAAAGTTTAATGGCTATCTAACAGTAATTCCTATTGACTATAAAAGATGGAAAATAGGGGCTGGAGACCTGGCTCAGTGGTTAAGATCACTGGCTTTTCTTGCAGAAGACCTGGATTTGAATCTCAGCACCCACATGGCAGCTAACAGCTGTCTGTAACTCCAGTTCCAGGGGATCCAACAGCCTCTTCTGTCCTCCGTGGGCATTGCATGACATGGGTGCACTTGCTTACATGCAGGCAATACAGGCATACACATAAAATTAAAAAAAAAAGATAGAAAATAAATACTTTCTAAGATTTATCTACATGACACACAGTAATTAAAAATACCAGACTGGTGGAACTAACCTTCTTGGGTGTTTAACAGACATACTTTGAGGCCTATAATAATTTGGTCAGAGGGACATAAAAGACACTTTTTGCTCCTTGCCCTCCTAGGTCTACTAGTTCCAGGGAACTATGAGCATCTCCCAAAATGTCTTGTAATGGTGGTGGGTCCCCTGTCCTCTTGATTAAGAAGGCCGAGGAGACCCCATGAGATGGACTTGAACTAGTGTCCAGTCTACAAAGAGGAGGGTCAACACAGAGGAATCATTTCCTCCATGCTTCCAAGCGAAGGCAACCATGGTCGAGCAGGACCTTTGACTTATCTTTCTTTTCTGGTAAAAGAAACTAGCCAGGGGCTCCTCCCAAGCCCATGTGACCCCAAGGAACAGATCCTCAAATGACCTTAAGAGTAAAAATAAATCAGTTTATCTGGACCAACTGTATGGCCTTAAACACCCAAAAGGAAAGTATAACCAAAGATTAAAGGGGCCAATATAATTTCTTAAGAGTCCATATGTATAGCTAAAGGCTACATAACAAGCAACAATGCCAGACAGGTGATACCTTCTTTTGAGTTGTTGGCCAGGGTGGCCAAAGGGACTCCCAGATAGTAAAAAAAAAAAAGAAAAAATACTTTGTAATTCTCAAATACAATTACTGTTAAATTTTAATTTGTATGTCTTTTTTTGTCTTATGCATCTCAAAAATGTTTTCTAATGTTAGAACGTTTATGTCATTTACTGCCTCAGGCCACGTTTTGTGTGTTTTACAGTTTTAGAAGTTATGTGTAGGTACCTCGGGCTGAAGTGGATTGTATGGGGTATTGCATAAACTTTTCCTGGGAAGATGTGAATAAATGACTATTTTTCCCAGATAAGGCACCAAAGATAGACCAAAGGAAAGGTGCCACCCAAATCTAGCTTGGTGAACCAATAGGCCTCAGGTGCCTATTGCTCTCTTTCATGAGCCCTCAGTAGCTTCCATAAGGGATTGTTAATGGGCCTAATCTTGTGAGGGTTGCCCATGGGTAATCACAGTTGCTTTGATTCCAAGAGGGTAACAACCATGTCATCCCTGGAGGATAGAGTTCCATAACAGGGGTAAGAGATAGGAGACCACTTGCTTTAACCAGAAAAATTCCAGTTTTGTCTGTTGTATGTATTGAAATTTCTCATGAGATACCTTTTGGAGAGACCCTTTCTCCCCCAAAAACAAAAAAACAAACAACAACAACAACAAAACAGGTTTTGAGTGTATGAGATACACTGACTGTTTTATCTATGGAAAGGAGACATTACTTCTTCAGGTTTAATAGGATAAGACTATGTAGGAATCAATTTATAATCAAATTTTAAACCTTTCAAAATCTTTTTTTTTTTTTTTTAAAAGATAGGGTCTCCCTGTAGCCTTGAGGCATCTGGCCTATGTAGACCAGAGATTCCACCTACCTCTGCCACCACCTCCCAAGCACTGGGATCAAAGAAGGTGTGCACCACATGCCCGTTGCTCAGAGCATTGTTTTACCAACTGTGGTATAGTAAAACTCATTTATCCCAAACCAAAGTTTGAGTCTATTTCTTTCAATCAGAGAATGTTTTTCCCTGTTACTTTCAGCTCTTCAGCACACACTGTGCTTGGGATTCATATGAGACATCTTGGCCTTGAGCCTAGACATGTGTGACTGTCAAGCCAATATAATCCAATAAATCAGAACTTCTTGACCAATAAACTTCTTTATGAAGTTAAATTCAAATGTGTTTTAGTAGGTTTTTAATAAGTGAATACTTAAATGGTGATAGTCATATCACGTCATTATTTTATTTTATGAATTCATCCAGGGTTTTACGCCTCTCCAGCATTGCCTTCAAACACTTTCAGTAGAAAAGCAAATCTGGGTCATTTGTTTCTTAATATAACTAAAATGAAGAAGGCAGGTTCAGGGGGACCCTAAAATGTTTGAACCTTTTTAGGGGGAGATTTTTTTTCCATGCATGGACTGTAATTATGGAGATTCTAAGAGTTACAAGAAACTTTAGAAGAAAAGTGATTTTAAATGCTGTATTTATTTTTAAAGAATATGTTTAGTCATTTTGATTTCTGGCCATCCCAAATAATTAATCTTATTATTTGGAGAGCAAATATATTAGTCATGTCTTTTTAGTGGTAAATCCCTTTTCCTAAGAAGTAAAATATTTAATATTTGTTAAAATGATTGAGTTTTAGGTATACTTTTATTTCCTTAAGCAGTTTTAACTAATTTTTTTCTTTCTTTTCTCATTTTTCCCTTTTTGTGGTGCTGGGGATCCAGTCATGGCCTCATGCATGCTAGGGAAGCACTCTACCATTACACTACAGCACCACCCTAACTGATGGCTTTAGTGACAAATTGAACTCTTAGAAAGGCACACATAGTGATTTGAAATGCATGTGCCTCTTTCCATTTTCTGAGCCAAAGCTTTTTATCTAGTAGAAACTTCTTAACACAGGATTTTGTTGCTTCCATGTGTCCTCCATCACTCTCTGCAGTGGGGGCTTGTTGTTACATGTGGGTGTAGCAGTATTCAGTCTCATTTTGTGCGTTTCCTATTCTGGTGTTCCTATTTCTCTAGTGGCCATGGATGCTTTAATAAGGAGTTCCATTAGACATTTAGATCAGGGTACTACATGTGTTTATTGTCTCTGGTTGTCATTTCTTCATATCCAGAAGACAGAGTAAAGAGGGGGACAAACAAATAAACAAAAATGTTAAAACTCATGAATTCATATGGACAGATATGATTGCAATGCAACTTTGTAGCCTTTTTCAGTTCAATATTTATATTTTACTTTTCCATAACAAGAAGGTTGGCTCTCAACATTGTAAATACATTTACTCATTTGTCCAATGCCGTAATACATAGAAAATATTTTTGGAATTGCTATATCTATAGTTTTTATTTTTCCTTTTTTGAGACAGGGTCTTACTCTGTAGCTCTGGTTGGCCTAGAACTCATGGAGAAACACCTGCCTCTCTGTCCCGAATGCTGGGATTAAAAGCATGTACCAAGCCAGGTGTGGTGGAGCATGCCTGTAGCCCCAGCACTTGGGAACTTGGGAGGCAGAGGCAGGTGAATCTCTGTGAGTTCCAGGCCAGCCTGATCTACATAGTGAGTTCCAGGACAGCTGGGGCTACAGGGAAACCCTGTCTCAAAAAGACCA
>NW_008345884.1:2101563-2124899 GCF_000622305.1 Nannospalax galili
GCCTGGTTATCTATAGCTTTTATTGTAGGGAAAGTTCTCAATGGCTCTTAAGAGTGTTTATATGTCTGGTATGGTGGCACATTCCTGCAATCCCAGCCACATAAAAGGCCAAGATGATAGGCTTGTGACTGTAGAGGCCAGTTTAGGTAACACAGCAAGACTGCTTTTCTGAAAAAACAAACGAAGTGCATGTGGAGATTCCTAGAATCTGAATATGGAATGGATTTTATGTGAAGGAATGTTTACTACCGAATTTGAGGATTGATCAGAACACGTGACTACTGACTTTGGGTATATAGCTAAAGACATTTCTAAGCCAAGTGCTGAGGGTGCTGCCTGCTTTCTTCTTTTTACTTAAAGGAAAGTCTGAGAGAGGGAAAATTAAGGAAAGCATTTTTAAAAGACTAGACTGGGGGCTGTAGAGATGGCTCAGCAGTTAAGAGCACTGGCTGCTCTTGCAGAGGACCTGGGTTCGGTCCTCAGCATCCACATGGCAGCTAACAAGCATCTAAACTCTAGTTCCATGGGATCCAGTGCCCTCTTCTGACTTCTGTGAGCATTGCATGACATGGGTGACTTACATGCAGGCAATACAGTCGTTAAAAAACAAAACAAAACAAAACAAAAAAACAACTAGATGGATGATTTAATTTCCAGCCTGTCTAGATGGGAAATTCTAATATAAAAAAATAGTTTCTGAATGTGTGATATAGAGAAAAAAGCAAAGGTATGGATGTGAACTCTAGAAAGACCAAAAGATTAGAGGATTCATTCACACAGTGAACTCTTTGAAGAAGTTTTCAATGAAACATGACATATAGGAAGTTTAAAAGTATTGCTCGTTGGCTATTTCAGCAAGAGATATGAATAAGAAGAGATTGTTTTGTAAAAGTTTGTGGGCATGACTGCTGTCTAATGGAGATGTAACATGAGAAGGATTTTTCTTTATCATCTTTGAAAATGGAATGATACACCTGGTTAAGACTGTGCATACTTTCTGGAAGCTAAGAGTAGTTCCTAACTGATCAACAGCAAGGAAATGCTGATCTGAGTCACATAACCACAAGGAACTTGTATTATTGTTAGCAACTGATTGAGCGTAGAAGCAGATTCTTCCTCATAGTTCTGGGAAAGGAATGTGATCCTGCTGGAATCCTTATTTCAACCTGTGAGACAATAAGCATAGAATCTAGGCACATTTTGAAACACAAGGTAATAGATTAGGGGTGTTATAAGCTTCTAAGTTTGTGGTGTACATTATACAGCAATAGAAAACTAATACAATTCTGCAAAAATGAAATATACTAAGTAATGATGAAAGTCCTTGAAGAGGTAGTAGGGAATGTGATCATGCCTGAGAGCAAAGATTGCCATTGATTATGAGGGAAGAATATTTTCCTATTGAGAATGGACAGATAAGAATAGGTTCATATGAAGATGTGCTTACCTCGTACTGGAAATGGAGAGTGACAACCTCCATTCAACCTCTGGCCGATTCAACCTCTGGCCTCCATGTACATGTATACATGTGCATATACATACACACATATGCACACATCCACCCGAACATGTATAACACACACACACACACACACACACACGACAGAATTGCCATTGATGGTGTAAGAGAAAAATTATTGGAAGAATTTGGGGAGCATTGATGACTATAAAATATAAACTTGTAGGGTTGGGCGTGGTGGCACACACCTTTAATCCCAGAGGCAGGTGGATCTCTGAGTTCAAGGCCAGCCTGATCTACATAGTGAGTTCCAGGACAGCTGGGGCTACAGGGAGACCCCGTCTCAAAAAGACTAAATATATATATATATAAAACTTGTAGAGGTGATCATTCTGTATATTCATATGACGGAGGATCTCACACGGGCTTCATTGGAGATGGCGTGACAAGACCCCGTCTCAAAAAGACCAAATATATATGTATGTATGTATATATATATATATATAAAACTTGTAGAGGTGATCATTCTGTATATTCATATGATACTCTCTTTTATTGGTGTATATTCATTGTGCATAGCACTGGGTCTCATAAGGACATTTTCATACAAATACATACAAATACGTAATGTACTTTGAATACTTTGTATTCTCTCCACCTCTCCATCTCTCCATTCCGTCTTCCATTAGTTTCCTTTGTTCTCATCATTTGATATTCTTGAGTCTCATTTAGGACTCTGGGTTTTAGATGGAATGTCGTAGAGGGATATTATTCTAGAATAAAAGTTCTCAATTGTAGGTATAACCAAAGGGAACTCTCAGGATTATGGGAAAGGTAAAAAACTGAAAGACAGGTGATTACGTGGGCAGTAAATGGAATATCTAGAACCTGTCACATACTGGTGGCAAATATTTGTTAAATCTGTAAATATTGAGCGATCATAGTTTCAGAAGGGGAACTATTTGTGGTAATTTCAGAATTAGCTGCCATTAGGGCTACTGAACAATTTTAGGTTATTGTAATGGTTTAAGTCAAAGAAGAGTGAATTTCTCTTTCATGTGTTCAAATGAATATTAGTGTTGCTCAGATCTTTGGAAGACTTGGACCTTAGAATATTTAATTCATGGAAGGAAATCACTGAGTGTAACTGATAATAAAAGTTGTCCAAAAGATGATCTGTGGGCCAAGTCTAGCCTCCATCCTGTTTTTGTAGTTAAAAGTTTAACTGGAGCACAGTTTTGCCCACTAATTTATTATCTGCAGTTCCTTTTCTACTACAGTGTAGAGCTGAGAACTTGTAGCAGAGACCAGGTAGACTGGAAAGCCAAGAGTGTTTACTATCTGACTCTGGAGAAAAAGTATTCCAATTTCCCAAATTAAAGCTATGCACATACTTCCAGCAAAATGTACTCACAGATTTCAGTTTGGTGATTCCTGAAGAAATGAATAGACTCTGCTTAAGAACCTTGGGGTAAGCGTTTGCTGTGTATCCCTTTTTACATTTTATCTCTTTATAGCAGCTAGCTGTGTTCTAGCTCACCATGCTGAGGACATGTGCACTTTCATTTTGTGAGTCATGGTGGCTCATATTATGCTGTGACAACAAATGGTACTTCAGCTCTCGGGAGCTCCTTTGTGACTGTTACCATTGAAATAGCCTTAGAGTAGATAGATTAGTATTGATCTGTGTGTGTGTGTGTGTGTGTGTGTGTGTGTGTGTGTGTGTGTGTGTGTGTCTTATAACCAGTGTTGTTCATGGATATGTAGTGTTCTCTGTGCAAAGTAAATCTTATTATGAGACCTAAGAGGTTGTTTGATTCTTTCTCCTACACAATTTCCAGTTAAGACTGTTAAGTAAAGGGAGATTCCTGCCTCCCCCAGGCCTATTGTTTAGATAAAGGGAGAGATAGAAAAACTAGTTTGTTTGATGAAAAAGTCTTTTAGTCACTAACGATTTTTTAATAGGTGTCACTTAAAAAATTTTCCACTTATGTTAGCCATGGTACTGAATCTGTTTAGATCCATTTAAGAATCCTTAGCTGAACTTCATTTTGTTATGACTAATTTTGGTCACTGTTTTAATACAGGAGCACTTAACATTCCCATTGCCTTTGTCATGATCCTGTCTTTACAAACAAGAAATAACATTCACCATCTTTTGGAGTTTTTTCAATGTAAACTATTTATTTGTGTTCTTATTCTGACTACTCAACAGCTAAGGTGTTTCTTTATGTTAACAAATGTAATAGGAGCTGTTTTCTTTTGGTCTATTAATTAAAAAAAAATCCAAGATGCTATTTCAATTCTAATCAACAATTATCAGCAAATGATCAGTTTTGGGAGCCCTGCTTTGAATACCTAGATGGACTGGTTGAGATGTTGTTTGTATTTAAACAAAACCAACAACAAATAAGGAAATTCAAAGGTCTAAAATGATAAGTAGGAGCCATTTGTACAACCCCTGAGTCTGGGATTGAGGGGAGGGAATTAGTGAACTTGAAACTAACTGGGAGGTATGCCAGCTGTGTCTCAGATGGTAACATCAGGTAGATAGAGCTCTCCCGCTTCTAGCTCCTGGCACCCTCCTCCCACCGTTCTTAGGACAAACCAAGATAATAGTCCTTCAAACTACAGTTTAGGGAATAAAAGAATTTATTGGGCTTACTAATAGCATAGTGTGGTGGTGGGGGTTACTTACAAAGTTTTGGGTTCCCTTGGGCTTTTTTCGTACATTGCAGCTGGGGTCCCCTGACCTTCTGGCGGTGGTTCAAGATGGCGAAAGCCACCCCCCCCTCCAGCTTCCCCTGTCACTATCCTTAGATCTTCCCCCTCATGCAGCTAAGGCTGACTGGGTGAGAGGGGTGACTGCCTCTGCCCCTCCCCTCCACTGGAGGGTGTATAGTCAAATTAGTTTGTGGTGATTGAAGCAATCGGGTGAATCCTAGCTAGAGAAGAAGGCATCTAACCACTGCTTGCCCTTCTAGTTTGCCGTATGGAAGACAAGCTCATCCAACAGCCATTGCCATGGATGACCTAGTGGGGAATGCAGCCCAACATCAGGAAGTCCTCCATCCTCCAGTCTGCTCCACATCAGCTCACTGCTGGAATGTGGAACCGTCACTCATCATTGGAGATTTCAGCTCCAGGCTCATGGGAGGGGACCACAGGTCCAGCTCATGTGGTTGGGGGTGGAGTGTGAGGGGGAACCATAGCTCCAGGTTCATAGGAAGAGACAACAGCTCCAGCTTACAGGAGGGGACCACAACTCTGGCTCATGGGAGGGGACCACAGTTCTTCTACACATGAAGATCCAGTTTCTCAGCACCATTTGTTGAAGATGCTGTCTTTCCTTCAGTATGTATTCTTTGCACCATTGTCTAGTATCAGGTGGTTGAAATTGTGTGCACTTATGTTTGGGTTTTCTGTCTTTTTGAGACAGGGTCATCCTGTAGCCTTAGCTGGCCTAGAACTCGCTATGTAGACCAGGCTGGTCTCTGGTAGATCTGTAGATCTGCCTGCTTCTGGGTCTTTGGTTTGGTTTCATTGATCTACATCGCTGTTCTTGTGCCAATACCATGCTATTTTTATGACATAGCTCTGTGATATAATTTGACGTTTGGTATGGTTATTCCCTTTAGTATTACTCTTTGTGCTCAGGATTGCTTTTGCTATATGGGGTCTTTTGTAATTCTATTTTTGTGAAGACTGTCATAGTGATTTTGACTGGGATTGTATTGAATCTGTAACTCTGGTACCACTTTTAAATGGGGAAGTTTGTCTTGTGGAGTTACATTACTGTTCCATCTAAGATAAAACATAAATTGTGTTCCTTGAGTCAATAGATCAAGTGAACATGATGGCTAAACTGTCCCTGTGCCATCTGTAAGGGAGGCTGGCAAACTTAGCAGCTGACTTTTTCACTTGTTTAGCCTCTGTCTTCCATGACTTGTTTTTTGGGGAAGTCCCTAAACTTAGACGTGGTTCAGGAAGAGTGATACATATTTTGTAGCCATCCTATTTGTCTAACTACTCAGTTCAAAAACCTTACTATCATCTGGGATTACAATCGAGATCTGATTCTTTGGAGAATCCTTATGGTCTCTGTCTTTAAAATGTCTCTCAAAGTTATTCAATTCTAAACACTTTATTGATGATCGTTAGTGAAAGCTGCTGTCAATTTTCAAATGAACCATATTAATATCTTCCCATCTAGCCTTTTTGATTTCCTTTTCTTTGCAACAGGCTTTTCTGTGTCCCCCCCCCCCCAGGACAAACAACATTTAAAAATACTTACTTTGGTATAATTTCTGTGCACAAAATATACACAGACAAATTGCTAACATTTGCTCCATTGCTTTCCTTCTTTTTAAAAAAGATGTCCGAAGCCGGGCATGGTAGCACATGCCTTTAGTCCCAGCACTTGGGAGGCAGAGGCAGGCAGATCTCTGTGAGTTCAAGGCCAGCCTGGTCTACATAGTGAGTTCCAGGACAGCTGGGGCTACAGGGAGACCCTTTCAAAAAGACCGAAAAAAAAAAAAAAATGTCTGTAACTCCAGTCCCAAGGGATCTGACAGCCTCATCTGACCTCCACGGGCATTGCATGACACAGGTGTACTTACCTACATGCAGGCAATACACCATACATGTAAAATAAAAATAATAAATTAAAAAAAAAGATGTATGTGTCTGTGTCTCCATGTATGTATGGGTAATGCATGTGTGCCTGGGGCCCTCTGAGGGCAGAAGAGGACATTAGAGCCCCTGGAAGTGAAGTTATAGGTGGTTGTAAGCCACCATGTGGATGGTGGGAACTGAACCTGTGTCCTCTCCAAGAGTGGCAAGTGCTCCTAACCACTGAGGCATCTCTCCAGCCCTGTTTTGTTGTTTTCTTACCTCTTTCCCCCACTTCTCCTTGCCTTCCCTCAACTAATGCAGACTAACCACCCTTCTACATATATAACACTTCATAGAAGTTACATATCTCTGTATTTAATTTTCCCCAGCTTACTTTTGAACTTACTTTTGAAAGTAAGTTCAAAACATTATGCTCTTATTTGGGAGTCTTTTAGATAGACCCACTGAAGGGGTACTCCAGTTGTCTCACCTTGCATCCCTGTTCAGCATGGAAGAAGCCAGAGCATTCTGTGTCCCTATTCTCCATTGGCAATTTGGGTAACCCCTTCAGATGATGGCGTGATAAGAATAGGAGGTAGGAATTGGCTAGGCAGTTAGGGTAAGAAGACCCCAAAGAAATGTAGCCAGTTTCTTGGCTAAAAGTCAAAATGTCCTTGGGCCTGTTAGCAACATACTCTGTTCCAAAGGCCAAAAATGTCAAAAGTATTTGGGAGCTTTTATCTAATCCTTAAAAGATTTTAGGGTTACGTCTTTAAAGGGGGGAATGTTGGAGCAGAGGGAGTAGGCATGGATTTGATCAAAACACCCTATATACATATATGAAATTCTCAATAAAGTTTTTGTAAAAAACAAACAAACAAACCCAAATTATGCTCTTTTGTTCCTAAAATCTCCAGTGTATTTTGCCTTGTGACCTTAGATTTTCTTATACATGTATGAGTTTAGCATTGATGAAACACTGTTATGTTTTCTTGGTATTCATGTTTCACTAGTTGTTTCAGTAATCTTTGTGATTATTTTTATATAGTTCAGTTTCTGATCATTACCGTGTCTTATATGTAGTCATTATATACTTGTCTCCTTTAACTGAGACACAGTATTGTGCAGCCATCCTATTCCTACCTTGTTCCTTGCCTGTTTTTCTTATCTTGACATCTGGGGGAACTATAGCTCAGTTATTTAAAAAATGTAGAATGTAGGCTTTGTTGTTATGAGACAGAGTCTCACTTTGTAACCTAGGTGGACTTGGAATGCACCAGGTCACCCAATCTCGTCTTCCCTCAGCCTCCTGAGTGCTAGGATTTCAGACATGAATCATCACATGTAGCTATAAAATTACGTTTTCTGAGAAAGTGTTGTTTTAGATATTCTCAGCATAGAAAGTAGAGAATAGCATATGCATATATGCTTGTATTTATTTTTATCTACTTAAGATAAAAAATCACAACATAGAAGTTAGTTTTCCCCCATAATTTGAGTCAGGTTATGCATTCTTAAGACTGTCAATAATAATAATGCATTCTTATTTATTTATTTATTTATTTATTTATTTATTTAGCTGTATGAGTGTATTGCTTGCACATGTGTTAGTGTATCCATGTCATGCAATGCCCATGGAGGTCAGAAGAAGTTGTCATGTAACCTGGAACTCGTTAGCTGCCATGTGGGTGCTGGGAACCGAACCAGGGTCCCCTTCAAGAGAAGCCAGTGTTATTAACCACTGAATTAATAGCCCCTCTTTTTATTTTTTGAGAATTTTATACATGAGTATTATATTCGCATTATTTTTATCCTTCCAGTCTCCA
The DNA here is from genome assembly GCF_000622305.1 of Nannospalax galili. Classification (NCBI taxonomy): domain Eukaryota; kingdom Metazoa; phylum Chordata; class Mammalia; order Rodentia; family Spalacidae; genus Nannospalax; species Nannospalax galili. The sequence continues at coordinate 2,109,463 of NW_008345884.1, forward strand.
TCAAACACCCCCCATCTCTCACCCTCCCCAATGAATTCTTGACATATTCTTTGATAATTATGGTACTGTATAATACACTGGATCCATTTAGTGGTGCTTGTGTGTCTATGTCCTTAGGGCGAGGACTGGGATTAAAGGTGTGCACCACCATGCCCGGCTTTTATTATTTTTATTTTATGTGTATGCGTGTGTTGCCTGCATTTAGGTAAGTGCACCCGTGTCATGCAATGCCCACAGAGGACAGAAGAGGTTGTCTGATCCCCTAGAACTGGAATTACGGACAGTTGTTAGCTGTCATGTGGGTGCTGGGTTTTGAACCGTGGTCTTCTGTGAGAACAACCAATGTTCTTAATCACTGAGCCATCTCTCCAGGCCCTTGCATTCTTATTTTATAACTTCAATAAGAGCATAATTTTAGTTTGTGCCTGTATCAGTGATCTAAACTTTGGTTGCTTAAGGTGGTATCTAAATTTTAAAAAATTTATTTTTATTGAATTTTTGTGTATTTCATACATAAAATAATCTTTTTTCATGTTCAAAATTCCCCTTTTCCCTTTGGTACCCTCCCATAGCCCCCCAACCAGAGGTCATACATTCTGTCACTTGTATTAAGACCTGTTATATAAAGTTAGTGTCCAGAGATGACCCTCAGTGCAAGTTCATCCACTGGGGATTAGTCAGTCTATCTAGAGTCTCTTTCTTCAAGAAGATCAGCTCCTCCTCACCCAGCAGTAATCAACTGCCCATGACTCTTCAACTAAGATTGGGGCTTGCTGTTTATTTCCACAGTTCTGTGCTGGGTTTTTGTCTGCCTAAGTTTGCATGGGTCTTGTGCATGCTGACACCATTGCTCTACATTTGTATGAGAAGGGTCTAAAGCACTTGTAGGACTATTTCCGTGTGGTCATGCACCTCCTCCCTGCCTCTTACAATTTTCCCACCTCCTCTTCCACAATGGTCCCTAAGCCCTGGATGGGTGGACCTCACTATAGGAGTCCTGTCCAAGGACCCACACTCTGCCGATTCTTATTCTCTGTGTTTTGGCCATTTGTGGCCTTTTGTGTTCCTGGCCCTCTGTTGCATGAGGGAGCTTCATTGATGAGAATTGAAAGATGTATTAGTGTTCTCTTCATCCCTTGTTCTATGTTCTGTGAGTCTTAAGTGTAGAGGTTGCATCCTAGATGTGCTACTTAGGCTTGGGCAATACATAGGGAATCTTTGCGTGTGACCAGTGATGTAACTCTGTAATAATCTGTCTGGGTATCTAACAGGTTTTAAGAACCACTATAAGGGTTTTTTTTTTTTCTTTATGATAATTGAATAATTTATAGAGAGATTTTTGTGGCCATATAAATATCATGTTCCTTTTCAAGTTTTGCTTCACTAGTTTTATCTTTATTTTTGATTCTTGCCTGAATCAGTTATTACTGTGACTGAAAAATCATTGATCTTACATTCATCAATTAGCATCCTATTATAAGGAAGAGTAAAGAAGAGTGCTCTTGTTCACCTTCTCTGTCTCCCTCTGTGTCTCTTCTTTTCTCTCCCTTCCTTTGTCCCTCCCTCCCTCCTTGCTTTGTAGTCTTGAACTGGTAATTCTCTTTGCTTCAGCCTTCTGAATACTGGCATTAGAGGTGTATACCACCATATCCAGCCTTTTATTTATTAGCTTATTGTGTTAGTGTCAAATGTTCTTTATGTAGCCAATAGTTTATAATCCTTTGCTATGATTTTTCATTTTGAGGCCATGACTTTCCCAGAAGTGGTTACCCTTCAACCTGTATTTTATCTTTTTTGCATACCCCTGTTAGTTTCTCAGTGCTTTCTTTTTGACTCATGGAGATGTTCCAGCTTCATTTCCTTTCTTCAGGAAGCCCCAGCTCCTTTTATTGGAAATTGGCTATTAGAATGGAGGATCTCTTTGCTAGCTCTCCAGCATATAGAGCAAGAGAATGACATAGCCACATATACATTAGTTATATTCAGTTATATCTGCCTATTAATTTGAAATATCACAGAATTCATTCTGATCTTTTTCTTTTCCATTTTTGTAACTTTCTTTTTCTACAGTGAGAATTCTGATTCCCATCATCCTCAGCGTATTGCTTCATTAGCTTACTTCTTCATTGTATTGAAAGCAGTGTTAGAATTGTTAATGTATATCACTGCAAAGAGAAAACAAATGGATTAATTAGAATTCAGTATTTATAATCCTTTTGGTCTTAAGCTGAGAGTGTTTTCTAGTTTTTTCGGACTATTGTAATTAATTACTACAGATGTGGTGGCATTAAACATAGATTTATTCCCTCACAATTCTTGAGGGCAGAAGTCAGAAATAAAGGTGTAGGTCGGATCACACTTGCTGCAGTGGCTCTAAGGGGTGAATCCTTTCTTGTTTCATTCCACTTTGGAGACAGTAAGTGTACCCATGTCATACAATGTCCCTGGAGTCCAGAAGAAGCCATTAGATCCTTTGGAACTGGAGTTACTGATGGTTGTTAGCCATCATATGAGCACTGGGATTCGAACCTGGGTCTTCTGCAAGAGTCTAGTGCTCTTAACCTCTGTGCCATCTCTCCAGGCCCCTAGACTTATATTTTTAAAGCAGTTACATTCATTGCTACATGGAACATGAGATAAGAGTCAAAGTGGAGAGACTGTTAACAAACCTGGTATAACAAAAATAATTGATGCAGAAGCATGAGATAATATTGGTCCATAGAAGAATGGTTGTGCTGAAAAGAGAAAACCACTAGATGTGGTTTGCATAGATTTGCCAAGAGATTGGCTAGTGGATTGAATTTGTATGTAGAAGATTGAGGAATTAAGGTTATAGGTGTATTTTGGATGACTCCCAAGTTTGTAGCTTGAACAAGTAGGAAAAAAATTGAAGATGAACTAGTGTATGAATCAAGATCTTGCTAATGGACCTGTTATGTTTGAGATACCCATGACATACAGGTGGATATGGCAAGTAGAAAGTTGCAAACAGTCTTAGAAAATGAGATCTTCAACTTTTTATGTGGTTCCCATGGGAACTGCTTCAGTTTGTGTCTGCTTACTGTAGACTAAGTGCTGCCACCTCTGTGGTCCCTGTTTGCTCTGTAAACTTAAGCTGTATTTGTTAATATTTAGCCAAATAGTATTGGAGGTAATGTGGGTAATTTGGACCAGAGAGGATCTCAGGCCTCTGTGTGGGAATTCCATTTCCAATTCATTCTTTGCAGAGAGGTATTATTCTAAGTCACTTTTAATATGTATATTCTGCTCTTTGTAAATTATAACCTTATTTTGGACTTTGTCAAAATAAGAGAAAATGTCATTATTTTACTAAAAAATATTACCCCCAATCTCACCACTGTATTTAACTGTGCTACCTGGGAGAGAGGTGCTGGGAAGGGAGGGAGAGAGAGGGAGAGAGAGAACACACACATATGTTTGATATGTATTATGGTTAATTTGTTTTGTATACTAATTTTTATACCATAATTTTGTTTTAATTCTAGTGTTTTTGTGTTCTCTATGTTAGCGAGAGCTAAGTTCGCAGCTAGCTTTAAATGCTTCTTTTTCCCATATTTATTCTTGAAGATAGATTATAGAATCAATATTATTAACATTTTTAAGAAGTTAGACTTTTCCTCCCTGATCTCTTGATTTGCTCATTTATCAGTGCTTTATATTTTTCCTGATCATTTTTCCATTAAAGAAAAGATGATGGCTTCAAAGAAGAGCCCATCTGCCTTGGGCTTCACCTTTTCTTTTTTTTTCCCTGAAGAGAACACTTTATTAGGTATCGGTTACTGGTAAGCACTGTGCTGATTCTTAGAGCAGTCAGGGAGTAGTACATGAGTGAATTCAATAAAGTGAAATAAAGCATGTTATAAAAAAAATGAGCTAAAGGGGCTGGAGAGATGGCTCAGCGGTTAAGAACACTGACTGTTCTTGCAGAAGACCCAGGTTCGAATCCCAGCACCCACATGGTAGTTAACAGTTGTCTGTAACTCCGGTTCCAGGGGATCTGACAGTCTCCCTGTCCTCCGTGGGCATTACATGACACGGGTGCACTTACCTACATGTAGGCAATACAAGCATACACATAAAAATAATAAATAAAATATTTTTTAAAAATGAGATAAAGTAATATTAGCTCATAAATAAAACACTGTTTTTGAGGGTACTAAAAAATTCTACTTTTAAATGTGATATGATGGTTTGTTTTTTACCTTTTAAAAATATCCTTTTCTTTTTGTCTTTATTCCTTTCAGGGTCATACAGCAATGCTTCATACTGGCTCATGGCATCCCAAAATAAAAGGAGAATTTATGACTTGCTCAAATGATGCGTGAGTATTTTTGAGAATTTTTCAAATGCTTTTGTATCTTTCAGTATTTCCTAACAGTTGTATTGTAACAGTCTTGGTAGTAAAGTAGGAAATAGGGTATTGGGAATCCTGATGTTTATATGTTCTTATTCTTGATTTTGCTTTGACTTTAGCTCCTAGTATAACATTTAATTAAATAAATATGGTCATTATAAAATGAGATAAATCCAGTATAGTTTCTCTCAGTGGATACACTGGATTATTGATGCTAATTAGTAGACCCAGATGACTTTGAAAGTGTGACTAACAATCCACTGTCTGTAGTAGAGACTGACTTCCATCTAAAATGAGAGTGCACCAGTTTTCTTCCACTATGTTGCATAAGCTGGTCTTTCTTTATGTGAGGATTACACCCGAACCATAGACTCCATTATACATAGCCTTTACTCACTTTTTTTTGGGTGTCTCCAGCAATAAATTAACATGGCTTATGGTTTGATTGACCTTTCCTTGGCTTTTGACTCAGAATAGAGTTAGTTCTGGGCTGAACTTTGGAAGATCAGCCCAGATGCTTAGTTTATTCATAATCATAGGTTGCTCCCTGTGTGCCAATCACACCATGGCTCTGATGGGTGTGCGATGGGTCCATGGCTCTCTGTCTTCCCATATGGGTGCTTATGTTCTACTGGAAAAGCACAGACATACTGAAAGCTACATAATGTAGTTTTATGTGGTAATTGTTGAGGATGAAGTTAAACTAAAGTAAAAGAATGAAGGAGTGTGAGCGAGATGGCTTTGTAAGTAAAGGTACCTGCTTGCCAAGCCTGACAACCTTAGTTTGATCCCTGGGACTCATATAGTGGAAAGAGAGAACTGACTCCCCACAGGTGGTCCTCTTACCCCCACACATGTGCCGTGGGATGCCCATGCCCACACATGTGCACACACATGCACACAAAACACACACACTAAATAAGTAAGTATAAAAAATAAAGAATAGCGAGAATAGTCTAGAAGGATCTATTGCACATAGGGCAGTCAGAGATGGCCTGTGAGAAAGTCTCCATTTTTGTTGTGGTTGTTCTTATGGTGTAGGATTAAGCCTCAGACCTTATAAATGCCAGGCAAATGCTCTCTCATGAAACTGTACACCATGGCCCTGAGAAAGTGGCCCTTTTAGTTGAGACTGAAATCATGCAAAGGAGGCTGCTACAGGAGGAGGAGTTTTCTAGGCCAAAGCAATTATACATTTAGAGACCTTAAGATGAAAAGAAAATAGAGCATGTTGGCAAGGAAGAGAGTGAGTGTAGCAGACATTTTGTAGGTTGGTAGGAAAGATGAGAATGATAAAAAGGAGTTTGAAAGGAAGGGTGGGCCAGATACAGTGTGTTTCCTGCTATGTATGGAGGATCAGCATTGTAATGTAATGACAAATGAAGGCATTAAACAGTATCAAATCTGTAATACTGAGAATTCAAGGTCAATAGGAATGGCCTCCTCACAAAATGCTGACATTTTCTAGTGAGATTACATTGGGATAATAGCTCACTTTCATTGGCTACAAGCAGGAGTTAGTACTGAGCAGCATATTTTGTGTTTACGCTAAGCTTTTAAGTTTTCTTCACAGTAATGGGGCAGGAACACGTTGGGACAACAATGTGATTATTCCAAATGAAGAAGCTGATTATGACTTTTCCGGTGACACTTGATTCCAAGTGGCTGAGTGGGATTTGAACCCATTGTGAGTGATTATACAAACAAAGTGGTGGTGATTGATTTATAGTTTGAGGCAGAAGATACAAATCCGTTTTTCACAAGGAATGGATATGAGAGTTCACTTTATAAGGAGTACTGCAGTATTCTCCAAAGGGCAGGTTCCCTTTGCCTTCAAGTTGTCCTCTAGGATACCATCGTGATAATGCCACCATATTACCTGACTGTGAGGAGGATCATGAAATGTCTCCTAAGGTTCCAGTGTGTATTACACCCTATGTGCAATTCTAATTGTTTTTTGAGGCATGTAGACATTCTGGCTGTGTAGGAAGAGTTACCAGACACTGCTAGTGACAAATGATACTTGGATTCAAGACTTGTCACAGTTTGTAGAACTTTGGAGTTGGTGTGGGTCTACTCCCCCACATTCCTAAGTAAAAACTGAACAAAGGAAGTGATGTGCTTTGTTAGATCACAGGCCAGTGTCATCTTTCTCCAGTGTCTGATTATCACAGATAGGCTGTTTTATTGTGTTAATATTTCCAGAGTTTCTTAAGAATCTGACATTTCTTTTAGATGAGCTGTGTGTGTATCTGCTCTTTCTGAGGAAAACAGATAATATTGAAAATAGCTGTTCTAGTTTGTGCTGTGACAAAACACTCTGACCAATGCTAAATTGGGGAGGAAAGGGTTTATTCTGCTTACATCTCCCAGGTCACAGTTCATCAGGGACCCCAAGGTAGGAAGTCAGGGCAGGAACCCAGAGGCTGGAGCTGAAGCACAGGCCATGGAAGAATGCTGCTTACTGGCTTGCTCCCCTGACTCATGCTCAGCCTGCTTTTCTTTTTTTCTCTTCTTTTTCAGCCTGCTTTCTTATATAATACAGGCTCACCTGCCCAGGGGTGGCGCCACCCACAGTGGGCTGGGCCCTCCCACATCACTCAATAATCAAGAAGATGCCCCACAGACATGGCCACAGGCCAGTCCAATGGAGACAATTCACCAGTTGAGGCTCCCTCTACCCAGGTGTGTCAAGTTGACACTAAAGGTATCCAGCACACTATCTATCCATTAAAAGTAGTTTTTGTCACTTTGAGTCAATCAATATGCACACACACACACACGTATATGTATATATGCTTTTTTTCCCCCTTTTTGATTTTCAGACAGGGTCTCCCTACCAAGCTAGCCTACAACTCACTATGTAGACCAGGTTGACCTTGATCTCACAGGGATCTGCTTGCTTCTGCCTCCCAAGTGCTGGGATTAAAGGCAGAGGCAGGTGAATCTCTGAGTTCAAGTCCAATCTGTTCTACATAGTGAGTTTCAGGCTAGCTAGTACTACAGGGAGACCCTTTCACAAAAAGACCAAAAATTAAAAAAAAAAAAAAAAAAAAAAAAAATAAAAAAAAAAAAAAGAAAGAAAAAAATTATCATTTGAGAATTTTATACATGTATAAAATGTTATAGTGTGTTCTGATCAAATTCACCCCTGTTCCCTTTCCTCTGACTTCCCCCAGACCTTCCCACGTTCTCCTCTCTACTTCATGTAGTATTTTTTGAGGGGGTGCTTTTTATTTTATTTTTTTCAGTCTACTATTATTTAAAAATTTTTTCCCATCCCCTCTTAACATTTTTTTTTATTATTTTCATTTTTTGTGTATGAGTGTATGCCTGCATGTATGTAAGTGCACCAGTGTCATGCAATACCCATGGAGGTCAGAAGAGAGCATCAGATCGCCTGGAACTGGAATTAAGGGCAGTAATTAGCTGCCATGCGGGTGTTGGGATTCAAACCCGGGTCCTCTTCAAGAGCAGTCAGTGTCCTTAACTGCTGAGCCATCTCTCTAGCCCTTAAAATATTTATTATTTATTACTTTTATTTTGTGTGTATAAGTATATTGCCTGCATGTGTATAAGTGCATCCATGTTATGCATTGCCTGTGCAGGACCTTTGAAAATGGCATCTGATGCCCTGGAACTGGAGTTACGGATGGCTGTCATGTGGGTGCTGGGAACTGAACCTGGGTTCTCTGTAAGAGCAGCCAGTGCTCTTACCCGCTGTGCCATCTCTCCAGTCTGCAGGGGGTGGGGTGGGGTGAGTGGGTGCTTTTTAATTAATTTCCTTTTAAGAATCTTATGTGTAAGTACAGTGTATTTTCATCACATCTGCCCCTTACTACCCCACCCCCAACTTCTGTGTCCATCCATCCACAACCCTCTCTTAAATTTATGTCCTCCCTTTCTATAATTATTATACTTATGTGTGTATGTGTGGGATGTCTGCTGTGTCTGCTGGTGTGGTCTTGTGCAGGCAACCATATTTCAACTTTCATATACTTTTTTTTAACCCACTGAGTTCACTTAGTGCTGCTGTGCATGGATATATGGCCATTCACTGGAGCATGGGCAACCCAGCAGGGATCACATTCTTGAAGAAAGTTGAGTCTTCCTCTTCAAGAAGCTAAATAAAATATATTTCCGTAGAACAATATATATATATATATATATATTTAAAGGTGATTCCTGAAGTTTAAATGGGATAATTTCTATCACACCTCCTTTTTCCCTTCCCCTGCTCTGGGGTCACCTTTAAAAAATCCCAACCATATTGTTTTGCGGGTGTGGCAGTGCACGCCTTTAGTCCCAGTACTTGGGAGGCAGAGGCAGATGGATCTCTGTGAGGACAGCTGGGGCAACAGGGAGATGCTGTCTCAGAAACAAAAACAAAAATAAAAAACAGAAACAACAACAAAAAAATCCCCAATCATTTTACTTTATGGAAACATACCTTATTTAGGATTTCAGTTTTGTATTGAAAAGTGAAAGGAGACTTTTTGTTTCTTCTTGTATTTTTATATTTGGTTTTGAACCAGTATTATACTGATTTCTTAAAATAAGGTTGCTTCCTTCATTTTCTACGATCTTGCACCAATGTTTCAGTTCCTCCTTTCTGTAGAAGATAAGTTTTGTAAGTAGTCATAAACACAAGCCTCATGGAACCACTAAAGATCATCCAACACTTTGAATTAAAATGTAAACCCAGGGGCTGGAGAGATGGCTCAGCAATTAAGAACACTGTTCTTTCAGAAGATCTGGGTTCGAATCCCAGCACCCACATGGCAGCTAACAACTGTCCGTAACTCCAGTTCCAGGGGATCCGACAGTCTCTTCTGTCCTCTGCAGGCATTGCGCGATATGGGTGCACTTACCTACATACAGGCAATATACTCATACATATAAAATAAAAATAATAAGTTATTAAAAATGTAAACCTAGGAATACAGAAATTATCCAGTGTTTGCCCAGTATAGTTAAAATTTTTTTTCTGTGATAATATATTCAGTTAATTTAAAGGAGATCTTAGAAGTGAGCAGAACCAATTGAGAAGATGCGTTCTGTAATAGATGTTTCAAAAATACCTATGGTAGAAGGGTAGGCCTGCTCATACTGCCTCTGCGCTATTTTCCTGTAACAGGAAAAGTAAGTGGACCTAGGCATAAGAACACAGGAAGTAGGGAGAGTTAAGGGGGCTCAGGAAGGAGGGCTAGGGGCAAGAATGACTCTATGTAGAGCAGTTTGAGTAAAACTTACTGCAAAGTCATTTTCAGTAAAATAAAGATTATAACTTAAAATTGGCCATCAATATTTAGTGATAATTGGGACTGTTGTTGCCACAAGTCCCACCCATAACCTTCAGGGCTATAAGAGGAAGGGACATGGAGTTATTGGGGCACACAGCTGCTTAGCTTGCCCAACCAGTACCTTGGCCTGCTCAAAAGCCTCTTGGGCGTTTACATCCCAATCCCATGTAGCACGTTTTTTTTATTAGACTATACAGGGGGCGGGTAACCTGAGCAAGGTGAGCTATGAAAACTCACCAATACCCGAGATGTCCCCAAAATATTTGTAACTGCTTAGCATTTATTGGTTCGGGTTGTTGTAAGATTTTCTCAACTGCCACACTGGGTATTGTTAGATTTTTGGAAAATAAAAGGAAAGATAGAGGAGTAGGAGACAAGAAACCAGAGCCAGACATGCAACAGGCGAGGAACATATATTCCTTTATTCAAAGAAGATAACAGTGAGAGGTAGAGGCTGGCCCTGGGAACCAAGCATCTACAGCTAGACGAAGAAACGGGAAGGGGGGGGGTGCGGGGGTGGGTGGGTGTTATACCAGGGTTGTGGGATACAGCTACACTTAGTGGGGAGTGGAGTTAGTGCTCAGGCTTAAAGGTCTCCTTCTCAAGATTATTTACCCAGGAACTGGCAGGAATGTTATCTATGGCCTTAGAGGAGACAGGTGGGCTACACAAACATTTCCTCTCAGGCTTGGGAGTCACCAACTGATAAGGGATGAGCAGAGCCATCTTTAATCTATAGCTGTTAGGTCACTGGGGAAACTTTGTACTTTTAAAATTCAGAGTTTTTCAGCCACCCTGATGGTTTTTATGCCTTTATGGCTTCCTCTAATGAAGCTCATTGTTTTTCTGAGGTTTCCATATTCTATCAGGTATCATGTGAGTTCTGCCTGACCATAAAACTCCTAAGAATTTTATTGCTTAACTGGGCCCTTGTACTGTCTGTGGGTTGATTTCCCATCCTCACTCCTTCAGGTGCACTTGCATGTTCCCCAGATGAGCTTCCAAATCTGTTAGGCACTCAGAAATTAGCATTATGTCATCTGTGTAGTGGAACCTCCTTACAGAAGGAGGGCAGGGTAACAGGGCCAGGTCCCAGGCCACCATCCTGTGACAAAACGTGGGGCTGTGGGGGTAACCTTGGGGAAGTACTCTGAAAGTCCATTGTCGTCCATTCCATGTGAATGCAAATTGATCTTGGGATTCAGCAGCTAGGGGAGTACTAAAGACTGCATTAGCAAGGTCCACAACAGCGTGGAAGGACCCCATTTCCTGCACCAAACAGTTAGCAGTGCAATGTTGGGCACCGCTGCATGAATGGGAGGCACCACCTTATTTAACTCTTGGTAATCTACAGTCATTCTCCAGGAGCCACCTGGCTTCCTAATAGGCCAAATGGGGCTGTTGTTGAGACCTCTATCGACATGTTGGACCATGGATTTTCCCTTTCTTTGAATTAAAAGTCAGACCCGAGGAGCATCTCCTACTATCTCTAGGTCACTTCCTTCTTCCTCACTACTCGACTCTTCCCAGGGGTTCCAGGTTTCAGGATCCCAAGATGGGCCTTTTATTACCATTCTGATCTGGGCTTTTTTTTCCCTTTTGACCTCCTAGATGTAAAAAAACGGCCTGCCAACACCTCCATCTCCTTTTCTCTCTTATCTAATTTACTGGCAAGGTCAGAGGCCAGTACAGAAGAGGCCAATCTCATATCCCTCTCCCATTCTAATTTCAAACCCTGGTTTGAAGAATTTTAACGAGTTTATTGGACTTGCTAACTGAGCTTGGGGTGTGAGTTTACTTACAGACAAGTGCCCCCCCCCCATTCACGGATGTGTTCGAAAGTCCACACTCAGACATAAATCCAGTGGTTCCAGACAGCCTTACAAAATGGCGAGAGGCCAGCCTCATTGTTTTCCCAGCTTTTATTCCCTTAGCCCCTCCCCTGAAAGTGGCTATGGTCAACCGATTGGCTGAAAGTGGGAAGGGGAGTGGCTTCTTTGCAGAGTGTGGGAAGGAGGCGGGTCCATGGCTTGTCATCACAGGGTCACAGGAACATCCTCCGGGTCACATATTCATATACAGACATGAATATGGGAATGTACCAAATGATGGAATATACAAGATTTCTTGTCTGCGGTTTCTTTCCATTCTATCTATTATGACTTTCACTTTCCCACTGCTTCTGTGCTTCTGTGATATATTAATCATCCATCTTTGTTTAACTCACAATAAAGATAAATAAAAAGGGATACAGGATTAGCTTTCTTACCTTGTCATCTTTCCTCTGAGGTCTAAAAATACTGTCTTATTTAAGTGATGACATTCATTGGAAAGTAGATCTTTACGTGTTTTTGTGAAATTCCTGGGGATTTTAGTTGAAAGAAGGTTCATGACTTTTTGTTTACTCAATCCTTGTTTATGGAAAACGAGTAGTATTTTTCTTTCGCTGATTTTTAAAAAATTTTGGCAAACTACAAAAATGTGGGATGAGTTTTGTTTTCCTTTTGCCACTTAAAATTTAGTCACAAGCCTACATGAAATATTGATAGATTTTGTTATTGGCAAATAACTGGTAATTTATTATAATCTGTAGACCCAGGATAAAATGCAGTAAAATAGTTTAAAAGACTCAGGACCCAATTTTTCAGTGACTAGAAGAATTTGGTATGTACCTGTAAATCCGTGAATTTTCATGTCACTTAGGAATTATGAATATTAACTTTTTCATAAGCCTTAAAATGATTACCTAACCAACAGTTGATATCAGCTATCCATTAAAATTATTCAAATAGCTAAAATGGTTAGATTTGGCCATCATTTCACACAATGTTTTTACATATCCTTTTATATAATTTTAGATGAATTTTCAAAACTAATTATTTGTCTATACTTGGAGTTGAAAGTACTTTATGATGCTCTTTGTAGTAATGATGAAATAACTGATATTTTCCCATTCTTTGTAAATCTATATATTTTAATGTTTTCTATTTAAAACTCACTAAGAGCTGGTGAAATGGCTCAGTGAGTAAGAGTTCAATATGTGGGACCCACGTGGTAGAAGAAGAGAACTGACTCCCCGAAGTTGTCTTTTTAAAAAAATTTTTATTTATTTTTATTTTATGTGTATGCGTGTATTGCCTACATGTAGGTAAGTGCACCCATGTCATGCAATGCCCACAGAGGTCAGAAGAGGCTGTTGGATCCCCTGGGATTGGAGTTACAGACAGTTGTTAGCTGCCATGTGGTTGCTGGGATTTGAACCTGGGTCTTCTGCAAGAACAACCAGTGCTCTTAACTGCTGAGCCATCTCTCCAGCCCCCCCCCAAAATTGTCTTTTGACCTCCATACATGCACCATGTTATGGCTGCCCCACACATATACACACACACATGCACACAAAATAAGTAAATTTTAAAAAATTACTCAAAAAAGAAGTTTGTAGAGAACAAATGTTGATTTAACATAAATAATCTAGCTCTCAAATGCTTTTCCTCTGTTTGGTGATAGCAGCTTTTAACACAGTTGATTATTGTTGAACACCTTTTGTATGCAAATGATAATCACAGAATAGTAGAAACAGCCAGATCTTACCTATCATAGTCAGCTAATTTTTCAAAAAGAGAAATTGAAGTGCTTTTGTTGATTTACAGTCTTGTGGCAGAATGGTTCCTTCACTCTGAATACTCCCTCTTCATTGTGTTTCCCATTTCATTTAACCTTAGCAGGGGACAGAATAATCTAAATGGAAAGCAAAATATGGAACTGTGATTTTTCCATTGCATGTAAATGGAGTTACTGTATAAGTGGGGAGGGACATGACAATATCCCAACTAGATACTTCATCCTAGCAAATAAAGACGCCAGTATCAGAAATGAGTTACCTTTCTTTGACTTGTTGGCTGTAGGGATTCCACAGAGCACCCTAAACATTACAGGCTATTGGTATTGCTCTTGGTTACCCTTTAGAACTTAACAGTAAGATCCTATTGCAGAAGACAACACATATACTTGAGTCATAAAACATGGAGAAAGCAACAGGTACTGACCTGTGAGCATCATCTCTATTGGCTAGCCTTCAGAGTGCTAGAAGGTGTTATGCATGCTATAAAAGGAGAAAAATAATCATCACTCTTACCCAGCTGTGAACCCTGTGAGCTACAATAATGACTGGCCTGGCAGGATATGCCTACTGGTGCAGTAGTGGCATGAATTATTATAGGAGCAACCAACCACCCTCTGATTGAATTTAAGGTCCACTCCATGAGATGGAACCCATACTTGTCATCCTCAGGGCCAAGAACTTATGGCATCTTAGATGGGTCACAGGCCCTAGGGGAGAACCTACTCCTGATTGTCTATTAAATGAGCATAATATTAAAATGACATTGCTATACTCATAAATCAGTGCATTTCTCAACCCTTACCAAAGAAGATTCTTTTGGCAATAGATGGTAATTAGCACAGAGACCCACAACTGGCCAAAGTACATAAAAAGAGAGACTGTGGAGTGCTCAACCCTAGATGTGACATCTATATCATAACCCCTTCCCCCAAGACTCAGAAATTTCCAAGGAGTAGTGGCAGAAAGATTATAAGAGCCAGAGGTGGTAGATGACTACAAGGAAACAGTGTTTTCCAAGTAGTAGGGCAGTTGCAGGTATGAACTCACAGTGGCTGTGACAGCATGCAGAAGACCTGCTCGAGCTCAAGCCAGACAAAATCCCAGAATGGAGCGGGGAGGTGGGCACAAACTCCCACCTCTAGCTGAGGAGCTATTAGCTTTAGATAGCTGCTGGGAATGGAAGAGTCAGTTTTATTTAAGGGTTTGAAGCCTGGTAGGTGGACCACCCTCCAGGGCAAGTTTCACACCCAAGTTATTTGGACCACACAAAAGGCACTCTTTGGGGTTGGGGAGAACATAAAGTTGTATAGATAGAAGGTAGGGGTGGGTCTAGGAGGAGCTGTGGAAGAAGGGATATGATCAAAATACATTATGAAGTTCTCAAAGAACTTTAATATTCTCTATAAGAATATTAAAAATGCACATCTACAATGCAGCCTCTACACCTAAGGCAATGGAACATAGAACAAGGGGTAAAGAGGACACTAATGCATCTCTCAGTTCTCATCAATGAAGCTCCCTCATGCAACAGAGGGCCAGGAACACAAAAGGTCATAAATGGCCGAAGTGTGGAGAGTAAGAGTCTGCAGAGTGTGGGTCCATGGACAGGACTCATATTAAACTCCACCCACCCAGGGCTCAGAGACCATTGCGGAAGAGGGGACTGAAGGATTGTAAGAGCCAGGGAGAAGGTGCACGATCATATGGAAATAGAGTCCTTCAGCCTTCTGGGACCTTGCTCATGTGAACCTACAGCAATGATGTCAGCATGCACAAGACACATGCAAACTTAACCAGACAAAAACACAGCATAGAACTGTGGAAATGAGTAATAAGCCCCAATCTTAGTCGAAGAATTCTTGGCAGCTGATTAGTGCTGGGTGAGGAAGAGCTGATCTTAAAGGGAGGGACTCTGGATAGGCTCCCTAGACCTCAGTGGATGAACTTGCACTGAGGGACATCTGAGGACACTGATTCACATAATAGGCCTGAACACAAATGACAGAATATATGAATTCCAGTGGGGTGGGGGGCTATGGGAAGGTGCCAGTGGGGAAGGGGGATTAAACATGATTAAGATGTTCTGTATGAAATACACAAAATTTCAATAAAAAATTTACAAAAAAAATTAAAAAAG